>NW_027176861.1:1188378-1242101 GCF_023349555.1 Cebidichthys violaceus
CTTTCCTTTTTCCCCCCTCCTTCCCTTCCCTTCCCTGGTCTACCCCTACTCGACCTGTCCCAGAGCCAGACTATGAGCTGAAGGAGCTTCCCTAACGAGTCCAAGTCCCCGCCGAGCCAGGAGGACCGACCCGCCTAACTAGAAACTCATTTGCGTAATTGGAGCGAAGATTTTGGGCAGCTATCAAATTGCACCAAGGAGGTCGAGAAAAGAAAATGCGTCCTTGTTTGTGGAGCGCTCACGCACAGACGTGTGCACGCAATAAGCAAACACACACACACACACACACACACACACACACACACACACACGCTGTCCCCCCCCCCCCCCCCTGAAAGAAACCTTTGTCCCGCATGAGCAACTTGATAAGATTAGAGGTCTGTGAGCATGTGCTTGTGTAACTCAAATCAGAAGTGTGTGTGTGTGTGTGTGTGTGTGTGTGTGTGTGTGTGTGTGTGTGTCATCACGTCCTCGAGCCAAAGGGAGAGAAATATTTGGGTGCAAATGAACCGGCTCTTTGGTTTCAAGATGGCCGCAGTGCCTGTAGTCATTTCATAGTGTCACACACACACACACACACACACACACACACACACACACACACACACACACACACACACACACACACACACACGACAGGCGTCAACACCGGCACTGGGACGTGAATCTGTCATCGGGACTTATTACAGTATTTATGTTTCATCCCCGGCGTACATTTCCCGCCGACGTCCCTGCCAAGTCAAACCAAACAACAAGGCCGGTGTCTCAACCGGCAGCTTCCCGTGTTTCCCGCCCACCTGTCGTCGCAGTAGGTGAACTTCATGTCCATGCTGTGTCTGCTCAGGAAGGTCTTGCTGTCCAGCGGCGTGTCGATGTTGGACGGGTGAGCGATGGGTTCGCACATCAGGACGGCGCAGGTGAGCGGGGGCTCCGTGAAGCCGCACAGCACGCGCGGAGGACAGCTGTTGTACACCTGCAGGTGGCCGGTGCAATGCAGCACCTGGAGGGAGCAGCAGGGACACGAATGAAACGCACACAACGCTCGTCTCTCTTTTGTTCAACATGGTTTTTAATGTATGTGTAGAACATGGTGAGCTCTATAACATCTGTATGGGATGTGTTTCTGTGGCTACCCTGCAACCGTGGTGTGCAGATGTTGCAGATGTGTTGTCTCTCTCTCTCTCTCTCTCTCTCTCTCTCTCTCTCTCTCTCTACCTCCCTGTGTCTCTCTCTCTCTCTCTCTCTCTCTCTCTCACACCATCTCTCTCTCTCTCTCTACCTCCCCGTGTCTCTCTCTCTCTCTCTCTCTCTCTCTCTCACACCATCTCTCTCTCTCTCTCTACCTCCCCGTGTCTCTCTCTCTCTCTCTCTCTCTCTCTCTCTCACACCATCTCTCTCTCTCTCTCACACCATCTCTTTTTCTCTCTCTCTCTCTTTCTCTCACTATCTCTCTCTCTCTCTCTCTCTCTCTCACCATCTCTCTCTCTCTCTCTCTCTCTCTCTCTCTCACACCATCTCTCTCTCTCTCTCTCTCTCTCTCTCTCACACCATCTCTCTCTCTCACTCACCATCTCTCTCTCTCTCTCTCTCTCTCTCTCTCTCTCACACCATCTCTCTCTCTCACTCACCATCTCTCTCTCTCTCTCTCTCTCTCTCTCTCACACCATCTCTCTCTCTCTCACCATCTCTCTCTCTCTCTCTCTCTCTCTCTCTCTCACACCATCTCTCTCTCTCTCTCACCATCTCTCTCTCTCTCTCTCTCTCTCTCTCTCTCTCACACACCATCTCTCTCTCTCTCTCACCATCTCTCTCTCTCTCTCTCTCTCTCTCTCTCACACCATCTCTCTCTCTCACCTTCCAGCTGGCTGACTTGAGGTTGACGGTGCGTCCTCTGTTGGTCACCGTGCATTTCATCCTCATGAAGAAGTCTCTCTCACTACTCAGGTTTTTGCCTTTTTTACCGAAGCCGCTGCCTGAAACACATAAACCAACATTCAGTAGTTAGATTATATCTTCTTACTTTAGTGGCAAAATTAACAGAATCCTTTACATGTCTTTCCCTTATGAGAAAAGGGACAAGGTTGAGTCTCTCTCTCTCACACACACACACACACACACACACACACACACACACACACACACACACACACACACAACGTGAAATTGGACCAGGCTGTTACATCACAGGGTCAGAGTTCAGTCTGGGAGCTGCAGCCACAGAGCAAAGTGGTGAAGTGTGTCTTTATCTTTAGTTACACTTCAACACAACAAACGATTGAAACACACTTCTCTCTGGAGATGAAGTGTGTGTGTGTGTGTGTGTGTGTGTGTGTGTGTGTGTGTGTGTGGATGTGGTTTTGTGTGTGTTAAAGGGAAAGACACTATAAAATATACGGTGTTAATCCACTTGTGTGTTTTGTGACTGCTGCTGATAAGAGTTATCAACCGCAGTTTTTTGTGTGTGTGTGTGTGTGTGTGTGTGTGTGTGTGTGTGTGTGTGTGTGTGTGTGCATTATTTCCTCACAGAAACGTTGGTCACTCACACACACTGATTAATGTCCAGTGTTACACAGTTGTATCAGTGTTCACTATCTGCTGCAGATAATGCCCAGTTCCCCTCTCTCATCGTCTTTCCCTCATCTCTGCTCACACACACACACACACACACACACACACACACACACACACACACACACACACACACACACACACACACACACACACACACCTCTACTGTATCTCTCTTTAGGTTCCTCTCTGTACGTCGTATACGTATTATAGATTCTAGATATTTAATGCTTCAGACAGCAGACCACTGCAAACACCTCCCTTGAGAAAGCTCAAAGGATACGGACGTCACGGAGTTCATCTAACATTTGGGTCAAGAGCAAGATAAGACAACTGCTGACGAGATTGCCATGAAGCTCAGTGTGGACATTCATGGTCCCCAGAGGACATGTCCTCTAGTGCCACCAACAGCTCATCATTTCTATGAATTTAAAATGACTTTTAAGGCCTTAAAGTATCATAATTGTGAACAAAGCTCATTATCTGTTGGACTGTAGGACACTTCACATGTTGTCGTTCTCACACTTTACTAAACACCTGTTTTGAGATTAAAGGGGCAGCTCGATAGTGTAATGTGTTTTATTTTGTTACAGATTTTGTGTAAAGTCTCGTGTAAACTGAGAGTGAGAGTGAGTGAGTGAGTATGAGTGTGAGAGTAAGTGTGAGTGAGTGAGTGTGAGAGTGAGAGTGAGTGAGTGTGAGAGTGAGTGAGTGTGAGAGTTAGAGAGTGACTGTGAGAGTTAGAATGAGTGTGAGAGTTAGAGAGTGTGAGAGTGAGTGTGAGAGAGTGTGAGTGAGAGAGTTAGAGTGAGTGTGAGTGAGTGAGTGAGTGAGTGTGAGAGTGAGTGAGTGAGTGAGTGAGTGAGTGAGTGTGAGAGTTAGAATGAGTGTGAGAGTTAGAGAGTGAGTGTGAGTGAGAGAGTTAGAGTGAGTGAGTGAGAGAGAGAGAGAGAGAGAGAGAGAGAGAGTGTGTGAGAGTGAGTGTGTGAGTAAGTGAGTGAGAGAGAGAGAGAGAGAGAGAGAGAGAGAGAGAGAGAGAGCGCTCTCTCTCTCTCTCTCTCTCTCTCTCTCTCTCTCTCTCTCTCTCTCTCTCTCTCTCTCTCTCTCTCTCTCTCTCTCTCTCTCTCTCTCTCTCTCTCTCTCTCTCGCGCGCACGTGCACGTGTGTGTGTGTGTGTGTGTGTGTGTGTGTGTGTGTGTGTGTGTGTGTGCTAACCAGATGTCTTCAGGCTGAGATTCTCCCGGATCTCCTCGTGGTCACATGGATGTGTGAAATCAAAGATGCTGTGACCAGTGAGGTCAACCTGCAAAAGAAAATACATTTATTTTGTGAATATATAAAAACATTTTCTAATGTTTCCCTTCTGGTCTCAACACTCCACATCAGGCTTGTTTGGAACAAACGGCAGAAGAAGAACAGGGTCGTGTCACTCAAGAGCTCCGAGTTCACAACGAACAGAAAGTCGTCACTACAGACACAGAAAAACATCAACAACAGAGGAGACACTGCTCCACATCCTACAGGCAACTTCACCTCTTCTGCTCTTCAAACCGCTGCCAGAGAATACGAAACCATGCAGTGTGTTTACAGTTCAACCTCACACACACACACACACACACACACACACACACACACACACACACACACACAAAACGAAATCTTCAAGATAAATCATTAAAATCAGTTTAAAACGTTTCGTCTTCTTGTCTGAGTCTCTGCTGATTTTAGTGGTGGTTCTGGTTCTGTACCTGCGTGAGCCCCATGAATTTGCTGATGTTCTCGGACAGGAATATCATGTCGCCGTCGGAAGTCACCATGGTGATGAAGCCCTCCAGGGACTTCAGGTACAGACTGTCCATCTGTCCGTCATCGTCATCGTCTCCGTCTCTGCCACCACCACCACCACCACCACCGCCGCTGCTGCTGCTGCTGCTGCTGCTGCTGCTGCTGCTGCTGGAGGAGAGGCAGAGAACAAGGTGGGTCACACTCAAAACCTGTTTCTCTCATTGCATTGATTGTAATTTCTACATGTGTGTGTGTGTGTGTGTGTGTGTGTGTGTGTGTGTGTGTGTGTGTGTTTCTTCTTGAAGCTTTGGCTCAGTGCCAAAACAAAGCAGTGCAGCTTCTTCCTGCATCTCAGGCCGCTCCTGACCCGCGACCCTGACAAACTACACCCGAAACTACACCAGCGCTCTTCTCTCTTCTCCCTCCGACACGACTTACACATCGTGCAATTATGCTCAAACATGTACGACGCGGCATCCAAACATTTCTACACGGAGACTCCAGCGTATCAACAACGTGTCGTTGAAGAGCTAATTAATACCAGCTGGTGTGTGTGTGTGTGTGTGTGTGTGAACTAAAGCCCAGTAGCTGATGGGGGCCGGGAGGTGCTCGCAATTCCTCCAGTGTGCTTCCCTGAGATAAGAGAGGCTCTGGAGGCTCCCGGCGAGGCCTGGGGCTGGAGTTTGGAGCCGGGCCCAGATAGCGTTAACCCCCCCCTCAGAGCTTTTTTTTTTTTCTTTCTACGGGCCCCCGGGGCGCTGGGGGAGACTCTCGGGGACCCGGTCCAAAGACCGGCGGCACCTTTGGCCTAAATACTTTAGCTGTGATTACCAGTCATTCGGACAGAGTTGCACTTTTCGTCTCTCTGTTGTTCTTCGGTTGCATAACCGCCCTGGTTTCAAAATAAAAGGCCGAGCGTCTGACGGGGACAGCTGGCGTTCAGATAATCACTTCCTGTGACGCCGGACAGGACAGAGGGGTCATGTGACTTGTAGTAGTACGTGAGTTCACTGATTTATTAATGGAGGGATTTATTGCTTTCTTTTAGTCCGTTGTTAATTTCTCAGTTTCAGATTCCTGCTCTCATCACGGTTTGAAACCCAAACTTTATGGCGTATAATTCATAATAAAACTGTCCCTGTTAGCATCATCTGCTCTCTGACCTGCACTTATTTAAGAGAATACAGATTTCAATGTCTCTAAATAACGTTAATAATCAATACTGTAAATATCACCACAGCTCAAATCAGCGTTGGAGTATCACAATCAGCACATCTGAGCTGACGTTACATGAGAGGTGTTTCCTGCAGCAGCTCTCATAGTGTGTCCTCGGGTGCGTACACAGTGTGTGTGTGTGTGTGTGTGTGTGTGTGTGTGTGTGCGTGTTTGGCGCCGAGGCGGCCGGGTGTTATGGCTAGTGGGGGGGTGATGCCAGCATCGGCTGAGCGATGGGCAGAGCTCCGTGTTTCCTCTGCAATCTGTCCATCGAGGAGCAATCAGAGCGGCCTGATAACACTCTATCTGCTGCTGTATCCTCCTCCTGCTCCTCCTCCTCCTCCTCTTCTATCCTCCTCCTCCTCTATCCTCCTCCTCCTCCTCTATCCTACTACTGCTCCTCCTCCTCTATCCTCCTCCTCCTCTATCTTTCTCCTCCTCTATCCTCCTCCTCCTCCTCACCATCCTCCTCCTCTATCCTCCTTCTCCTCCATCCTCCTCCTCCTCCTCTATCCTCCTCCTCCTCTATCCACCCCCTCCTCCTCCTCTATCCTCCTCTATCCTCCTCCTGCTCCTCCTCCTCCTCCTTCAGCTCCCCCTCCTCCTCTATCCTCCTCCTCCTCCTCTATCCTTCTCCTCCTCTATCCTCCTCCTCCTCCTCCTGCTCCCCCTCCTCCTCTATCCTCCTCCTCCTCCTCCTCCTCCTCCTCTATCCTCCTCCTCCTCCTCCTCCTGCTCCTCCTCCTCCTCTATCCTCCTCCTCCTCCTCCTCCTCTATCCTTCTCCTCCTCCTCTATCCTCCTCCTCCTCCATCCTCCTCTCATTACCTTAACTCCTCCGACACAACTACATCTTCCTCCTCCTCCATCCCTGCTCCTCCTCTTCTGTCCTCCTTTTTCTTGATGCAGAATATGCCGGCTCACAGTTTACCGTTCACACCGAGATTTAGTCATTTATTTATTCATTCATTTATTTATTTATTAATTAATTTATTTATTTATTTATTCATTTATTTATTTATTTATTCATTTATTTATTCAGAGAAACTGTTTCCAGAAGGTTTCAGATATCTCAACATCTTGGAACATGAAAGTGAAACTAGCTGCATAACTAGAAAACTTTGGGGTCACTGACCCGTCAACAACACAGAACTTTGCACCGTTAATGTGGAGAACGTAAACATTATGCAAACTGCTCTGCACACACACACACACACACACACACACAGAATTGTTTATAACACGTACATTGTGTATATAAGGGTGTATTGTGTAGTGTACTATCAGGACGTGCCACATCCGATACAGAGACTAATGATTTAATGATAAATCATGTTTTATGTTTTATTTTAACGTTGAACTGTAAAGACTTTCTGTACATAAAGGTCCGTGATGAATAGAGATATTTTGATACATTTGTTTTGATCGATGACGAATCAAAGGAAACAGGAAGCGGCGGTCGTCTGCGTCACCGTTTCCCCATCAAACGCTGCCGAGCAGCTTATAAAAAGACGGCGGCTGCACCGGCAGCCAGCGGGAGCAGGACTACACCTCCCAGCTCTGCAGAGAGACGCGTGGACACTTTGCATTCCCGACGCGACGGTCGGTTCATTCTTTTTTCGCTGTTCTCTGATCCCACTTTCGGGGACAGCGGCGCAGCGGAGAACAATAGGTCTGTTTCTTTATCGAGCTTCCTCCGCTTCTCATTTTAAATGACACAAGAGGAAGGAGAAGAAGTGCACAGAAAGGGTCTGACAACTACCTTCCTATTTCACTGGACAATTAGTCACGCGCACACACACACACACACACACACACACACACACACACACACTGTATGTTTCCTTTGTGTAACACATTTAAATACACTGAAGTTTGAATGTGTGTGTGTGTGTGTGTGTGTGTGTGTTCGTACCTGTGGCGAGCACCTTGCGTGTGCGCAGGAAGCTGATGGCCAGCCTCATGATGGAGGCCTTGTCCAGGTGAGAGCTGACGCTGTGGGGTAGAGGCAGCTGGTGAGCGAGCTCGTAGAAGACCTCCGTCTCTTTGCTGCGCCTGGAGCGAGCGGCGTCCCGAGACTTCTCCTTACGCCGGTCCGAGCTGCTCCTGCCCGGGGAACACACAGACAGGAGGAGGGTCACACCTGCAGCTCCATTTAGGACGCTGGAAAGCAGCCGGCGTGTCGATGCTTATTCATGTAAATCTGTATCAATAAATCAATTAGCGATATACACCAACACCACGCTACATCTGGTGTTTACAGAGTAAAGCGTCTCCATAACACATCTACAACATATTTAAAAAGTGAGATATCCATAGAGAGGAAAGAGACGAACAGCTTCTTATTATGGGCCACTATATCGCTCACTTCCTGTCTGAAGAGACACACACACATGTTTGTTCTCCTGCTCTTCTGAGGACCTTTAGGGAACTTATTCCCTAAAACCAAGACTGAACCCTCTAAGAGCTCGTTGAAGAATTAACAGGAAGACATGTTCACATGCATACTAAAACATGATCCACAAGATCCACATTTAAAAAGACACTCAGTCCTGGCAGCCTGGACCCCAGACTGCTTAGGGACGAGGCTTTGACTTCATAGTGTTCCTTAATTGGTCTTCCCCTAGTAAAGACAATAACCATGCGCATAATACATGATGTAGAGACATCAGAACTCAAGGGACAGAGACACGATCACACTTCTAGCAGCAGTGAAGCAGAGAATGAGAAACGAGAGATTTACTTCATATGAACACAGTAAAAGTTCAGGACGTTGTGTTTTTATAATATATATTTATAATATAATCCTGACTCAGGTGAGTAATGGCTCTGCTGTTTGTTCAACGTGTTCCTTCTGTAGGAGATAAATCTAAACTGAGATCTGTAAACAGACGACAATCTGTTTTTATAAAAAGGGAACCGAGTCATTATTTTCATTTCCTCACATTAATTCGGTTGTTGTTTAAAAGAGCACTTTTGGACAGAACAATAGCGTAATATAGATAAAAACAATGATGTATTCCAACAATCAAAACTGCAATCCCCCAAAATCCGTCTACAAACGCAGAACGAGAGCAGCAGAAGGAGAGCTGCAGAACGAGAGCAGCAGAACGAGAGCAGCAGAACGAGAGCTGCAGAACAAGAGCAGCAGAAGGAGAGCTGCAGAAGGAGAGCTGCAGAAGGAGAGCTGCAGAAGGAGAGCTGTAGAAGGAGAGCTGCAGAAGGAGAGCTGCAGAACGAGAGCTGCAGAAGGAGAGCTGTAGAAGGAGAGCTGCAGAAGGAGAGCAGCAGAACGAGAGCAGCAGAAGGAGAGCTGCAGAAGGAGAGCTGCAGAAGGAGAGCTGCAGAAGGAGAGCTGTAGAAGGAGAGCTGCAGAAGGAGAGCTGCAGAACGAGAGCTGCAGAAGGAGAGCTGTAGAAGGAGAGCTGCAGAAGGAGAGCTGCAGAACGAGAGCAGCAGAAGGAGAGCTGCAGAAGGAGAGCTGTAGAAGGAGAGCTGCAGAAGGAGAGCTGCAGAACGAGAGCAGCAGAAGGAGAGCTGCAGAACGAGAGCAGCAGAAGGAGAGCTGCAGAACGAGAGCAGCAGAAGGAGAGCTGCAGAACGAGACCTACGGAACGAGAGCTGCAGAACAAGAGCTGCAGAACGACAGCTGCAGAACGAGACCTACGGAACGAGAGCTGCAGAACAAGAGCTGCAGAAGGAGAGCTGCAGAAGGAGAGCAGCAGAAGGAGAGCTGCAGAACGAGAGCTGCAGAAGGAGAGCTGCAGAAGGAGAGCAGCAGAAGGAGAGCTGCAGAAGGAGAGCTGCAGAACGAGAGCAGCAGAAGGAGAGCAGCAGAAGGAGAGCTGCAGAACGAGAGCAGCAGAAGGAGAGCAGCAGAAGGAGAGCAGCAGAACGAGACCTACGGAACGAGAGCTGCAGAACAAGAGCTGCAGAAGGAGAGCTGCAGAAGGAGAGCAGCAGAAGGAGAGCTGCAGAACGAGAGCTGCAGAAGGAGAGCTGCAGAACAAGAGCTGCAGAAGGAGAGCTGCAGAAGGAGAGCTGCAGAAGGAGAGCAGCAGAAGGAGAGCAGCAGAAGGAGAGCTGCAGAAGGAGAGCTGCAGAAGGAGAGCAGCAGAACGAGAGCTGCAGAAGGAGAGCTGCAAAACAAGAGCAGCAGAACGAGAGCAGCAGAACGAGAGCTGCAGAAGGAGAGCAGCAGAAGGAGAGCTGCAGAACGAGAGCTGCAGAACGAGAGCAGCAGAACGAGAGCTGCAGAAGGAGAGCTGCAAAACGAGAGCAGCAGAACGAGAGCAGCAGAACGAGAGCTGCAGAAGGAGAGCTGCAGAAGGAGAGCTGCAGAAGGAGAGCTGCAGAAGGAGAGCTGCAGAACGAGAGCAGCAGAAGGAGAGCTGCAGAAGGAGAGCTGCAGAAGGAGAGCTGCAGGACGCCCGAACCATGCGAGCACAAGGACGAGCTTTCTTCTTCTGGCCGTGAGCTCTGAGAGGCCAGCAGCGTCTGATTTTGCACTTCTGATTTTGGCGCTACTCATTTCCTCAGGTAGAATCGTACGACTAAAAAAGGAGAATCTGGTCTGGAGTGGGGTTATCACAACATGCGGTGAGATATGTTATCTGCTCTCAGAAGACCTCAGAAGTAACCAGAGCGAGTTACCAGCTCAGCTGTGAGAGTCGCTGCAGGCCTCATGAAGTCCCACCAGGAGGATCGACGAGATTAAATGAACGCTGTGTTTCAAAGAGCCGAAGGGAGAGCGTCGTGTTTCAGCGCGAGCCGAGAGCGTGACGAGGTTAAAACACGCCTCTCTGAACAAAGAGCTCTTCAACTTCTGATCCGTCTGCAGGCTGAACGTCGCAGACCCGTGTCAAACCCGCAACATGCAGGACCAGAGGGGGAGAAAAAACACACAACAAAACGGACAACACACTACGGCAACGCAACAGAAACACGCTGAAGAAGAGCCGAAACACAGAAACAGATATTATACATTACAAAGGGAACAGATATCGACAACCAATGCAGAGGAGTTGCATGTAAACATAATGGTCAGAGATGATGTGCAGATTAAGTGAACACAGAACCACAGTAGAGCTTTTCGGTTCTTTATATGCATTAAATCAAACTGAAAAACAAGTACATCAAATATCAGACAGAAATCCACTTGAACTGTATATTGTTGCCGCTTCGTGCATCTCTTAAATCCATCGACTCCAAATCTAGTCCACGACTCAATTGGACAGAGACACCATGCGGCAATAAACAGCTGAAACAGAACCGTCTGCTTCACATCCTCGGCGTCGGCGTCGGTGGGTTCAGATCAGCACAATCACAGTCATCCCCCCTCCGGCTACAATCAAACAATCAGGCTGCAGTCAAACATGCAAACGCACACGGAGGAGCAGACGTCGTGTCAACAGGGCAGAGCACAGAGGACCGCTATCTCATCTCACGGGCTTAAAGTCATTAACCCAGACGCACCATCAATGATGAGCCAGCAGACACTCAATCAAGTCCTCTGGAACAGCTAGCTCCAACTAGCTCCTGACTGTGTGTGTGTGTGTGTGTGTGTGTGTGTGTGTGTGTGTGTGTGTGACTCTTTGATTGTCTGGGACCATTGTTGCTGCAGACTTTCAGGGTCTGAGACAATGGGAGGCACAGAGCTTCACCGAGCTGCTGAGCCTTCTGATTCTGATGCACTCACTGATCCCTCTCACACACACACACACACACACACACACACACACACACACACACACACACACACACACACACACACACACACACACACACACACACACACACACACACACACACCAGAGTTCAGAGGTAACTGAGTGCATACTGTACAGTGCTGGAACTTCACTTCACTTTTCCGTTTCATCTTCACTCTTTTGCTTTTCTTCCCTCCTTCTGTCCTTTCCTTTCCTTTCCTTTCCTTTCCTTTTGTAAGGAAACTATCAACAGCATTACAGTTCCAATCTACACTTCAAAGGATGTTTAAAAGTGTGACGAAGACGGCAAAGCATCCAGACTCTTTACACTGAAACCCCATCAAAACCTGGATCCACCTCTGGATCAGCGGATCTGGTTCAGCCCTGCAGAGAGCCTCTGGTCTGGGTTTGTTAAACAATTTGTTTTGGACAATATATGTTTTAAACTTGTCAAATATCAAAATATATATGAAGACAGCGTCATCCCACGATGACACACAGAGACACGTAAACCAGTATTTCCCAAAATGTTTCACTTTTATACGCTATTAATCCAAGTATCTGTAGCGACGTTTCTGTGTGAAAGGGTTTCTTTAAGTGCGAGTCTTCTACAGTCCGTAGTGCTGCAGGTGTGTGTGTGTGTGTGTGTGTGTGCGTGTGTGCGTGTGTGTGTGTGTGTGTGTGTGTGTGTGTGTGTGTGTGTGTGTGTGTCTCGCTCATAAATAGCGCTGCCAATAACTCTCACACAGTCGCACACGAGCGCCGTGACACAACCTTTTCAACTGCAGCCAATTTGAGATATGTGACCGATGCGTGCCTGTCACAGCAGAGCCTCGTGATGATTAAAAAGGTCACACACACACACACACACACACACACACACACACAGGTTGTTTGTGTCTTCTCTGTTGCTACAGGCAGAAGTCCTCCTGGATTCTTTAGCCACACATCTTCAGCTGCAACACATGGAGACAAACAAACACGTTCCTGTCAGGCCTCACTGAACACGTAACCACAACACAATGAAACACAATGAAACACAATGAAACACAATGAAACACAATGAGATGACGAAAGAATATCGCTACTTAGAATAGAATCAGAGGAGAGAGTCCACACATTGACCTCCGGGACCTTTTGGCACCTTTATCGAAACACAACCAATAAAGAACGCGGGAAACTTGAAGCTTCCCACGGTAGAAAGCGTTCTCCGCGCTGCTTTTAGAGCCGCGGTGACAGCAGCCTGAGCCCGGGCGATGCGGGTTGCCAGTTATTTTCATCATCCTGCACTCTCACAAGCTGTAACAGGACGTAACCTGCGTGCTGGTGTCCACGGTGCTGCGTGTTGTTGTGTTATTGAAGCTCGTTGGACTCAGATATTAATAACAGGACAGCAGAGGTCGAAAGAAACTACACACATCGGTCAAGTGATGTACTTTTACTTGAGTATTTACATTTTCTGCTACTTAATACTACTTCATTCATGTCAGAGGGAAATATTGTAGTTTTTTTATCAAGTTCACATTACTCCTCTTCATCTGAGATGTATTGCTGCTATATATATTAACTCTCTGAATATCGCATTAATGCTCTTTAATTCAGATTTTTTAATGTAGAACTTTGAGTGTTTTTACATTGTTGTACTGGTACTTTTAACTAAATGAAGGATTTGAGTACTTCTTCCACGACAAACAGATGGACAGATAATAAAATAATAGAGAGAGAGAGAGAGAGAGAGACAGAGAGAGACAGAGAGAGAGAGAGAGAGAGAGACAGAGACAGAGAGAGAGAGAGAGAGACAGAGAGAGACAGAGAGAGAGAGAGAGACAGAGAGAGACAGAGAGAGAGAGAGACAGAGACAGAGAGAGAGAGAGAGAGAGAGAGAGAGAGAGAGACAGAGAGAGAGAGAGACAGAGACAGAGAGAGAGAGAGAGAGAGAGACAGAGAGAGACAGAGAGAGAGAGAGAGAGAGAGAGAGAGAGAGAGAGAGAGAGAGAGAGACAGAGACAGAGAGAGAGAGAGAGAGACAGAGAGAGACAGAGAGAGAGAGAGAGACAGAGAGAGACAGAGAGAGAGAGAGACAGAGACAGAGAGAGAGAGAGAGAGAGAGACAGAGAGAGACAGAGAGAGAGAGAGACAGAGACAGAGAGAGAGAGAGAGAGAGAGACAGAGACAGAGAGAGAGAGAGAGAGAGAGACAGAGACAGAGAGAGATAGGAGGAACTGTGGAGACAGAAGTATTGAACTTTTAGGGTTCAGGGTTGAAGACGATAGTGAAGAGCAGTCGTCGTTTAACGCTGATCGACAGCGATGCTCTGATCAATATATCAATGCTGGCAGATCATTTCATAACTCAAGAAAAACCACCAGATTTCATAAAGCAAGTCAGCATCATGGCTCCCTGTCATCTGTTTGTGTTGATGTCTATAGGAAATATTGTCACTAAACTCACTGTCACACTGATGACCATTGTGTGGTTCTAATGAAAAGGTGCCGCTGATGTTTACGGCTTGTATTAAACGTCCTGCGACACATTTAAACGATGCAGCTGAGCCAGATGTTTCTTCTGCGTGAAGCTCGCTTCCATCCAGCTCCTAGGCTCTCTTTAGTTCCATGTCGCCCGGTGAAGACAGCCACCGTCCTCCTCGTCCTCCTCGTCCTCCTCGCCCTCGGGCGCTCATTCGGGTTTCTCTCCTCTCTCACACCCTCCGGCTTCACTTCTCTTTCTCTCTTTGTGATTAACTCGTCAGCTGACGCCTCCGATGCCCTGCGGCCTGAGCGGCTACAACGTGCTCTCTCCACATTTACGTGCAAGATCAGATCCTACCCTAGCTCTCGTTTGTTCAGGTCCAAATCTTAAAAACAAACAAAAACAACAAATAGAGGATGATGTCGCGTCTGTCCGTCGCTCTGCTGGCAGTAGCGAGACTCCATCTGCTCGTATCTGAACAGCGTGTGTTCAGCACCGTATCGCTGCTCGTGCACCGATGAAAGAAAAGGAGCTCGATGTTCATTGGTTTACATGGGAGCTGCGACGTGACATGTAAAAAAACCCTTCTTTAAATAAGGTTAAGGAGTGAGGAACGGTCGATGCATGTTGGTATCCAGTTCTATCAGACTTGATCTCAAGCTAGATGTCCTGATTGTTGCACTAGGGCTGCATGTGAACGCCACAGATGCATTTTAGGAAGTGGGATCTTTAGGGACTTTTAGTTCACTGAGCCGTAAATCATCTGTTCTTTACCCCCAATGAGACTCTGATCCAAAACTTTTTCCTCTGACAGTTTGCTCATCTTGAATGCAAACTGTTCCCTCGGGTTCAGGTTTGCAACGTGCACACACACTGAAACACACACGTGCACACACGCTGAAACACACACGTGCACACACACTGCAACACACACGTGCACACACGCTGAAACACACACGTGCACACACGCTGCAACACACACGTGCACACACACTTAAACACACACGTGCACACACGCCTAAACACACACGTGCACACACACACCTAAACACACACGTGCACACACACCTAAACACACACGTGCACACACACCTAAACACACACGTGCACACACACACCTAAACACACACGTGCACACACACCTAAACACACACATGCACACAAATACAGGCCATTGACCATTTGATTGTTGTGATAACAAGCCAAGAGGTGCTTATAGAAAACAGATCCTGTAACCAGAGCAGGTGTCAGGCTGTATGCATGTGTGTGTGTGTGTGTGTGTGTGTGTGTGTGTGTGTGTGTGTGTGTGTGTGTGTGTGTGCGTGTGTGTGCGTGTGTGGAAGCACAAGTACGGTAGGTTCACAGCAGTTCTCCACGGATCATTTGCTCTAGAAATGTCCTAATCACGTTCTTGTCGTTTCCATCTGAAGCACAGATTTTACAGATTTCATTGACGTCGACCGGAGCCTGAACGTTTCACCTTAGCTTGCTCTGAAAAAGGAACAGTCTGCTTCTCTGAAGATCTGTATCGCGTTCGCATCAGGAACTGGAAGGTGGAGGAAGAAACACCACTTCTAAAACGTTCCTACTGTACATTTCATCATTTTTCATTTGACCTCTTTTTGCATCTCAAAAGACGTCACTGCGTCTTCTGTCCGATCCAAACCATCAGTGAGCAAAAATGAGCACCTTTATCTTAACGTGTTTTAACAGAAGTGGTGGAAGACAAATCAGTCTTCCTCCTGTGCAAACAGAACGCGTTAAAAGAAGCCAAAACCTTACATTTAGGTCATGTTCCCACTCCACTGATAGCCGACTTCAATAACATAATAACCCAACAACAACAACAACAACAACAAGCGAGTCCGCTGCACACATCTGTCGTCACATCGGTGAAGATGTTTCTTCGTTTGCTTCTGTTGGGTCTATTTACAGTGCGTTGAGCTCTTAGGGCCACCGTAAGTAGGCCGATGAGTCTGCCCACACCCAAAGCATGCATGCACACACACACACGCACACACACAGACACACACACACACACACCTACACACACACACCTACCTCCTTGCTTACAGTGGGTCTTCCTGTAGTTGTGGCGCCTGGCCGAACACAAACACAGAGCAACAATACAGTACTGCTAATCTGTGATCCTGAGGAACATAGAGTTCTAGAAACACAGCCAAACATGCACACACACACACACACACACACACACACACACACACACACACGGCCGAACAAACAGTTATCCCAGACAGGGGCCCCGACTTCGGCTGAAACAGGGGAAGAACGATGCAGGAGATTACTGATGTATCTGATAGTCCATGAAAGAGAGGCACACACACACACACACACACACACACACACACACATATTCTGGCACAAACAAACAAACCCACCCACGCCACGCTGATGGTCGGGATAGACTGGCTGATTGAAAGAGGCATGGGGGGGGGGAGAAGGGGACACACCAGGTGGTGTGAGGGAGGTCAGCTGACTAGACTGGGACCCTCTATCAGAATATCAAACAAGCTGCATGGCCGAGATTTAAACAGGCAAACTGAATGACTGGGAAATCAAAACAGAAAATATACGTAATTGTATTCATCCAGGTTTTTGGGATATCTGTCTCTGAGACTTCTGCCTTCAGCTTCAGTGCAATGAAGGTGAACAGAAGTTAGTTTGGAAAAGAAAATTGTATTTAACAAATTCAACAGCAACAGGGCCTTTTCCTAAATACCTTCCTAGTTACTCTTTAGGATTAGAAACCTCAGAGATGTTCCAGTGTATCTTTTATTTCATGTTTATATTCTTATCGATCTTATCAATAAGCACAAACGACGATCAAGTCAGTACTGGTCTTGAATGTCAGCATGGGCACGTTTTCTGTTTATTACCCGGCTCTCATCAGCAGCATTTGGGGCAAAACTTTGGTCACATCGCCCATCCACGATTCTAGTTCTCCAGCAAAATAAAGTCACAACCTTAGAGCCCTGCGCTGTGCTAACGTGGCTTTGCGCAGCGCTAACGTAACCCTGCGCTGCGCTAACGTGGCCCCGCGCAGCGCTAACGTGGCCCCGCGCAGCGCTAACGTGGCTTTGCGCAGCGCTAACGTAACCCTGCGCTGCGCTAACGTGGCCCCGCGCAGCGCTAACGTGGCCCTGCGTAGTGCTAACGTAGTGCTAACGTGGCCCTGCGCAGTGCTAACGTAGCACTGTTTCTGCATGTAAAAACAGAAGGAGAGTTCAGTTCTCTTTTTGAAACAGACTCTCGTAACATATTTGTGTTTCAGAGCAGCGCTGAAGAGATGTGACGACTGAGGTGAGAGAGAGGAGAACGCTGTAGTAGCTCTTTATGTAACACAAACCGGAATGACTCCGTGTAAACCTGTAGAAAAGGATTACAGAGACTTAAAGAGAAAGGAATGCAAAGCCTCGTACTCTTTTTTCCACCATTCTCACTGAAGCTTCTCACAGACCAGTTTACAGTTTGCAAAGCAGCCAAAGTCAAAAGAATGACACTTAAGTTCCATATGAAAAGGTAAGAAAATAATTCTCTTTGTGCATGTTAAATAATGTACACCAAGTACACCCTGTGGTTGACTGTTTACTCTGATGGACTGCATCGTGGGACAGGTTTTAAGGGTCCACAACATGTTATTGTTGGTGCATCTGAAGGTGAAAACCAGCTCCGATAGTGTTACAGCGTCCTGACGAGTGTGTTCACCGCTCGTTAGAGTCAACAACTTCACTTTGGACAGTCTGTCTGTCAAGGACCGTTAAACACACAGACGGGACAAACGGAGAGGAAGACTCTCTTCAAACTTCCTTTCAACACAGACAGACTTGTCACGAGATAATCGAGCATTCCTGGAAAGAGTCACATATTTTATTTAACGTGCAAACAAGTGCATCACAACAGGCCCACAGATGCAGTGAAGAAAACGACTGCGAGCTAAAGTTAAGCTACCGTGAAGCGGTTTAACTCAGAAGACTTGACTCGACTCGGGGGGGGGGGGGGGGGGGGGCTAGACTTTCACGGTCAACCTGAAGGAGTCTCGGAGGAGCTGGAGCTCAGCCAGGTGACACGCGGCGGTTCAGGGAGCCATTTTTGGTACAGCAGCGGAGGAAGAGGAAGAAGGGGAGCTGCCGGACAGGAAATAGGAAATGGCAAGGAGACAGAGTTCTGAAGGAGGGGAGAGAGGGGAGCATATAGGCCCGGTCCAGCCCAAGGAGGAGTGGGCGGGTGAGAATGAGTGAGACAAAAATAACAGTGGAAAGATGCGGAGAGGTTTCCCAGACCACTCCGTCACCCCCTGCTGTTTCCCCTCAGCGTGCCGGGGGCCAAAGTTTACAGCTGACCAGGGGGCCTCCGGGCTCCAAGGGGCCTCAGGGGGCTTCAGGTTCACCACCAGCATGTTTAGCATCAGGACATACAGCTTGACTGTCATTTAGATTTCATTATCACCGAGCCCCGGATAAGCAGAAGAGAACGAGACGGATGAATGTATAGGAACCCTTTAATCTTTACATTTAACACATAAATAACAGTTTTAATAACTTATTACAAGCACAACAATTTGAATACGTTATGTGCGCATTATGTGCTGATTATTCATTGAGCTTTTACATTATGCAAAGTTAGGCTACACAATGTGTTGATATGTTCAAAGCTTCGTTCTGGCTCAGTTCAAACTCAACTTGCTGTCCATCGTCCTTTAGAGAACACACACACACACACACACACACACACACACACACACACACACACACACACACACACACATAGCACATCTGTATCTCCAGCACTGCTCTACGTAATGACCCAGAGTCCTTCACTCTCTCCAGTGAATCCGTCGCTCACTCTACCCTTCGGTTTCTATTGGCTCTTTGTGTGTCCGTCTTCACCTTCCTCTCACTTTGTCTGAACAAGAGTCTCTTCTGAACCACAGAGAGACTTATTCAAAACTGACAAACGGACTGAAGCGGCTTTTAATGTTGCTGCCGAAACATGGAAACAATCACATGATTCACGTCGTCACATCTATCGATCTGTCACAAAGTTCAGCTGAGGTCTGGAGATCATTACAGACCGATTCTTGTAAGTCATCAAACCAAAAGTCAGTGTTGTCCAAGGTTCACTTCCCAGCTGTGTCATGCAGAAGTCCAGCTGCCGTCCCCAAATTGATTCCAGCACACTGGGTTTTGGTAAACTCCTCTGTCCAACCACGTCCCCCCGAAACCAACCCATTAACTCAGCAGAGGAACGTCAGGATGGGAACCATCATGAGACAACCTGAATCAAAGACATGGATTGACGATAGTAATGATAATTGTCGGTTGCAGCCTTAAAAATAAGAATTTGCTTGAGTTGACATTTGTGATATTTTATGATCATATCTCACGCTGAATCTAAAAGCTGAATTGCTCTTTTATTTTGAAATACAGAGTAATGCAAACACCCATAAAACCGTCCTGAAGCACAATATGTTATTGTGTTATTGGTTATGTTTAGCAACCATCTGTCCTCCCCTTTAAAGGAGCAGTGATTAAGGTTTAGTGGCTTCTAGTGGTGAGGCTGCAGATTGCAACCAACTTGAATCCGCTCACTAATCTTTTTACAACCTACGAATAAAGATGGCCGACGCTTCCTGTACCATCAACGGCTCATTATAAGGTAGCTTCAGGGGATTGTACACTTAATGAAAACATAGCTGTGAATATAATATTCAATTTCTGCTCACGGATCTACTAAATAATACACACTTTGAAATACTGTATCAGAACATTATGCAATCTTTATACTGACCTTTATTGGTCTAAATCACTTTTTTTTAAAATATCTTAAAACAGTGAATTTCAAAAAGTTTTTGTTTTATGACACACGTTCTGCTACTTTGTTGCAAAAACCAGATCAAATCAAGTTGAGCATTACAGTTGACTCTCGGCTTTGGGAGTAGAAGAACTGCTGAAGAAGAGCACGAGACGCAGTGGAAGCATCTAGAGCGCGATAGTCGGTGGACTTTGTTGTTAAACAGCAAATAAAAAAAGGTTTTCTCTGCTGTTAAGATAATGAGGATGACATAACCGATGACACGAGGGTCAATGGTGAAAATGGTGGCACTACATAGATATTTAGGGAGTAAGGTTCATCGTTTAATAAACCTGCAATGTTCTTAACAAACCTTCAATGAAACGGGGACGGGGGGAGACTCACTCTAACCAGAACATGCAAACAAAAACTCAAGTTTTCTTATAGATCTTAGTGCAAAATGCTAAATATTATCCCTTACGATTGGAAATTAAATATGAATAATTATCTCATGAATCAGTTATTTAAACACATATACCCTAATTTACATCAAACGAGGTTGTAACGTCAGCGGTGGGTGCTTTGGGACCTCTTGTGCTGCATCACATATTATTTCTCACACAGCACATTCTTGTCATTACAGGTCAACGCTATAAAAACAATACCGAAGACGTCTTTTCAACAGCTTGACAGTAAGAGGACAATCACAAGAAGACATTTCCACTGACGTTCATCCTCCCTCCGTCCACATGAGACACACAGATAAACACAACCTTTGTTTGCGGGGCAGCCCGTTATGAATCATACAACTTCTCAGAACAATTATGACTTCAGGCAGCAGCAGCAGCAGTGACAACGTGCTACTGTGTAATACACACACACACACACACACACACACACACACACACACACACACACACACAGAGAGGCTTTTCATGTGCAGCCTGACGGATACACACTTGCAGATCTCCTCCCCTAAAATGGCCGGTGGAGGCACCGAAGGGGTCGACGAGCCGGAGGAAGACGATCGTGGACTTTCTGTCTTTCGTCGCCGACGACACGGAGTCCAGAGTCCAAACAAGAGTTTGTTTCCAAAATCCAAAATCACCCATTTGGGAATTTTTTCAGGGGGCTTTTTGAAGCTTTATATGTATTTTGTATGACATGCAACAAATGCCCCACACACCCGGGGACATTGTGGTTAGCTGGCACAAGTTACCTGGCATACGCCGTAGCCATTCAGCTACCAAGTCGCTGCATTAAACCGGAGGATCCAAATGAAAACACGTAGTCTGATGAAATGACCTCCGGCAAACAAACAGGTGCTTTTTAAACGATCAGGAAGCACAAATAGTAGGTTTCTTTGTCTCGTTCTCAAATTGACCGAATCACCGAAGACGGCTGAATGGAGCTTTAGTCACCGCCGTGTTTTGTGAAAGACTCGTCAGAAATCAGTGCAACAATAACACGTCATAATATGTCTGCCAGGTAGGATTCATGCAAGCTTTGATTTACACTCTACAGGTTCATTATACACAGAGTTTGATTGTCAAAGAGGTCGTCCATCGACTGCTTCAGCGCTCTTCTCTTAGTGGTGTGCAGTTTCTATTTGAATCTCTCGATTAAACGTCCCATCTGCCTTTTTCCATGTTTCATATCAAACATCTTTTCTTATGATCCGATTGTAGCGACACGGTCGATTACATGAAGTATCTTCCTCAGGTGAGACGGTAACCCCTCAAGATTAGGCCCGTGACCTCACCGCTCACTAGTGAACAACTGAGTGGTGAAAAAAGCAGGGCGGCACCTTCAGGAAGACACAATCACAAGACCATGAAGAAGTTGAATAAAAAAGGGGGAACATGCACCTCAACATACTGACGAATGTATGCATTATGTGAAAGGATGAATGGTTACGCATATGGTAGCAGACAGACAAAATAAAAGGAATGTCAGCATGAATTAAATCACCACATAAACAGAAGCAGTGTTTCAGATCCAGCAGAACTCTGAGCGGTGATTAACCAGCTGTAATCTCCTGGACAGGAAAGCAGACATGCTCTCTACCACAAGTTCCAGAAAGTTCCCGATCTGATATCTGCTGTCATGACTGACTGTCTCTGAGAGGAGGTTCCACGTCAGGAACGTCTCTTCTGAAAGGGGGGCAGCTTCATTGATAGAAACATAAATAACAACATTTCTATTAATAGTAGCTTTAATATCACAGTTGCCTCAACATGCAGGGCTGTCGCGGTATAGTTCAACTGTCTGGTGAGCTTCCTCTCTGCGCTGAGCGGTAAGGTGTCCTGTCTGAATCTGCAGGAAACTGAAGCTTCATGATGACAAACCACAGCTTTCATTTGAAGAAGAAGTAAGTTAAGTGTTGTACTTTCTGCCCCTGAGCCGCCGCTCAGATACACATCCACTGTTCACCACGACTCAGATAAAAGCTCATTTATTGAGAGGGAACCAAGAGTTACCAGAGGAAAGGCTTTAAAACGCTTAAAGCTGTTATCCTTAGAGGAGTAAACACATTATATATATATAATAGAGGTATTATGGAATATCCTCCACCTGTTTAGATTGTAGTAGTTACACATTTAGCATTTGTTTTGGGTCATAACCAACACGTTTTATAGGCCTGGAATTAAAAAAATGTCCAAAATCAGAATTAAATCTGGTTTATCCCACTGACAGCCTGTAGCAGACTAAAGCACAGAGCGACTCAAACCACCTTTAATAAAAAAATGACATCAGCATTGTCGCAAAGTTTGCACGTGAAGCCTTTAGGCGGTGACTGGGATTTGCAGCAAAAACCCCGCGGGCCGAGTCCCATGCGGCTCTGCAGCAACAGGTCTGCGCCAGAGAGGCCAACTGTCAGGCGCCCCGTGCGCCAAACGAACACAAACAAACAACAACGAACAATAAAAGTCTTACCTCTTTTTCTCCTTATCGGCCGTCATGTTGTAATTCCCCGACAGTCTACGTTAAGTCCGACTTTAGCAGTCAAAAGAAGCAGCACGTGGAGGTGTTTTATTATTATATCGACGGGTCAGAAGTCCTCTGACAGGTCATGTCATTAAAGTCCATTCAAAATCGAGATCGGGATCGGGATCGGGATCGGGAGCCGTGCAGTCTCAGAACACTGCCGAGGATTGCACAGCCTCTCGCCCGCAGAAGAGACACCCACACCCCCCTCCTCTCTTTACACCGGCTGAACAGAAGCCGAACCGCAGATCCGCAGGTCCGCAGGTCCGCAGGTCCGCTCCCGCAAACTTTTTCCTCGCTTTGCTGATCTGGAAAAAAAAAAACCCCGCAGAGCTGTCTGGTCGTGTCTCTGGAACCTGGAGACCAGCTGGCACAAGTGAAAGCCGCTGTCCAGGTCCGCGCGCCGTGATTGGCTGGAAACGCAGCCGGGAGCCGCCCCCCCCACCCTCTCTCTGTAAATAGCCTCGCCCCCTCCCTGTGTGCTCCGCTCACTCACCTGAGTGTACCTGCGGTGCAACAGGCTGTAAACGACGTCAGCGTGGAGGTCCGTTCCCGCCAGTAAAGTGATACAAATGTAATACAATGCTTATATATGAAAGATATGTTGAATCTTATTAATAGCAGTTATGCTTTAAAGGAATTCTCCACTATCGTCTCAGCTGTCAATCAACAGGGTGTTTCTGCAGACGTCACAGTAAGACTTGACAGTATATGTACAGTATGTATAGTTTATGTACAATATATGTACAGTAAGGAGTGTAGCAGACATAGAGAGCGGGTTCATTCATTTCAACTCGTCTACAGTTTACTGATCATTAAATGAAAGGATGAGGTGGACGTATATTCATTACATTACGGTCATTTATCAGACGCTTTTATCCAAAGCGACTTACAATTCAGTATCTATCTAAACACTGTAGACGCAGCTACGGGAGACATTTTGGGGTTAAGTGTCTTGCTCAAGGACACATTGACATGAGACTAGCAGAGGAGGAGCCGGGAATCGAACCGCCTACCCTCTGATTGAAAGGCAGCCCTGCTCTCCACTTAGCCGCGTCCTCATGAGCACGCTTTCACTGCACCAGACCTTTACTGTCATTAATGTACAAAGGTCTGGTGTACAGGGTGGAAGTAGCAAAGTAACACTTCCTCTAGTCGTGGGCGAAATTATGAGACAATGGGCCCCTATAGGCTCCTATAGGCCCCTACAGCTCTATACCAGCAAGACACACACACACACACACACACACACACACACACACACACACACACACACACACACACACACACACACACACACACACACACACACACGTGTCAGTCTCTTTTTCTGTTACTGGTGTGTGTCTTTTTGTTGAGGCTTTGTGTCACTTCATAGGTTGGTTTTTTTGGGGGGTTTTTTTGGGGGTATTTTTGTCTCTTTGAGGTCAGCTTGTCTTTCTTTGAGGTTGTTTTGAGTCTCTTTGTGGTCGTTTAGAGTTTCTTTGTGGTCGTTTAGAGTTTCTTTGTGGTCGTTTTGAGTTTCTTTGTGGTCATTTAGAGTTTCTTTGTGGTCGTTTAGAGTTTCTTTGTGGTCGTTTTGAGTCTGTTCCTGTTTGTTACGTGTCTGTTTGGTGACATTTTGTATTCTAGTACTATACTATATACTATACAATTCTTAATCCTGACATTTTTAGGTAGTAACTCAGCTTTCTTTAGGTTCATACTGTACATATACTGTATGAACACATTGTACAGCAGCTCAGGAAAACATTGAAATGTAAATTCCTGCATTTAAAGACATTCTGGTAACAGGTTTCATGACGCCTGCTTTCAGCAGGTTTATTATTGTTATAATCACTCATGAATATGTATTACGCTTTACAACAACAATCATTATGAAGCATTTTATAATGCCTTAAATGTCAAGTGTCATAATTGCTGGTCACTCACTGACTTGCAAGGATCATAATAATAATAATAATAATAATAATAAGGTATGTTTGTAATGCGTTACAGATGTTGGCCTCATTAATGCTTCTGCTATTCATTTCAAAGCAGAATAAAAATGATACACAAAACAAACACAAACGTCTTTTCTGGCATCATGATATTTAATTTGTTTCAAAAATGAAAACACATCTTCACATCCTTTTAAAATACAGTACATTTGGCACGCAGCGTAAAACAAAAGAACAAATTGGACATGAACACAAATGAAGCACATGAAGATAAAACACAGGTCAGACACAAAGCTTCACACATAGTGACGGCAACACTCAGAGCAACGTTCTGCATATGAGCCCAGGAAGATGAATGTTTGATACTGCAGGTTTAATCATAATACTGTCTCCACTGTTTGGACTCAACCTCAGGCCACAATCTAACTTCAACCTCGTGATTTTACTCTTTTATTCTTTATTAAACTAAAGGGATCGTGGATGAAACATCTGGACATTGCATTTGGCATTTAGCGTGGAGGACTTCTGGGAAAGAACATCGTTTTTGTTTTAAATTAAAGACAAAAACGAAGATGCAACGTGAGACGCATTAGGAGAGGAGAGGAGAGGGGAGATGAGGAGGGGAGAGAGGAGAGAAGGGGAGGGGAGGAGAGGAGAGGAAAAGAGAAGAGGGAAGAGAAGAGGAGACATGATGGACGGCAGAAACATTGTGTTTTAAAGTTGTTTGGCAGTAAAACGACGTTGAATCTGCAGTGTGTGTGTGTGTGTGTGTGTGTGTGTGTGTGTGTGTGTGTTTAGAGTGTCTTCCTGCTACTGTATCTAACACACCTTATTCTCTCACTACTTGCACTTTTGAGAGAATACATTTGAAATAACAACCTTAAACTGCCTGTAGAGCCGTCTCCTCTGTACCTGTGTGTGGATGACTGAAGGGAACATAAGAAGAAAGACATGACAACGCAACAAACACACAAACACACTCGTTCAGAGTATTGCACGAGGAGTTTTCTTGAGAGGCGTTTGGATTCTGTCTCCGCTCACTATAAAGTCCTAAACCTGACTTGTGACCTGTGACCTGGACCTGAACACCATGGTGGTGCACAGAGGAGGAGGAGGGTCCGAAGACCATCTCATGGAACCTAAAGAGTTCTAACATGCCATCAACAACTACATGAAACCAGTAAGAAACACGACACAACGACATCAACAACAAGATGTTTTAAATAAAAAATACAACATGATGCACACACACACACACACACACACACACACACACAAATACATTCAGTTGAACACATTCACCTCTGTGTACGATCCACCACTTTGATGTGGAGTCATGAGGGTTTGGTTGTTCATGTCAGAGACTGTAGGTCCAGTACAGCAACCGATTAACCAGTGACTGTACACACACACACACACACACACACACACACACACACACACACACACACACACACACAGGCATTTCAACGATCACATGGTCATGAAGGGATTTTAGAAATGTTGACCTGGAGAGATTTTTGAAGGACTTTTTAAAGGGCTCCTTTTAGACATTTTAGATTTGGCTTCAACTGTCCCGATGTCGAACATCAAGTCGTACGGGAACCGGCTTGGTTAACACCGCAAGCATGTCTCACTGCCACGGGACACAGCTAGAGGTCAGCCACTGTAGGTCCGTTAGCTGACGGCTAATGGTACCGCTTGGTTTCGAGTGAAGAACAGCTGTCTGGTAAGACGATGAGCCGCTGAGATAAACCTGAGCTCGGATCTTAAAATGCCGACGCTCTGCTTTCGTTGGACACCTTCTAAAGTTAACGTAGCGCTGACAAAACCTCCATCTCCTTTTATAATGAATGAAGTACTTCTCAAGACCAGTTTCTTTAAATACAATCATTGGTTCAACATATACATTTTGTTTTTTTTTCCATTCACATACAGGTTATGGGAAGAAGAGAAACATTCTTTAAACACGGAGATACAGCACATCATGTACAGAAATGACAGGCTTGCTCTTTCTAGAGGTACAGTGTGCAACTATGCATGCATGCACACTTACCCTCACATTATCTCGCTCTCTCACACACACACACACACACACACACACACACACACACACGTGCACGCTTACAGTCCGTGACCTTGACCCTGTATCTACATCAGAAGTTCGGTTCAGTCCGCTGCTTTAGAAATGCATCCGGACCAAGATAAGGAGCATCTCTTACAGCCTCCGACCTGCTCTTGAGCATATACTTTGATGGCATAACGCACAAACGGACAAACAACAAGAGCACAGGAACCACGGAGAGAGCGATACCGATGGTCTAGTATAAGTCCTGGAGTGGTCCGACTCTGGAGGTCTCAGGCCGTGTGTTTCTACAAATGTCAAATGTCTCAGCTCGATGATTCTTTTAGGTGTGGTGGTGTATATTAATGTGTTAATTATCTGTGTGTCAGTGTGTGTGTGTGTGTGTCTAGGCCACAGTCTCGTCTCCAAAGTAGGAGAAACCTTTAAACTCATCTTGATTGATCTGCTTGATGATGTTGTCTTCCACCGGCGTCAGGTTGGGTTCTTCTCGTGTAAAGTCCTGGTCGAAGTTATTCACGTCCCTTTTGGTTTTCTGGAAGACAAAGAACAAGAGGGACAGATTGTAGCCTCAGGACCTTACCAGTTGCTGGTAAAGGATTCTTCTACCAGAAGATTCACACGTGTAATAATGTAATAAAGTTCATATTTCAGCCTCTCCCCACAGTATATTCAGGTGTGTGTTTCCGTGAATGCGTGAACTCACGATGCGCGGTTTGAACGGCGGCCGGATCTTCCTCTGCTCCAGCAGCGTCCAGTCGATCTCTCTGAAGAACACGTGGAGCTTGATGGCCTCCTCCAGACCCTGAACCGCCACGCAGCCCAGACGCTTGTTCGGACTCTTGGTCATGAACTGAGAAGTGACAGAAAGAAGGAAAAGGAGCGGGGGGGAAAAAGGTCAGAACTACATTTTGCAAGACAACATGTGAACACATCATGATAATGTAATCCACAGTTTAGTTTTCATTTGATGTATATTTCTGTTAGTTAGTTAGTAGTTGGCTTTTTTTAAATATAACTGATGACTGTAAATTTAGATTGTTTGAACCCAGCAGGTGGCTAGGCATTACATGTTGCACATTTTAAAGGTGCAGGTCCAGGCCCAGTTTGGGTCTCAGTTTTAGGCCCATGCAAAACTCAACAGACACTGGCTTACAGAGAGAGCAGTAAACAGACAACTCCTAAAACTGGCAACATTTCTCATTTGATTCTTGAAAGCTAAATTCTTGCTAATAATATGAAAAGCTTGCTTCTTGAGTGTTTTTGTAGATTACTATTTGCTAACAAACAAGCACAAGTAGAATGTTTAATTCATCACAACTTTAGATGATATAAAAATGTTGAATAAAAAGAGATAATTCTGGGTGTTAGAAAGAAACACTCCTCTTTAAAACGCCTCCTTCGCCTGACATTTTCTGCAGGATTTTCTGCAAATACTCGAGTGGTGAACGAGCTGCTCGGCCATTAGACTCAGCCGAGAGACTGTGTTACGTGACCCGAAGTCCTTCAGTTGGAGGACGTGTCCAATAAGAGCCCGGTGTGCTGGTCAAGTGACCGGTCAGAGTCCAAGACATTGTCCAACATAAACACACACACTTTCCCACAAGGCTTTGCAGTCAACAGCCAAGGTAAACGCAAGGCTTGTGATGGAAAAACTGGACAAACAAATAAACGAACGGTCAAGTGGCATTACACACCCACACACACACCCACACACACACACACACACACACACAACCAATAACACACAGAAAAAAGTAATGAATTAAAACATAGCGGAAATTGTCCAACGTTCTTTCAGAGGAGGAAACATGGATCAACATATGACACCAAAAAAACCAGCAGAATGAGACGAACACAAAACGAAGGGAAAGACATAAAAAACAAACAAGCAGAGGACAGAAATAAATAAACACAAGAACTGATGCATAAATATGAAAAACATCAATGTTTAAGAGTCCTTAGTGGATTCTTATTTTGGATCTGTAACAGCCCATCAGGCCATTAGAGCTGGATATTATTGGAATTCATAATGTGCAGAGTTTCCATGCGCATAACGGAACTCATTACTTAAGAAAGCTTTGGTTCTGACTGGACACAAACTGTAACGCAGTTGAACTGTAAACTATCTCAGACCAGGTGGAGTCTTAGTTCCCAGCAGAGTGGACCAGGAAGTGGACTAAAAAGTGCTCACAATGCTAAATGTTTGAATGAGCCGCTGACTGACCGCTTTGAGAATGGACACGGCCTCCTTGCTGAGCCAGACGGGATAGAGGACGTCGTCGTGGAGGATGGACTCAAACAGGTCATCTTCATTATCGGCTTCAAATGGTGGCTGACCTGCCATCATCTCATACATCAGCACCCCCAGAGCCCACCAGTCCACTGACGGGCCGTAATCCAGCTCTTGAAGGATCTTAATCACACATCGAAATGAGGAGGCTTAAAGCAGGAAGTCAGAGTCAAAAAGCACATTACACCTACGTGAAATTATGCAAGTGTCACTATGTCATTTCTCATTTCTCTGTCAAGTTCTGCAACATAAAAGAAAAGTCCCACCAAAAGACTAAAATGTTCTTATTTCAACTCCATATTAGCAATGAAAAATTGAGCATCATCAGCAAAGAGTCGAACATGGACAAATAAAAGTTCAAGTTTGTGGGTGCGGACGTTGTTCGTCTGAGGTCACCTCGGGGGCGATGTAATCCGGCGTCCCACAGAAGGTGGTGGTGCTGACTCCATCGAGGATGCCCTCTTTGCACATCCCGAAGTCTGCCAGCTTACAGTGACCCTCTGCATCCAGCAGGATGTTGTCCAGCTTCAAGTCTCTGCAGATCCAGAGGGTTGGACAGGTGAGAGGAAGGGTTAGCAAGAGGGAATTGGCAAAATGCTCTCTGCACACTGTGAGGAATGACATTACCAAGAAGTCGTTAGACAAAAAAGAATATGCCTTGTGAGCTATTGTTTATGTTTCTGTTTACTTCAACGCCATCTCTTGTAAAACAAATGCTTCTCGTAAATGACCACATATTTGAGAAAAGTTGGAGTTTACAGTTATCATGATCCACAGGTTTGTTTTAGTATTTTAAGGAGGAAGATAAATACATAGAAGGAGAACGTGAAGAGGAACAGACCTAAGAAATGAGAGAAAGTTGAGGGTTGAATGGGAGAAAGAGGTGAAGGGGGAAGAGGGGGGGGGAGAGAGAGAGAGAGAGAGAGAGAGAGAGAGAGAGAGAGAGGGGGGGGGGGCAGTACGAGAGATAAGAGAAGCAGTGTTGAGAGATGACAGGGGTGGTTATGAATGCTGCAGCTCTGGGCTTGATGGTTGATGGCCACAAAAATGTCAACATCTCCTCGATGTAGCCAATGCAGCCATTCAACCCGAGGTGGGTTCAAAAATACAGCCAGGGAGGAGACAGAGTTTGTTTCTAAAGCCAAGAGCTTATGCAACTGTCCTGTTTCAGAGAGCTTCCAAGATAAAATTAATAAAAAAAAGCAGCTTGTTGAAAAGTTTGCTTTTTTTCTGTCCCATCGTTCTTTGCCCTGACAGGATATGCATTGCACCATACAGTATAAGGCTGTGAGACAAAATGTACAGAAGATCTGCTGATTATGAACTACACCAAGTATATTGTGCACCCTCAACACAGTGAATGTACGGAACATAAGCTATTTACCATAAAGAACATGAAACATGCTTGAACACGTTTGTCTTGCAAATTACATTGTGAAAATCCGAACAGTTTAACGTACGCTTCAACGTTACAGCAGGAATCCAGATTTCGTGCGAAGTTAAACCGTGGACAATGTGCTGACGTACCTCAAGTCTTATTTAAGAACAACATGACATGTCAGATGCAGCGGAGCTTGACAGATGGCTTCGAACCAAGTTTTCACTCAATAGTTCATCTTCAGGTCGTCATAAACGATCCTGAGTTTCAGTGTTGAGCACACAAAAAGGCATAACCTTCCCTCTTATGTATAAATATAATGAACGTGCAGCATAGAACTAGTTTGATAGTTAAAACAGCGGAGACAGATAACAGGCAATCTGTCATCAAAGTAAATAAAAAGTGATTACTACGTTCAACGAACGCCGATTCAAATCTAACGCATATTCTCCCGGTTATGTTTGCTGAAGGTTTGATTGACGTGAACTTGGCATGAAATCCAAAGCTTTCATCACTCTCAGCTGCTCCAACACAACCACAGCGTTGTACTGTAAGCCGGGGACGGTGCCTTGCTCAAAGGCACGTTTGACGGCCTCATGTCGAGGCAGCAAAGAGCAGCGCTTGTCCTGTGTTTCCCCCAGATGAAAGATTAAACTGCCTGTTTACATATCTCACCTCCAGGCGACTCCCGGCACATTAAATCTGAACTGCCTCGCCCGCAGCAGGGCAGAGAAATAGCAAACGAATTTAATGCATTTGTGATTGAATTCAAATGACTGTTGACGCTGATCTTTGTATTGCACATCACCTCGCTGCAGGAAAATTCAATATTAAGTGGCTACAGGTGTTCAGCCGCACTAATGGAATGATATTTATTTATGTGAGGATGTCTTGTGTGGTTTTGTAGGATGAGAAGGAGCCGGATATTCTATGCTGCATAGCAGGGAACGAGCAACATGTTAATGATCTTGACGTTTCTGGTCTTTTTGGGACAGAAAAGAGACCACCAGGACCAGTTAGTACTGAGCCGGTCATGGTCTTAAAGCCATTTAACAGCGGTAAGAAAAGCAACTGGTCCGAGGGGTTCCCTGTCCCTCGTTTAAACCCTGACCCTGAACAAAGTGTCTTACAAAGCTTGTTACAGTAGAAACCCGTCACTGAATCACTGTCACGTTGTGTTCCACAGAAATAACCTTTGTGGGGTTTTTTGTTAGAAAAGCTTTAATATCGCTGAACAAATCCTGTCAATAAACAGGAGCTGTTCTCACACACACACACACACACACACACACACACACACACACACACACACACACACAAGGCAATCAGACTCAATTGAAAGCATTTCCTGTGTTTCATGTTAATCTTGAGTGATTTTTCCATTACGTCCTTAGAGACAACCCCTGTGCACTGTGACAGCTAACCCCTCTCTCTCTCTCTCTCTCTCTCTCTCTCTCTCTCTCTCTCTCTCTCTCTCTCTCTCATCCCCCATCATCTCCTGTTCTTTTTGACAACATGTTCACACATCTGGTCAAATACACACAAAGATATTGACAAACTGGAGAATAAAATGTAAATGTACGTTAGGAATGAACCAACTTTTGTTCGAGTCAGTAACTTTTGGATTTCCTACAGGTGTCACCCAGCCACATACTTATCTAACTGGCCTTCTGGTTCTAAACACACCATCATCACCACGTCCGTCCAAACTGTCATCACTTAATTTCATCTAATTAGGTATTAGTGGGAATTTGTCACAATTAGCATATTAATTCTTGAGAGATCACAAAGACCTTTGACCACCAAAATCTAATCAGTTCATCCTTCTGTCAAAGTGGACTTTTCTTTTTCCAAATTTGAAGAAATTCCCTCAAGGCGTTCCTGGGATATCGATGGAACCGAACCTCAGTACATATTGAGTTCTGACCATAGTCTGTCTGAACAAATCAAGCTGCCATCGAATGCTTTGCCAGGTTCTTGGTCCTGTTGCGTTTTCATTGAACATATATTTTACTGATCTAAATCACAACTGTCACGCTTGTGTTGAGGCAACATGAAGCTCTGATGCTCTGGGTGTGAAAAACATCGCTCCATCTGAACTCGTACATGTGCCAACTGTGACAGACAGTGACGACGTCCTCGTCTGTGTGAACCGGTCTGAACCTGCTCCGTCAACACCATCACACCCAAACACCAGCCTCTATTCTGCCTCATAGACTTCAGTGAAGTTGAAAAGGAGAGAAGTGAAAGTGTGACTACGTGTTCCATTGTGTAAAAATAATGTTTGCTTGTTGACATGGGGGAGTCGTGGTGATGGGAGCGTTGAGGAGGGGCTGATGGGTAAAAAAAAAGATGAACGTCAGAGGAGTGATGGAGGAGGGAGGGGTGGGGGGTGGAGGGGGGCGAGTCGGGACATAATGTTCCCAAAACACTTGTTGTTCTTCTTCTTCCGCTCAACAAAGTGGGTCAGGACGAGAGAGCAAGAGAGAGAGAGAGAGAGAGAGAGAGAGAGAGAGAGAGAGAGAGAGAGAGGTGATCAGGTAGCTCATTTATTAATATGCAGTGTGTGTGTGTGTTGGTTTTCCCTGCCATCCTCTGACAGATTAATATTCACTATCAACACAACGTGACTGAGAACACAGTGTTGAAAGACTGATCCATTAATCTTAATGTTGGAGTCAGAATGTGCTTTAACCGTCAGTGTTGGAGTGAAATCTTTCTGGAGGAGAGCAGGAAATGAAGATGAAGAAGGAGAATCGTTCTCATGGTCGTCACTTCTTGGTTGAGTTGGTGTGTACGTTCGTACAGAGCAGAGTAAATACAATCTGACACCCTTTTGAATAAAGCATTGGACTCTGTTTACCGATAAAGATTATGGCACTAAAACGACCCTCCTCCCAAACTCTGTCTGAACACGGCAATGAATTTAAGGATCATGTGAAACGCATTTATTTATGCAGCAAAAGTGCCCTCTTGGATACCTCTAGGGTAGATGAAACATGATAAAACTTGATAAATTGCCCTCTAAGGTGCCCTTTTAGAGTAGAACACATGATAAAGTGCACTGTAGGGTGAACTTCCATCAGAGGAAAATGATGAGGTGGCCTCTTGGGTTCCCTTCCAGTGGAGAAAACGTGACGCAGTGAACTAATGGATGCCAGTAGATGGAGAAAACGTGATGCAGTGAACTAATGGATGCCAGTAGATGGAGAAAACGTGATGCAGTGAACTAATGGATGCCAGTAGATGGAGAAAACGTGACGCAGTGAACTAATGAATGCCAGTAGATGGAGAAAACGTGACGCAGTGAACTAATGGATGCCAGTAGATGGAGAAAACGTGATGCAGTGAACTAATGGATGCCAGTAGATGGAGAAAACGTGATGCAGTGAACTAATGGATGCCAGTAGATGGAGGAAACGTGATGCAGTGAACTACCATGATGACTGTGAGCACACAGGTGGACAGTGCAGAGCTGTTTTTCAGTTTATTCTCCGCTGTAATAATCATCATCATTGGAATGTATTGCGAGCGGTATGCATCCAGCCTCTGTTAGCTCTGTTACTACTTGAAAACAGAGGCCGGGGTCAATTAAAGGTACTTCTGGTAATACGACACCCTTCACATTTCAAGTGAGGAGTGTTTGACTCAGAGCCAGACTTTGGGTGGAGTATCACTTCAAAACACGGTTATGGAGCCAAAACCAATAAGAAACAATCATAGAACAGTAACGCTGCAGGCTTCTGGCTCTAACCACGATGACTGATTCAATGGTGCCAACTCAAAGAAACACACACACATACAAATTGTATGATTATAAACCCCCCCCCCCCACCAAACAATGAGACCTGGTCCAGCAGGCACCAGCAGGACTGGACTCTCTGAAACCATGAAGCCAAAAGAAGTAAATGACACGGCAGGATGGAAGCAAGTTATGTAAGATTTTAGTGATTTTAACTTGTTTATGCAACATTGTGTCTCAAGCTGTGTGTGCGTAAAAAAGTCTTCTCATGTTCTTCAGTCCTATCAACGCTTGCGTTTTATAAGCATAGTTTTTTAACTAAGTTTCACTTTGTTTAAGTTAGTCCTTGCATGTTTAGTTAAAGTTTGCATACATTTTGAGGCTCATTAAACTGTTTACTTGAAGACAAAAATGAATAGCAAAGCGTTGGAGTTTGGTTTCTTTCCAGCAGCTGGATTGAAGGCGATAACAAGTCTTTGATTGGCGTTGGGAAAGTTGTTACTGTTTGTTCTGAGTCACCTGATTTGTGTCATATTTAATGCTGTCTGAAGGCCAAAACAAACCACAAAAGACATACTTGGCAATATTCTCATCAGATAAAACAAAAACAAGGCTTTATTAAACCCTCAGGGGAAAGACTGCTGAAGAAACAATCCACTAGATTCACATCAAGATAACAGTTTCAGCTGTTGTGTAACAATAAAGAAAGTTCTCTGGATGAGTCTCCATCACTATCTCTGCCGTTCTCTTCACACGTTCTTCTCGTGTTTGCACTGTGTGAGGAAACCGAAGCGGCCGTGGGAATGCTACTGACATACATGTGACAGACGTGCAGCGTGGCAGAAGAACACACCGTCTTCTGTCGCATGTAAGGAACCTTTAACTACTGAACACATCCATCACGTCCCAGCCTGAGTCCTCATTCTGGGGACACTTCGTCTGCGTTTGTGCCAGAATTCTGAATATCCATGAGTTTGTAAAAGCAGCTAACATCTGGGATTAGATGGGACCAAAACAACTACGTCTCATGTCAAAACAGAATCTGTCTTTATTAATATGTAGTATCTCATTTCAACAAAGACCAAACGGTTAATAGTCATGCTACTTTGGTAATGTGTCTCACATCTATCATGTGCTTTAAGGTCAGAGGTTGTTATATTTAGTCCAGTGATAATAATGCTTGTCTGGCGTATTGTGTTTGCGTATTTAGTAATTACCTTGATGGTGAGAGTATAAAACAGGTGAACGGGAAGCGTGACAACGTGGCACAGATGGTGCGGCGTGAAGCACACAGGTTGCATGACGAGAGAATCCAAACACCAAATCAAACCTCCGATTCGTGAGGAGAGAACACCGGAAAGAAGACCTTCCATCAGAGTTATTTCTGGGAGCAAACAGCCCGAGCCTCCGTCCGTCACAATGGTGTTATGATTCGAGCAGCGGGACCAGCTGTGTGTTTGCTATTGACTCACAATGATATTATGACTGAGGAGTCCAGATAATGCTACCTGAAGTAAACCGGCACGGGGTCACGTCGGGGTCAACGAGTTTGAGTTTCATAACCAAAGAAAATATTGAACGTCAAACAGAACATTTGGTTGCTTCTTCAGCACGCTTGAAGACGGGAGCACACGTCGCTTTGTGTTCAGCTTCCTGAAGGGTTTCAACCGACAACAGCTCCGCACCAAATATCTGCCGAGACATTTCAATCTGGAGAAAACTGCGTGCCGCCCGTTTGACCGAATGCATGCAGCGCACACCGCAAATGAGTCCAAAGATGTTACGGCGAGAATGTCCCCGACAGCTACGTAACCATTCACAGCATTGTCATGTGGTTTCCTTGCAGCCCGGCAGCAAATGTTGCAAGGCCTAGTACCGGTCCACCGCCCTCACCACGACACTAGATCATGAATCCTGCTCTGGAAAAGCCAAGACCCCCCCCCCCCCCCCCCTGCTTCTGATTGGCTAGTACGCGTTGCATTCGTTGGTTGGGTTACGGTTGCACGTCACCGCCAACCAGTCATGTTGTAGTTTACATCCATGTCTGTCCAAAGTGTCATCACTTCATTATTTTATTCTAGAAGTCATTTGTAAGTAATGGACCTTTATAGCTAATTAAGTCTTGAGGTGGACGTTTAGAACAGATCTATAGAAATAGATGGACGGACAACCAACACACATCAATACAAAACTAAAAAATACCTCAACCAAGAGACACGTCAGCGTAGACACGACGCATTTTAACAATATTTCTCTGCTCGGAGTTTCAGTTTGAGGAAAACTTCATCCACAAAATTACCTTTTTTTGCACATCAGTTATTCACCTCATGAACGGAGGAGTCTTGATGAATTGAAGTGAATGGGGACCGCATTTAACGACAGCAAAACTACATCAAAACATCTTCATGAATAACGTTATAAAACATCTTCATGAATAACGTTATAAAACATCTTCATGAATGACGTTATAAAACACCTTCATGAATGACGTTATAAAACATCTTCATGAATAACGTTATAAAACATCTTCATGAACAACGTTATAAAACATCTTCATGAATAACGTTATAAAACATCTTCATGAATGACGTTATAAAACATCTTCATGAATAACGTTATAAAACATCTTCATGAATGACGTTATAAAACATCTTCATGAATGACGTTATAAAACATCTTCATGAATAACGTTATAAAACATCTTCATGAATGACGTTATAAAACATCTTCATGAATAACGTTATAAAACATCTTCATGAATGACGTTATAAAACATCTTCATGAATAACGTTATAAAACATCTTCATGAATGACGTTATAAAACATCTTCATGAATAACGTTATAAAACATCTTCATGAATGACGTTATAAAAGATCTTCATGAATAACGTTATAAAACATCTTCATGAATAACGTTATAAAACATCTTCATGAATGACGTTATAAAACATCTTCATGAATGACGTTATAAAACATCTTCATGAATGACGTTATAAAACATCTTCATGAATGACGTTATAAAACATCTTCATGAATGACGTTATAAAACATCTTCATGAATGACGTGTGCAGAATAATCCACGTCTCATTCATCCAGTCACATGTTCACTACTTCCCAAACATCTTTGGTAAAAGCTCACTTTTAAGAAGCCTTCAGACCTGAAGGTAACAGGGTGAGTAATTGATATACAGCTGGTCATTTTGTGGGTGACGTTTATTTTCCTTCTTCTCTGGGAATTCTCTTATATGCCTTGTAACGGAGACTGGGATCCCAGTTGGACGCTCCAAATCAAACAAGCAGAACGTTCACGCTCCGCGGTGTTTGAAGCGGTTAAAGAGACAGGGTCCGTGTGTCCTGAAGAGCGGCCGGGTTACCTGTAGATGACCCCGTGCCGGTGCAGGAACATCAGAGCGGACGTGACCTCGGCCGCGTAAAAGCGAGACCTCGCCTCGTCGAACTTCCTCGATCGTTGAATCTGAAACATGAGGTCGCCTCCGTTGACGTACTCCATCACGAAGAACAGTCGGTCCTGCAGAGACAGAGACAGAGACAGACAGAGAGGCGCTCTCTGTTAGTGAATACAGTTCACATGCACTACCACAATAACACACTCTACACTCTTTGACCGTCAATTACATCTTTGTGATTGAATGCGCCAGATTGGAACTCCGCTGTGTCACACGTGTGTGTGTGTGTGTGTGTGTGTGTGTGTGTGTGTGTGTGTGTGTGTGTGTGTGTGTGTGTCCACACTTGACCATCCAATGCAACCTGATAGGACAGTTCATAGGATAGATATACAGTAGATAAACACACTTCATTTCCTATGAGCTCTTCACAATAAAAGTCCCGTTACTTTGTTATTTAAAAGTTTTTATTTTGAAGCAGCAGACAAGCTGCTTCATGTTTTTGTAGAGACATAAAAATCCTTAAAATTGGACTAAGGTAAGTGATTATTTATGAATGAATTGTTTACTCCTTCCAACCATAACCAGGCTCCAATAACTGGAATTTCTAAAACTATACTTTACCAAAAAACCCACTATTGACACTGACGAGTTGAATACTTGAGTACCTAGTGTAACATGCTGACATCAATAAAGTGTTCTCTCCATATCACTGTACCTCTAACTGAGACATATGAAGTAAAACTACATATGAAAGTGTTTATGAAGCAGCTTACAAATTAAACATTTAACATTAAACAACTGTTTATGTCCCACAGAAGACCCTCGCTGTGGAAACACATTAAACACATGACTGTGTGGCCAACATAGATTGTCTCCACTTCCTGTGACACACACACACACACACACACACACACACACACACACACACACACACACACACACACACACACACACACACACACCGCACCCTCTGAGTTCTATTCTCTTGGTACTGAAAATGGCCCCCTTCCTGAATTCCAGCTTGCTTTCTTCATATAGGAAATAAAAGAGAGAGCGTGTGTGTGTGTGTGTGTGTGTGTGTGTGTGTGTGTGTGTGTGTGTGGGGGGGGGGGGGGGTTGTGATATAAACAGCTTCGTATATAAGAAACCAGCAGAGCAGTCCCTTCCAGCCATTGTATGTTGGTCTGCTTCCTCAGTGCATCCATTCTCTACATTGAAGCTCTGTCGTGGTGCAGCGCTCCTTAGTGAGCATCATATAATAACATCATCATATAACCACAAATTCATCTCAGTCACAACAGCTTTGGACATTTCAGAAGCTTCACTAAAGACTATCCTGAGTAACCGGGTCATCATTCCTGTCCCATTATGTCTACAGCAGATATCTGTCAAAGTGAACCCGTCTGGATTGACTCAGAGCACTACAGGTGAGAAGAACAACATGAACTCTCACCGATTCTTTGAAACAGAGCAGCGGGAGAGAAGGTGGTTTCCTGAACAGACAGAATTCCAGTTAACCAAACAACTGCGGAGGACGACACAGTCATCTTTTATGGTTAAGGTTACAGCAGTCCTGTTTCCTCACAGTGTCAATAACTAAGATGTTCCTGTAATCCTGCACTTTGGTCCCATGTTCTATCATGAGGACACGTGACATTTTAGATGAACAGGAGCTCAGATATGTCCTAGTAAGCCACTTCTATGGATCAAATAAGTAAATGGCACATCTGAAAACTCCGTTTCTTCTTTTTCCCAACTTTGAATGTGAATACCTCACTGCATGAAGTTCCTCTTACTTGCATGTCAGCCTTGCCTCCCGCTGATTAGTTTGACCTGAATTCAACTGAGTTAATTCTGCCGTTCACTGCAGCTGGAGGCCTCAGCGGCCGATCCGACTGCATTCACGTGTTTTTAAAGCTGACTTTGGGCTCCTTGTTTCCTCTTCAGTATCGGTCTAAAGGGGCCTCGGGATCGGGTCTTACATAAGTGGCCGCCGATCCACCTCAGCCAGTTCTCTCTCTCTCTCTCTCTCTGCCTCTCTCTCTCTCTGTCTCTTTCTCTCTCTCTCTCTGTCTCTCTCTCTCTCTCTCGGTCTCTCTCGGTCTCTCTCTCTCTCTCTGTCTCTCTCTCTCTCTCTCTCGGTCTCTCTCGGTCTCTCTCTCTCTCTCTCTCTCTCTCTCTCGCTCTCTGTCTCTGTCTTTCTCTCTCTCTCTCTCTGTCTCTCTTTCTCTCTCTCTCGGTCTCTCTCTCTCTCTCTCTCTCTCTCGCTCTCTGTCTCTGTCTGTCTCTCTCTCTTGCTCTCTGTCTCTGTCTGTCTCTCTCTCTCTCTCTCTCTCTCTCTCTCTCTCTCTCTCTCTCTCTCTCTCTCTCGCTGTCTCTCGCTGTCTCTCTCTCTCTCTCTCTCGCTGTCTCTCGCTGTCTCTCTCTATCTCTCTCTCTCTCTCTCTGTCTCTCTCTCTCTCTCTCTCTCTCTCTCTCTCTCTCTCTCTCTCTCTCTCTCTCTCTCGCTTTAAAGCGACTTTAAACAGGATGTCGAAATAGTTTGTTTAAATGTACCCAGAGTCCCGGCTGGTCCCACCCAATCAAACATGAATAAACATTTCCTGAGTGTAATTACAAATGTACAGATACTGGCTTCCCACTGTACACACACACACACACACACACACACACAGATGATCCAGACACCGGCCATAACGTCTTGATGGTTATCTGATTATTGTATGTGTGTATGATTAAACATGTGTCCTCTCTGTGCCACCATGCTGTAATGTATGTAGAACAAGTCTCAGCTTGTGTCTTATGTAACCCCAACACTATTAACCCATACGTTATCTTTCTTCACTGTGGAACACACACACACACACACACACACACACACACACACACACTGAGAGAGACAGAGAGAGAGAGACAAAGAGAGAGAGAGAGAGACAAAGAGAGAGAGAGACAGAGAGATAGAGAGACAGAGACAGAGAGAGAGAGACAGAGAGAGAGAGAGAGAGAGAGAGAGAGACAGAGAGATAGAGAGACAGAGACAGAGAGAGAGAGACAAAGAGAGAGAGAGAGAGACAAAGAGAGAGAGAGAGAGAGACAAAGAGAGAGAGAGAGAGAGAGAGAGAGAGAGAGAGAGAGAGAGAGAGAGAGAGAGAGAGAGAGAATAAAACAATACAAACACACACAGATAAGGGAAGAAGGAAGAAAAGGAAGACAGGAAAAGAGATGATGATAAAAATAAGGATATAAGGAAATGAAGACAAAGAAATTAAGAAGAAAAAAGGGGAGGAACGACGAACAATCAGACCGGACAGAGTAATAAGGAAAGAATGTCAGAAAGAAAGACGGAAATAAGGACCAAAGGATACTTAAAGAAAGAGAGGAAGAAGGGAGCAAAACGGATGAAAGCGTAACAATAAAATGTGTACGGTCTAAATAAAGTAAAAGGAAACTAATGTACTAATACATAGTATGTACAGTGTCGGGTACATGTAGTTGAGGAAGTAGAAGATTAGCTTAAATGGACCAGAACTCTGACATGTTTTAGTGGCCGTGTCGCATCGTGCTGTAGAGATCTGCAGCTGAACACGCTCCCTTCAGAAAGCATCTGGTTTAAGTACAGCAGGGCGGGAGCTCCCTGAACACAGCCGGTCCTCACGGGACGCCGGAGGTCCGACAAAGAGCTCGAAGGCTCCAGCGAAAAGCCGGATCTGGGTCTGTCTGCACCAGGCCCCCGCTGGAGCCTGAGCCGTGTGGCTCACACAGAGGCTCCTGTATCACACCCAGACCGTTTCATAACCAGTGGACAGTTGCAACAGACATATCTGTATTTGGGTTTAGGCGTCTCAGGCTACGTCTTCTCTCCCAACAATGAAGCTGAACTCATCGAAATCAGTCAAAACTGCAAAAAACGGGGTTTGAACTTTTGTCCGTGGACAAAAAAAAACTCCCCAAAAAAGAAGTGAATTGCTGGCCTGCTTATTCCCGGAACATTACGAGCCATTACCGTTTGGCTGCTAGTCATTACCGCACAGAGCCATCCCAGTAAAGACGCACTCGGTGGTTTCGTTCAACGGGACCCGGAGCCTGAGTTTGTAGACAGGTTCCCCGTCAGATCCTCATCATGCGGGACCATAACATTCACCAGACCGCTTTCCTTCTGAATGCTTTTGCAACAGCTGTCCAGATTCCGTGTGTTTGGTGGACTTTGCCTTTAAGAGGAGCGCAGGCTTTCTCTTTTTTTCACTGATGATTGCAGCAGTAAATGATTGTAATTGGGGGACAGAGTGTATTGTGTGTGTGTGTGTGTGTGTGTGTGTGTGTGTGTGTGTGTGTGTGTGTGTGGCCCTGGAACCGGATCAAGAATGCTTGTCCTTCTTTAAAAAAACCCCAAAAAACAGTGCGGTCAAATCAAGCTCGTGTCCTGGTGCCGAGCAGCAGCAAAACCCCGTATCTCTGTGGATCTCTGCGTCGACCAGAACGTGAGGCGAAGCGGGTCAGGAAAATGTTCTGAGCGAGAAAACCGCTTCCAACGTAAAATGCTTGATTCAGCTTATTAGAGAAGTGTTGATGCACATGTGCAGTGTGTGTGTGTGTGTGTGTGTGTGTGTGTGTGTGTGTGTGTGTGTGTGTGTGTGTGTGTGTGTTCATTGTTCAACGGTCTTATTGGTCGACCTTTCAAGAACACTTGTCTTTATATCGTCACTAAGGTGTTGCAGGTCCAGATGCTTTAGGGATTTATTTCTGACTCGAGGACGTCCAGAAAAGCGACAGCATCGGTCTCTTGTTTGGTTTTCCTGACATGTGACCTCTTTGCGGTCGCATCAATGACGACTGTGATTGAAAAAGTGGAGGTCGGGGGTAAAAGGTGCAATGTGAAATACAATTACAGGGGGCAGTATTTCACCTCTTCTGCAGGTCTGTCTCCCGGAACGGCCGAACGTTCTCCTACCGGAAGCCGCTTTGGATTTAATCCAGTAAAGAAACTGTGAAACTCTACACGGTGCTTTTTACCTTCATCGGTATTGACCGGCCCTCAGGGCGGCTCTACTTCTCTACTGGATGCTACAGAGACTCACTATCGCCTCTCGAGAGCTAAACAAATATTCTGGCCGGTGTTTACACTCTCACAGTTGGGTGCACAATAACCGCAAGCTAACTCTAACTGAACCCAGAAACCCTGAAACAGCCCTTTGAAGAAGTGAGGGACCCGGCGAAATGTCCTCCCTTTCAATGCTCTCAATTTGAAAGTAGTACAAGAACACTCAACACAGATAATTGTGCCACTAAGGAGATAATGGTGCTGGCATCGGAGGGGACATGTGCTGGTCATTACTCCTGCAGTTAAGACCAACAGAACAAAAACACTTCATGCATGAGAGTTTGGTGGTTTGGTTGTGACAGCTACAGGATCACGAGCACAGAAGAAGACGTGCTATCACACGTGAAGGTACGGTGGCCTGGATGTAACAATAGGGCGATGGAGGGGGGAGAAACGACCCACTTTCATAACGCTTATATATATATATGTGCCGGTTTTGATGCACCTCAGTTGTACTTTGAACTTCTAATACAGCTAATGCGATTCTGCGCCTTAGTTCCTGCAGCCTGGTAATCCGTCGGCGTAACCGTTTAACTCACTGATGTAAAGGTCTCAAGTCAAAAATTGCTGACACGCACAGTTTGTGTCACGCGGTGAAAAGGTGAAGTTTAAACTGAAGTACGCTCTGTTCGGGACAGCCTCGAGTTCAGGAGGAGGATTGGAGGGAAACTTGTGTTTCTGGTCTCTAGTGGAACACGTCTGCATGCTCTGATGTTCTCCTTAGGAGCCCGGGTTGCTCTGATACGGAGCACCTTTGCAAAGGTATCTCTGGAGCTGTGGGTGGAGACACTATGACGGAGGACGGTGTAGTCTAACGAGCCTAAGGAGCCCAAAACCGACTGGGTCTTATTTCACCGCGTGTCGTTCGGTACGCGTCTTCATGGCCTCACTAAAAAGTGTGTTCAGCCTTTTAAGAAAGACAAATGTTAAAAGGACGAGACTATTTTTCTATTATTTTCGTTGCAAACAACGCCCATGAGAGGACCAACAATGGATGGATGAACTAACACGCGTTTGTCTCTGTGTGTTTACCTCCTTCCTCTGTGCCACAGAGCTCCATTGTTGTCCAGACTCTATTAAAAAGGCATCAACGAGCCTGACGGCTACACCGAGTGACATGTTCCTCTAGAACCACGAACACACACACACACACACACACACACACACACACTGTAATGCGTTTGGACTCACACCGTCCTGCTGCCACAAATACTCACTAGAGACCCAAATGTGGATTAATCCAATCCAGAAGATAGTCCCCAACAAAGTCCAGATGTTCTCCTGTTTGCTAATAAACTACATTGCCCAGCTGTTTAGGAAATATGAGCCTTGTTCAAATGAAACTATATATATATATATATATATATATATATATATATATATATATATATGTGTGTGTGTGACATGTTTTTAAAGATTTTGATCTTCAGTAGAAGTAAACGTTCTTGGAGCAGAGTGCTCTAGTGAGGTCCGACATTATTGAGATTTGTTGGCAATATGAAGAATAAAGAACATCTCCACCATGAATGTTTTAGATCCGATTTAGAAATCTTTTAAATGGCGAGAATTGATACTTGAAACAAACACAGGATTAAGGGCCCTTAAAGCAGCAGCTTGGCCCTCGACCCTCGACCCCACTGACTCTGAGCATCGCCGTCCATGTCCGCCTGTCTCCCTGTGTCGGCTCCATCGGTCTCTCTCTGGACTAAGCCCAAGAGAACAAAGGTCCATTAATGCACCTGGCTTGTTTCCGGCCGTCTCTGCTGCCTCTGATGTTCACCAATTACAGCTCCTGACCCACTCTGTCCTCCTCTGTAATCTGTCCTGTTCCTTCGCTCGTTTCTTACCAAACCCTTCTGCACTTCCTCCCCCACCGTCGCTCTGCTCGAGGAGACAATTTAATACCACAAATAATGACAGTCTGCAGTCTAAAGCAGAGTCCCCTGTTTGTCTTCTTCTTCTTCTTAATCCTTCCTCACGCCGCCTCTGCGTGGAGCAGAATGAGGCTACCGGTGTATAATGTTGTTTACATTTCTCGGCGGTAATTAGGCCGATAGGGGGAACAACGGTGATCCTGCAGTCGATTAACGAGAACAGGAGGGAGGCTGTAGGTAGGACGAAGGTCAAAGTACACAGACTTCTTACAGTACAGAGAACAAAAAGTACATCAGAATAAATAAAACAGATACTAAATAATATGAGTCAACCAGAAGTTCATGATTTCCTTCCCGTACATATTAGTAAACTGAGGATTCTTTGGGTTTTGGACAGGAGACACCCGTCCTAAGAAATCATGATGAGCATTTTTCACTGTTTTCTGATGTTCTACATACAAAACGATTCATTGATGAAATAATGAACTGTTAGCTGCAGCCCAACATGTTCAAAAGAGACCAAAAGTGAAGAACTGAACTAACACTAGAGGCTCTTTAGAGTTTGGATCCGACAGCATCTGCTCTACTGTGTGAGGATCAAGCGGTGCCTTAAAGCTGCATTCTCTCTAGTGTCCACCAGGGGGCGACTCCTCTGGTTGTATAGAAGTCTAGTCTAAAATGACTCTACTTCTCTCTTGATTTATTCCCTCAGTAAACATTGTAAACATGAGTTTATGGTCTCAATCTCTAGTTTACAGTCTTCTTCAATACAGCATGATGTTCATTTAGTACATGATGATCCATTTAGAGTCAAACAGACCATAAAGCAGGGGGTGCTTTAGGGGCGGGGCTACACGGTGATTGACAGGTCGTTAACACCGCGTTTTTTCACCATCATGGAAGTAGCTAACGGGTGAGCCATCTCCCTTCTTTCTCGTCTCTGCTGAGAGTCGCCCATGTGAGGTACCGGGGTAGCGAGTGACTCGTGTTGTTGTTGATGTTGCTGATAAATGATATCACGCCTTGAATGCTTTACGATACCCTGATCCAGCATTTTAGGCCGCATCCGAGGCGTGTACAACCTGCACAGAAAACCCTCTCGCAGAGGGTCGAAACCCAACACCACAACCGACCTACCGCAGCGGAGTCCAGTCTCACGCGGCACGGTCACGGTCTAATGAGCTAATTGATTATCACACTGAGTCGATGTGGATCAGCGTGGCGACACGCCGAGCGGAAACCGCCGTTATGTAAAAGGAGAACGTGTGACACCACCGTGTGTGTGTGTGTGTGTGTGTGTGAGAGATTATGTTCCATACACAGAACGTATATGAGGGTTTGTTTACAGTAATCACGTCGAGTGTGTTCCAAGAAGAGTCGGGTGGGGAGGTGAGGGAGAGGAGGGTGAGGTGGGAGATGAGGGTGAGGAGGGTGGGGTCACACAGCATATGGAATACACATCGTGTCCCTGATAAGGATCAAAGCAGTTACATAAGAGCCACAGCTTCTTTGTTTTGTCCAAGAACACAATCACCACTGACTGCCAGAGTGTGTGTGTGTGTGTGTGTGTGTGTGTGTGTGTGTGTGTGTGTGTGTGTGTGTGTGTGTGTGTGTGTGTGCGCGGTCATTAATGCGTCAGACAGCCTGACAAAAAAAATTGAATAAAACAAAGAAAAAATAATGAAAAAATTGTAAAAATGTAAATTGAGAACACTGTCTCACCGCCTGTGACTCTCTCTCTCTCTCTCTCTCTCTCTCTCTCTCTCTCTCTCTCTCTCTCTCTCTCTCTCTCTCTCTCTCTCTCTCTCTCTGGTCCGTCCACTCTGCACATGTTTGTGTTTGCTTTGGAGGAAAATAACAGGAATAAATAAATTGAACTGGAGACGCCGTCGGTCGTCTCAGACTCTCCAGAACAGTCTGAGAAAATAAACAGGAGATGCAGCTCGCAAAACTGGACTCCTACTGATCCCTCACTGTGTACGCCAGCCTCGAGTGTCTCCGGTCTCGTCAGAACGTTTCACTGTTCTCAAACAGGAAAGGGCAATGGTCGACTGCCGATCAGGTTTCGCCAACGACCCTTCATTCAACGAACCACAAATAACCAGATGTTCAGACGGATTTAGGTCCAGATTTAGGTCCAGATTTAGGTCCAGATTTAGGTCCAGGCTAATATGACGACAACCGTTACTGGCCGTGCAAATACGCGCATGCACCAGCTTTTCTACATCACACCAAGTCGTGTGAGAAATTTGATTCCTGTGTGGGAAAAGTGAACTCCACCGGCTACAATCATAACTAAAATATGAGCTGCAACTACCAAGAACAAGTTCACCGGAAAGCTATTGTTGAACACACGCAGGACAGATTATATAGGATCTTCGGTTTATAATATATTATATATGTTTCTTTTTATTCACAATCCTTTTTACATATAACCTTACAAGATTCTGAGTTTACCATATTTGCTGGATATACGTCTTTTATCATATTCTTTGCTTTCTTTATGAAAGGTATCATTGCGTCTAGCTGAACTCTGTGACTGAGCTCGATGAATTCGCAGGCTGAAAATGAAGGCCTGTGGAAACTTCTCTGAACTCTTCGTCTAAACTCTAAAGCCCACTACTCTTGATTCAGTACACCTCCGAGGAGTTTCCTCTCCGCTTTCTCAGATGTTCGGTCTTGTGCGGCCCGTGTTTTGTTGAGGCCCGTCTGATAACCTGTGCAGCGTCGCGCTCAAGCTCACCGGCACAACGTGTGACCTGTTCCTTCAGCAAGTCCTCAAACTGGAAAAAAGTACACGCCTGTGTGGAGTACATACATACATACACACACACACACACACACCACACACACACACACACACACACAAGTACATGTACAGTTTCGCGACAGGAACACTTATGCAACACATGATAAACAAAAAAATACAGCGCTCTGGAGGAGCGGTTAGCGGCGTCCCACCCGTGTGTCCTTCTGTCAGCGTCTAATATTGTTTCATTTGAGGGTTTTTTAGAGTCTTGAGGAGGTTTCACTGTCAGGTTTTAAACACCACAAAAAAAAAAAGGAAAAATGAGTTTGTGTTGCGGATTTTTTTTTCCTTTCATATCCCTTCAATCATGTGGTGACCCATCAGAGTCATCACGGGACTCAACCCCCAGGCTGGAAACACAACAACTGGAGATATAAACGTGGTCTGATGGTGCCCCCTGGAGGTGCAAAGCATGTCTGCAGGTGTGTGTGAGTGTGTGTGTGTGTGTGTGTGTGTGTGTGTGTGTGTGTTCCTACTTTAGTCTGGAAGCAGCAGAAGAGCTGTGTCAGGTACGGGTGCTTCCTGGCCAGAGCCAGGATGCGTTTCTCCGTCAGAGTGCAGTCCACGTCGTCGTCCTGCAGGATCACGTCTTTCTTCAGCACTTTAACGGCGTAAACCTCGTCGCTGCCTTTCAGCTCCGCCAGCATCACCTGGTCACACGACACAGTCACGACACGGCCGGGACCACGAACACGCAGACAAAAACAAACACAAACACAAACTGACGCTCACCTTCCCGAAGCTTCCTTTTCCCAGAACTTTGATGAACACAAAGTCGGGCAAATTCATCCTCTTGATTTCAGGCGCGATGTGACCTTTGACGTCTCCGTTCTCCCGGCCTCCTCCACCCTCCTCTCCGCCGCCGCCCTCTCCTTCTCCTCCTCCTCCGCCCCCCGGCACCGCGGCAACAGACGAGGGGTCGGACAGGGGTTTCGTTTTGTGCTCCTCTCCGCGGTGGTCCAACGACAGAGCCTTCCGGATGTTCTCCAGCTCCTTCACGTCTGGACGGAAACAAAAAAGGACACAAAGGTTCTGGTGCGTTCGCTCATTTGCTTTGGTTAAGAGTTTGTGTGTGACGGCGAGGACTTCTACTACCTTGGTCACATGGCGTGGTGGGAGCGGACCTTGAGCGGTCGTCTTCTGTCTTCGGCGTCCCTGATAGCGTCTGCTGGGGGTCCTGACCCTGAGGGAGCTGTTTTTAAAGACACAATGTCAAATGCTCCTACTCCTCGTGATCGTATCTCTGCTTTTGTGGATTTTTCCAAAACTCGTGGACGAGACGACTCACCTTTTTCCGTCTCTGGGCGCTGTTGGAGATCTTGTCCGGTGTCACTCCGAGGTCAGCGAGGACCTTAGCGATTCCTCTGGCGTCCACGCCACAGTTAGGAGCCACGTTACTCTCACAGCGCCTGTGTACATTCACTTTACACACTGAAACACACACACACACACACACACACACACACACACACACACACAGTTAGCACGTAGTTAGCCGAGTGCTTTATCCAACTAAAGCACTATAAGCACAAAAGCTGACACACCTTTACACTGGAGTCCCTGTCGCAGCAGACCCCAGAGCAGGGACCCGCAGTGGTCGCAGAAGGTGAGAACTTTGAAGTTGTGGATGCTGAACTTGTGCGGCACGTTGACGCTGAACCTCTGAGAACCGACTGGCTGCAAAGGGTGCACAAAAAAGGACAGCGAGACGATTGATCCGTCCGAGCTAGATTACATCTCTGACTGATTTCAAGTTGCGTTTAACTGGAGCCACTGTCTGAGGGCGGTGGTGTAGATGAGTACCCTCCTCCACCGCGTCCTCCTGCTTCTTCATCCCCGCACACTTGGTGATGATCAGCTCATGGCAGCGCTTGTGGACCACACAGGTGCACACTGCAGGAGGGAAGACGCACAACGGACAATGCGTTAGGCGTTCGTAAGGAAGTCTTTCACGCGCCTCCAGTTTGACGATCATCGACAAACACCAGTTAAGAGTTAGACACGTTGGACTACAGGGGCGTAAAGACACCGTCCTACCTTGACACTGGTAGCCCTGCTTTCCTAACACGCCCCTGCAGGTCAGAGAGACAGAAGTGTGTGAGAACACAAAGCTGACTCAGCGTGAATCAGACAAAGCTGCATGTGTAAAAGCCTTTGAGAGCCTTTCATTATCAATGAGCTTAGGGTTCAATCCTCTGTGCTTTTGAGTTGATGTTGACTTTGCTAATTCTAATGTACAACTATTGAACAATACCTGCAAAAAAAACCCTCTTTTTTCTCATAGTTTTATTGTTATTTTTATGGTTATTTTCCTTTAGTTTCAGTTTGTCAGCGGTGACACGCTCTGTGTGTTTCGTTATCACGAGAGCGTTGGCGCTGACCAGATGAAGTCCCCTGCAGTGGGAGCAGTAGGTGGGCTGTCTCAGGTAGGTGGCCATGAACTTGGTGTCCGTTGACCTGGTGGACCCTCCGGCGGACGGCACCCTGACGCTTCCTGGGACCCATCCGCTGCCGGAACACGCGCTCCTCATTCTCGGTGGAGCCCGCTGGAGCTGCACACACACACACACACACACACACACACACACACACACACACACACACAAAAACACAATAACATTATATTCACTATATTAAATCACACTGTAACACATGTATTGCAGGTAGCGTTCTGATGATGCTGCTACTCTCTGGCTTCTCTGAAATAGACCCTAAACATAAGAACACTAATATTTATGTGATCTTAAGACAAAAACAAATACTCGTGGACTTGTGAAACGTCATCAGTCTCAGCCCAAAGGTACTGCTCCAATTCAAAAGGTCGCATCGAGCCAAGCCAGGTCAAAATACCCGGATGTGGCTCGCTCGCTCCGCCCATTTTTACCGGGGATGCATCGGAGGTGACTTGTGTGTACTTGGGACAGCCAAATATCCCAGAATGCAATTTTGCACCAGCAACAGGAAACAATGGCGGAGGAGAAACCACACAACTGGAAGTTGAAACGTTCTATATACTACTGTTGTTGAGTCACAGGAAGTGATTTGAGGATGTTTTTAGGCGAGGAGTGTTGAAGCATCACATCTGTGGTCGGTGTGTCAAGATTCAGCCGATTTAAAAATCTGCTCCGCCGATGTCGGAGACGTGAGGTGTCGCTAGCGGGACCCGGCAGTAAACCAAGCGCCAGGGGGGCTCAGCGCTCATGTTTACCCGCATAGAACTGCCTGATCTCGGCAGTAAACCTCGCCAGCACCGGGGGCTCAGTGCTCACGGTGCCCGCCCTAGAGCAGCCTGATCTCGGCGAGTCTTTTTGAAACTTGCCGCAGGTAGTGACGTCTCTGTAGTGTTTTCCTCGTCGGCAAAGCATTCAGTAATCCGGATCTGATCCACATATATATATATACACATATATACATATATATATATACATATATATAGACACATATATACATATTTATATACATATATATATATATATATATAGACACATATATATATATATATATATATAGACACACATGTATACATATACATATAACAGACACATATATATATACACATATATACATATATATACACACATATATATATATATATATATAGACACATATATAGACACGTATATACATATATATACACATATATACTGTATATATGTGTATATAATGAGTTTACTCTGGTTCTTCAATGTAAACTACCAACCAAATATGACAAATATACACACACACACAATTATATGAATATATATATAGACACAATATATGTATAATTGTATATATATAATTATATATACAATTATATATATATGTATATATAATTGTATGTATGTCTATATAGATATGAGTGTATGTATATATATATATATATATATATGTATATAATATACACTTATATAATAATATATATGTTTGTATTTTTAAGGAAAACGAAAAAAAGCAGGGTTGTCATATTTAGTTGGATTGTAAAAACGGATTAAACTCATTAGCAAGACCAGCTGAGGTGGTGATGTCATCAAGTGAGCTGCTGTTCCAATCTGTCCATACTGCTGTTCTCTGGACTTGGAGTGCAAAAGTTCACAAGTCCGTACTTGTGAACTTGGGTATTGAGACAGGCCTAATAAATGATTCCGTCACAAAATCTGCACTCACACCATACAGCCACTAGATGGCGGTGACACCGTGTGGCTGAAAGTGGCCGAGGACGGTGCGTTCAGGGGACGACAGTTAAACCAACGGTTTGTTTTCTTCTTCACACCGTCCCCGTGTCTGTCTTTGTCTCTCCTGCTCCTTCTGTCGCTTTGTGTTGAATTACCGAGGGTTCCCCCGGTGGAGAAGCAGAGATTTAAATGACTGCCAAACACTGTGTTCATTGTACACACACTACGCACACAGACACACACACACACACACACACACACACACACACACACACACACACATACGTGTGAGTCATAAGAGACATAAACACAAAAACCTTCCTGAAAAGTTTTGCTGGTTACTGGGTGTTATTTTTCTTCTTTAGTTAATTTTAGTTGAAAAGATCCTCTTGTTATTCAAACACAACCTACGTGTGTGTGTGTGTGTGTGTGTGTGTGTGTGTGTGTGTGTGTGTGTGTGGTGTGTGTGTGTGTTATTGTGGCTTTAAGCGATCAAACCTCTTCCTTCAAAACACTTTACGAATGTAATCTGGCGACATTGATTGATTTGTTGACCCCGAGTGGTCATCAGGTCTCTTAGCTCTGGCGGCCATGTTTGCCATCATCACCCCACAGAGCGACTGAGCTTCACAGCACTCCTTTTCCTCTGCAGGCACCACTGGCCTTTCCCTCTCCGCATCTCTGTCGGGTCAAAACAACTACTTGTGCACGTTAAATATCTTCATCTATTTCATCCGTCACGCTCCTGCAGATTCCTGCTCTACAACATCAGGAGGATTCTCCTCTTCCTGACTGACGAGACGGCGCAGGTTCTCATCCAGGCTCTTGTCATCTCCTGCCTGGACTACTGCAGCTCTCTACTCACCAGAGCCCCGGCGTCGGCCATCAGACCTCTGGAGCTTGTCCAGAAAGCCGCAGCTCTCCTGGTGTTCAATCGCCCCAAGTTCTCCCACACAACTTCCTTTCTCCGTTCCCTACACTGGCTCCCTGTAAGAGCTCATCCAGTTTAAGACTCTGGTGCTAGAATACAGGGGCAGTGAAAGGAACAGCTCCTTCCTATCTCCAGGCCACGGTCAAGCCTCACACCCCCGCCCGACCCACTTCGCTCTGCTGCCTCGGGGCGATCGGTCGCCCCGTCGCTCAGAGGTCCCTGGCGGCCGATCGACCCGGTCACGGCTGTGTTCTGTCCTGGCCCCACAGTGGTGGAATGAACTCCCCACTGACGTCAGGACAGCGGAGTCGCTGCCCATCTTTCATCAGGCTGAAGACCCCACCTCTTCAGGAAGTGCTACCCTGAGCCTTCCACTCACCACTTATTGTATTCATACTAGCTTGTTACACTTATTGTATTGGTATTACTTATAGCACTAACTGTTTCTCTTGTTTCTGTACTTTGGCTCTGAGTTATGCTCTGCTTCAGGCTCTTAGATGCTTGTTTAAAGGAAATGTACTTATGACTTCTGGTGACTAGTAGTTCTTTTGATTACCAATGTTGATGCACTTATTGTAAGTCGCTTTGGATAAAAGCGTCTGCTAAATGACTGTAATGTAATGTAATGTAATCTATAACACAATAATGTCCGTAAGCTTCTCCGTCCTTCCTCTGGCACCACCCTCCGGACGAACCTTCTCCTCGATGGCCCGCTCCCTCTGTTAAAGCCCGGAGGACTCGCTGTGCACTCCCTTCCTCCCTGTCATGTTCCGCCCCGTCCTCACTCTTACTCTTCCAGCCCCTTTTTTGCCATCGCCTAGCAACTGACGACTGCTGCCTAGCAACAGTGTTTGACTTGGCGTGTCAGTGTGTGGCGTCGGCCCTGTGGTGGGGGGGGTGGGGTGGGGGGGGGGGGGGGGGGGGGTGGTCTGTGATAGACATGCTGTCCTTATCACAACCCCCAAAAAGTTAAAGTGAACGGCTCCATGTGGTAACAGTGACTAACTGCACCACTGTTGATGAGCATCTTAAACTTTATTAACACCTTGAAGCGTTAACGAGACCGAAAGTCTCAAGTCAAGTGATATTTATGACTGACATTCAGTTGATGCCGGTTCTCGTTGCTCCTCTTATTGACGCTCCTCCATCATTTTCAGTCAACACATCCTGATGATGTTGCTTTTCTAAAATTAATAAGGCGGACAGCAGCTGTTTATTATTGTATCTGATATCCAGCGTTACCTTTGACATGAGGTCAACCCAGGCCTGAGGAGTCCTCGACCTGCAGAGACGCTCAGTTCACTCCTCTTAAAAACATGAAGAACCAAAAGTACTCTAACCCTAACCATGAATAACATAAAGTACTCCAAACATTAACCATGAATAACCTAAAGTACTCCAAACATTAACCATGAATAACCAAAAATACTCCAAACATTAACCATGAATAACATAAAGTACTCCAAACAT
>NW_027176862.1:0-15000 GCF_023349555.1 Cebidichthys violaceus
AAAACCTTATTTGCCGATATAAGATCAAAATGGTCCCACACGACGGAAACCTTTCTTTTTCTTTCGGGCTCCATGGCTTGAAGGGAAGAATTGTGCTTCAAAAGATCTGTGATTCTTTTGGCAGAGATGCATCCCGTTGACAGATGCGCTTCGTTATAAACACAGTTTGGTGCCTCAGTGACAGGCGAAACAGCAGCTGTATCGGTCACGTGACTTTCTTAAAGCGATACGCGCACCAACACGGGGTTTCGCTCTATGAGCTCGACACATGCGCCGACGCATCGGTGTTGCCGGACCCATCACTAGCTGCAAGTGTTCCTGTGGATGTGGCAAAGTGGGAATCTAGACTGTGGCTTGGTGCAGGGCAAAGTGTCTATTGATTTGAGACCAGCGTTGAAAGTGGAAGGGATTAACATAATTTTGGGCAACAACTTAACTGGCAGTCACGTTGGGGCAAATGTGCCTCCTCCGATCGTCACTCCCTCTCCTTCAGACTCAGAACAGCCTGAGTGCTGTGCGCTTTCCCTACACTGTACCTACATGCGCGGTTATGTGGGCGATGAGTCGTGCTGAGTCAAAGCGGGTAGATGGGCAGTGGAACAAAATGTTCCATGTTGACCCGATTTTTACTTTCTCGGTGTCTCATATGATCTGCAGAGTGAACGGAGAACGAATCCATCCTTGGAGGAGCTGTTTGAGTCAGTGCTGTCAGTCAGGTGAAACGTGTTTCCGGGGCCTACTTTCTTCAGGATGGTATTTTGGTGAGGAAGTGGGTCTCCCGTGGGAGTAGACTATCATATTATGCAGCTCATGCTTTTACAGGCCAAATACACAGCCAGTAACATTTACTCTAAAAAAGCAATTTTATGAGAACATTCTGCCTTACAACTATGGTACTACCATATGAATTTCCTGATACATCAGTCTACTGTACAAGAACAGTAGGTCTTGCAGATTCTGAGCTGAACATTTTCTTTTCTTTATAATTAGATATGTAACCTCTAACACCATGCAATAAATTACACTAGATTTTGAGTTCTTACAGGGATCAATTGAGGATCTAACTGCTAGTGAACCATTACGCCTCAACACTATTAATGCATCATTAAATCATGTTATGCAGAATAATTGAACAGGAGATGATAAAGATGAACAACCTGCCTTTTCAAGTTTTAAATAATTTGACGTTTAATGAAAGGACTACTTTGAGTGAACTGATTAATGATAAAGACATTGTGATTTAAGCAGCTGATAAAGGTGGGGCAATTTGTTTTCAAGAGCATAAAATTAGAAATGGTCTCTAAATTGTCTAACAGAAATGATACAATTGGACACTGACCTTACTCGCTTTTCAACAGGATTCGTGTCTATTTGGAAGAGGCTAGACAAAAAGGCTGGATTACCAAAACTGAACATGACTTTTATTGTCAGCACCTTATCCGTCCTATATGTTTCCTAAAATACACAAATCACTGTTTGATCGTCCAGGGTGTCATAGTAGCTCAGACAAATTCATTTGTCTCCCCTGTTACAGTTGACTTTCTTTATCAAAGCTTATGCCCATACTCTACCAGCATTTTACCTGTTGATGTTCTATTGATGTTTGATATCGCCACATGATGGTGGTTTGGAGGCTTTACACTTTTATCTTCAGAGATCCCATCTTTCTTTTTGGGCTGAAGGAGAACTCGGAGACAGAGCGTTGTTATATACAGTCTATGGTTTTAAGTTTGGTGTAACCCCTGCACTATTTCTCACTAGTACAAAATATGCCTTAAAGGTATTCAAAGTTTTATTTTGAAGGGTAATTTGGTGGACAGCAAACAAGAACTTGATGACAAGAAAAAGCATAGAAGACAAAAATATAACAAAAATTTAACAAAATATAAATACACTGTCTGCTGTTTATGAGAGTGGCTCTCAAGCTGAAAAGTTCAATTTTTGATACTCTCTCTGTCCATGTCTCCAAATTTGGTGATTACTTTTATCATCGATTTGGCAACTTTTGTCATGAAAAAGATTTATTTTAACTTTAATGGAGACTTCTATTTACAAGTCTCTATTACCAGCGTCGACCTCTATTTCTCTCTTTTGAGAGAGATTTAGTTTTGAACCCTGAGAAAAATACACATATGCCCAAAATCTTGAAATGGTATAGGTACATTGATGTTTTTGTCTATATCAAGGCGATGCTGAGGAGTTGCATGATTTTCTCACCCTATTGAACAGTTTCAACAGCAAGCTGCAATTTACTACAGATTACAATGAAGAAAAGATTCACTTTCTAGACATGTGGGTTCTAAAAAAAAAAATAATGGCACCTTATTATCAACCTCTCTATACCAAAAATACACTGATAAAAACATCTTTTTATTGGCAAGCAGTTTTCATCCAACCCTACTAAGAGAGGTCTACCACAAAGCCAATTCTTCAGACTAAGAAGAGCAATGCCATTAAAGATTTTATGGACAAAGCTGAGGACATGAAAGCCAGATTTGTCCAGCGAGGGTACCCTACTGAATGGATCCATAGGGCTCATGAGACTGCACTGAGAAATCCCTGTTTGGAATATTACTTAAAAAAAACAACATTATTATCATCCTAACACCAACAAAGTTTACCATAAGTGTTATCACTTGTGCCTCTACACATGTGTACATGTTACATTACATTACATTACAGTCATTTAGCAGATGCTTTTATCCAAAGCGACTTACAATAAGTGCATTCAACATTGGTAATCAAAAAAACTACTAGTCACCAGAAGTCATAAGTACATTACGTTGTCCATGATGACTTGTGTATGTAGGTAAAACTACCAGAAAGCTTAAGCTTCGTATAACTGAACACAAAAACTCTATCCCTAAGAATGACTGGGATTATTCTGTAGCCATACATTTTAATGATGAAAAATATGACATTTCCACTTTATGTTTTTGTGACATTGTAAAGGTTAGTCTACCACCTAGAGGTGGTGATGCTGACTTGCTGTTAAAGCAACGTAAAGCTTTTTGAATCGTCATTCTACAAACCTTGTCTACCAAGTGTTTGAATGATGAGCTACTTCTTAATGTAATGTTATGAGATATTCTCTGTGATTTTTCTGATGTACTTGTTTGTTTGGTACCATTTGTATCCCAAATGGATTACACTAATATATTATGTGCTCATCAATTTTGTCTTTATGAGCTTCTTGATAACCACTGACAGCCCGTTCCTTCAGACCTCCCTTCAAAATGATCATTATTAAGTTAATATAAAACAAACATTGAACCTAAATAACTTGAATATTGTTCGTATGCACAGCTCTTAAGCTAGCAGCTTGTGGAAGACTCTGGTGATGTGCAATGAATGCATGGGCATAGTTAAAGTAGCCTGTCCAATTATTACATTTGGGCTGAACGAAATGATTGAACAGGCCACAGATACCGGATTGTTTTTCTTTTTCTTTGTCAGAACATTTCAATTTATTGATTGCTGTCGGAATGTGAAGACAATTTCAACAAAAAAAATGTTTTTGAAGAAGATTACCAACCCTAGATTTAATAAACTTGTAGTGACCCCGTTGCTTCCCAAAAAAGTCACCACGGTTGCTGAAATGTTTGTTTAGATGCGTGCCAAATAACGAAGTCCAGTTTCCACTATATGCATTTTATTTCTACATAAACAGAAGCCAACCACTTTCTCTGTTGTAGTTCATTTTCTTTACATAGACCAAAAATCCTAACATTTATATTCATTACATGTCGCACGGTCGAAAACTGTTTGCTCCCTTCTGTTCAGCAACACCTGTATCAAATGACCCCACTGATTATATTACCTGTGCCCTGATTCACACCGGCACTACGCCCCCAAGTGGTGGGAGGTTGTACAAAAACAAAACAACAGAATGGCTCTTTCAAAACTATTATGTAATTAAGTGTTCATGGGTATCTGTGAATCCTTATAATGGTCTTCTGAATCATGCATTAAACGGCGCTTAACCTATAACAAATCATTACTACTTACTTTCTGTGTCTCAAGTAAAGTGTTGCAATATACAGAATTGCTACCGAGTTTGGAGTTAATCAAGAACTTTTCGTTAACAAATGGTTTACTAGCAGTTTGTCCCTCATAACCTTTATGACCTATATTACCATAACCTTTGTTTGTTTTACAACTTCTAAATAGAGCCTTAGTTTAACCAGTGTTCCATTTCGGACTTACCTTCTCAACAAGTGTGTCAACTCTATTTTTACCTTCGGATTAACTACAAGATTAAAATGCACAATGAATACATTTGCAAGATTTTTTTCTCAGTACTGCACTTGGTCCAATACAGATTAATAAAATAAAAAGCATAAATAAAAATATCAAAGTAAACATCTCTGTAGGTGTGTTTACCATAACCGGCAGGATCTTGTGTTCCTTAAATTTGACTTTACTTGTATAGTTACATCAACAGACCAGGAGGTGATGCTATCTCAGTAGCATTTCAAATATTTTAGGTTGCTGTCCTCTCTTAAAAATGGACTATTGTACTTTTACTACTTGAATAAAGTTCTTAGCAGCTGTTTGGTTCACATAAAAACATTCATTTACCTCCTTGAAGGTAGTTTCCATTTTATTTGCAGACTCCTGCTCACCCCGATAGGTGAATGGTATTTGGTTTGTAGTATGTATTTCTACAGGTACATTTTTCCACAATGTGCCTTTGGTTCAGCAAAACCCACGGACCACCAGTGTGAAGAGTTTTTATTGAGAGCTTTGGCAATCAAGTGACAGTGAAAAGTAGATCTCAGGGCAGTTAATTTAAGTAACATACTACAGTACAAGGTAAAAACTGACGGACAAATATAAAGTTTGTCCTGAGGCTGGCACAAGACAGAAAGCCATTATGTCACTAAAATTTCATAAAAGAGTTTGTTACCTTGTGAGCATTAACGTTGTCTGTAACTTCCAGAGCAATCAGCTCATTCGATTTTGAGACATCTTATGCGCTTATTTGACCTGAAGGTTACACAACAAGAAAACCAATGCAGTGTCTAAAATAAAAGCATGAAATACTTCATGCCAATCTTCCGATTACAATTTGATATTTGTTGTGTGCACGTGGACATTTGGTTGCTCTAAAGGAATGCTCAGGAGAAAGAAGAATATCTACAGAAAAAGTCATGAAGCTGTAGCCAGTGGCTGCTTGATGATGGACCAAAGTGGACTGACAGAGCAGCTGACCAATACAAATTTACCATCCCGAGGCTCTGCTGATCGCAGAGCAACCGCGAACGTGAGAAGTAGAAGTAATCAGACTACAGACGGGTGGACATGCTTTGTGCAGGCTTGTTTGATTCACTTTGGTTCTTCAGGGTGCTCTGATTTCTGTGGGAGAAATGAATACACAGAGTATGTTGGTTCAGTTGGATTGCTTTTTGTTACATGTTTTCATTAATGTATTTCGGTCGAATCTTTATGTTAACAAAACTACAGAAACAAAATGAGGAGTCACTTCTTGAGCTCAAATGGAAAAGGGTTTTATATTTGATTGTGTGCAGTACTTAAGATTGATTAAAAGTAGCTATGTTCTAATTTGGAGATGCTAATAGACCGTTCTTCATAATTAACCAAAATTTGAATCTTGAAGTAAAATTGAAATGTTATTTTCAACATTTTTACCTAAAACGTTGTCTTGTCTTTATACCAATAACTGGATTCATTCAAATAAAGTTTTTCCTGCTAAACCACTGAAGCAAACATCTTGGGCATGATACTGAACCCCACTTTGCTCCTGAAGACCGTTCCATCGGTGTGTAAGTGATTAGATTAGATGCTGATGAACAGGTGGCAGCTTGTATGGTGCCATCAGCGTATGAATGCGTGTGTGAATGAGTGAATGATGGCATGTAGTGTAAAGTCATTGAGTGGTCGGGAGAGCAGAAAGGCGCTATATAAATATAAATACAACATCTAATTCAAATGCAGTTGTTATACTGCACACTTCGCTAACAAGGACAGGGGTTTGATGATGCTTTACCTGTTCCCCTCGGCCTCATCGGTTGAATCAGGAAGCTCTTTTCTCCTGGTCTCCGGGAGCACGAAGCTGAGAGCTCCACTGATCAGTGTCAGGCTACTGAAAACTATGGTGGGTATGGACCAGTGGTACACGGCCAATATGTTGAGCAACGGGGCCAGCAAGCCACCAGCTCTGCTCGCAATGGAGCCCAAACCAGAGGCTGTTTGTCTGAAACAGAAACATACAGAGCTCAGACGTGCACCACTTTTAAATTTAAAGTATTCCATCGTGGTCTTAGCATTTATTTTATTTTTTAACTCAGTGAAATGTATCGTACTAAACTTGATTAAATCGTGTAAAACTTCTTAAATAACTATTAAGAACAGTACAAATAATACAATTGTAAAATGGTGGTTGTTTTGCCTTTAATCTGTGCATTTCTCTTGGATAGAAGCATTCAACCTGCCCATTTAGTTGACTGCCCATTAGCTGACTAAAAAGAACAGTAACACCATTTAGTATCTGCAAGGCTTCATTTGTTCTGGGTATGTTAAACCAATTTGACTGCAACAGTTAGCACTAAAAAAACAAACACGTCAATGAATACTGAAGCTAGTGTCACATAAGAGAAAATGGTTCTTGACAGCTGCTGGGCTGACCCACATATCATCATAAGGTTCACCTCCCTCAACTAAAAACCGGTCAAAATGAGTAACCAAGTCTAATATATAACCATGGCTGGACACCTTATTCTCAAAGACAACTAAACAAAAAGCAGACAAGCCAACAGTAAACATACTGGTGTCCTTTAATGGTGCACAGCCAATTAAAGGCAAGTGCTGTATCTCTATTGTACTTGTGTACATTCATTCTTATGAACACGCACTTCTGAATGCATCATACTACAGTGAGATGGAGAGACTCAGATGGAGATGGCTTACCGAAAAGATGTGGGGAACAGCTCCTGAACATACACGTTGCATATGGATCCTGCCCAGTTCATGAAAAAACGTCCTGAGATTGCCAAGGCGGTAACGGCAACAGCATTACCTTGAACAGAATAACGAATAACACAGTGTCAAACAAGCGGCCATAATGGTGACTCTGTGAGGTTGTTCTTAGAATGAGGCAATCAATCCAACATTGTTGAGATTTTACTCTGAATCAAAAATGCTGGTGGAGCTAGAGGAAAAGTTAGGGAATCACTAACATCATTGTCATGAATATCTGCACAAAATTTTATTGCAACCCAAGTGGACCCAGGTGGCGCACTGACTAACAGCCAGAGAAACACTACCTGAAGTGCGTTACCTTGGGGAACAGCTAGGATTAAGGTGCACAAGAATCCCCCAACCAGAAGAGTTGACATCAGTGACACCTTCCTCCCCACTGCCTCCAACAGCCAGATGCAAAGTACATGAGCTGGTAGTTCACTCAGACCAAACATAAGCTGCGTCAGGAAGATGTTCAAGCCAAAATTTCCCACATTGAATGAAAGGCAGTAGTAGGTAACATTCAATGAGAACCTGAAGGTTTAGAAAAACAAAACAAGTGTTAAACAGTTTGAAATATGAATTGTGAAATGTGTTATTACATGAGCAACCTCAATGCATCATTTATAGGCTCAGTAGAGTTGTTATGGGTATCATGAAATGCAACTTACCATGCCAATGTTATGGCTAAGAAATACTTCCTAAGCACAGATGATTGGACAAATATTATTATGCCTCTCTTTTTCTCAGTTTCTTTCTTAACAATCTGTAATGCACAACAGGTGGACACAATATCACCCTAACGTTTGCTTGTGTCAGCAAACCGTGTCAGCCAACAGCCTTTCTAAAGCGTACTCAGTTTTTGTTCACACTGTGTCAGAGAGGTGATGAACTCTCTTATATTGTTAACTCTTCATGTGAGTCGTTCTGTTATTTCATCCTAAACAGTTTACTGCAAATCAGCAAAGACCAATTCACTGTAGTATTTACAAGCCATTATAATCCAATAAAACTTTTTCCTCAAAAGTTACAAAGGTGTTAAGTCAAGATCTTTCTGACACTGTTCAGAGACAGATACTGTAGACATTTTGTCATGTAATAGTAATTTTACCATTATGTGTTTGCTATTACCAGTATATATGATATAGTGGCATAAAAAATCTGTACCTTTTCCAGCAGAGAGTCTGGAACAGTGCACTTGTTGATGGCTGCCACTTTGGTAATCAGCTGTTTAGCCTCTTCTGTCCTTCCTCTGTCCAACAACCACCTGGCTGACTCTGGAATGAACCTGTCAGAAACAAGGACAGTGACACTTATCAGTAATCTGTAGTTCAACTTTAAAACGAACAAAAGGGTAATAACAAAATAATAATGCGCACACCATATGTAAATCGCAACAACAACAAGCGGAGATGCTGTGATTAGTTGAGCCAGTCTCCAGTCTCTGATGAAATAGATCAGACCAGCGAGGACGGCCTGTCCAACTGCACCAAATAGCTGAGTCACACATGTTCCCCACGATCTTTTGGACGGCCCGATCCACTCAGTGGCTAGAAACAGGAAATCAGTGACAGTTACATTGGAGTTCATTATGCTAAAACTGACAACATGTTGTAAATGGTTATTAGACAAGTTTTAAAAAAAATAACTGAATACATCAATAAATAATAATCTACATAATTAATATGGAGCATAAAAAGAAATATAATTGCTAGTTGATCAAAATCCATTAGTGGATTAAAAGGATGTGGTCGTTGATGAAGACAAGAGACATGCACTTGAAGCTAAAAGAAAGATTTCTGTGAACTTCCAAGTAGCTAGCTAACTTTGTTAGTGTAGTTTTGATGCCAAAAATGCATTAGCTACTGTTACAAGAGTTTAAAAAGCGATACTACAGCAGTATGCAGTTCAGTATATAAAGGATTAACAGTATCTCCTCTGGCTGTAGTAGTTTCATGATGAAAGGTAGCTTCAGCTAGGCAGGTAGCTGAAAAGGCGGTTGCCTTTTAAAGCTTTTTCACATGCACTGTCTAACAATGTTATTATTCATGTATTCAGTTACACTTTTGAAATGTTTAATGACCTATGACTACATTTTGTCGGTTTTGAGACTCCATAAAGAATCCCTTTGTTGTAAGTAAACTATCTTTCACTGCGGTTACACTGGGATGAAAACTATGGTGAGTTTGTTTGCATTATAAATTAAATGAGTTAAATGCTTGGTTTAACAAAAACTGACCCAAAAATAGTTTTTCTTAAATGATGGAGTGACCTATACCTCACCCAATATAACGGCGTTAAGTCGAAAACCTCCATAGCCAATTCCCGCCATGAAATGTGATGCCAAATATAAATGGATGTTGGGACATAATCCAGTTGTTAGAGTAAATATCAGCAAGACAATGAGGGAAATCTGAGCTGCGCATTTTCGACCGAACCTGAAAAAGATTTTAAAAAAAAACTGGTGTCTTTATATGTAGTATAAAAACATTCTTTCTTTTTTATACAGCGTCAAGAACACACATTCTGTACAATGTCCAGTCCACTTACGATTCAGCAAGAGGTCCAAATACAAGACAACCAAGAAGAATGCCAGCCATCAACACTGCTTGTGCCGCTTCCAACAAATTAGCCTGGTCACAAACTAGATCAAACTGTAGAAAAAGCAAACACAATGATTAAAAAGGATAATTTTATAAAGATTGTTTAATATGTATATTATAAATGACTATGAGACAGACCTATGACTTACATCAGTGACTATGGTGGCCTCATAGAGCGTGTTGTAGTAAACCCATCTATTCCGGCACCCTGTGGTCTCATTGAGTCCGTACTCCCTGATGGCTCCGATGTCCCAGTCCACAGGGACAAACATCTGACACCTGCTGAAGGTCCCATCCTCCTCTCGGGGCAGAGTCAGGTTCAGCTGCTCATCTGTGGTCAGGTTGGAGTCAGCCAGAAGGATCCAGTCTGTGTTACAATGTCGCTCTGGATCAGACTGGATAAAAAATACACTGGCAAAGTGAAAAGGCAGAATAACATTTGGGAAGCAAAGAGCAAAAAGAGTGATCTTCTGAAATAATCCAAACTCTCCTATACTCTTGAGAATCTCTCCGAAATCGGCCATGTTCAGGGAGGCGGTTTTCAGTTAGGAGATGCTGGTGCACGATGACCTTTAAACAATGCCCATTAATGTTTAAACCCTGGACTGTATGTTTCAGGAAGGATGAGACAGCATTTATCTAAATCCTTCAGTCAAATTTATAAGATTTTATGTTAGAGCTGCTAATAAAACCCAATGCCACTGTGCTGCTTGTCGAAAGATTCTTTGCAGACAGAGTACTATAACTTTGCTTATCTCTCACAGAAAGTGCTGTTGATCTTTCACCAACTTTTACAACACGCTGACTCATCAAACCTCTCCCACAGCACTCTTACATGAAAGATAAACCTGTTACATAATGTGGAGTCATCACAACTTTGGCGACAAACAGCTGAGCTTAAACAAATATAGAGTACTGTTAATATGATTTTCTAACAGTAAGAGACTACGAAGCCCCAAAGCAGAATTGATAGAATGTTTATAAAGAAGTGCGTTTAATAAGTTATTGTAAGATCTGCTAATTGGATGTGTGTAATTTCCAAAGGTACAATGTACTCTGCTTGATGCGTATCGACTTGGCCCTTAAACGCTCTGCTTGCAGCTGCAGTATTGGGTTCTTACTGCCCATGCAGCTTCTGTCACAGCTCTCTATACGAGTGGTTCCCGACCTGTAGGTCAAATTAATATTATCACCATGGGAAATAAGAAAAAACCTAATCCAGCAACACAAAGTTCGGTTTTCTATTTTATTTACTATATCTCCATGTTAAATACAATACAGTTATCTCTTTCAAAACATTCAGATGAAACTGTCTGTGAGGAGAAAATTACATTTCAGTTGAACTTCTCACATTCACACACCCTGTGTAAAAGGGTCAGAAGTCGATTTTACTGGTTTAAAAAAAAAAAAAGGGGAAAAAAAACACTTGTAACTTAATGATTTATTTAGTTTTTTTTGCTTTTGCTGCTGTGCATGATCTGGGTTCCTCATTCCTTCTTGCTAAGCTATTTTCCTTAACAACAGCCGTTAAGCTGGCCACTTCTAGAACAGTAAAATAGTAACAGACAGAAATGACAGCAATGAAGACACACGACTGAGTCAGACGCTGTACGTGAGCAAACACACTGGGTGACTCAGCAACATTGACGGCATAATCGGGTCCAAAGAAAAATATTCTACTCAACAATATATAGCTAGCTCATGCTATACACAACAAAAACATCTGTAAAAATACGGCATTCCAACTAGAGTTTGGTGGATTTTCTGCTGTTGTGTTCGACCATGTTGGAGTCACTTCCTGTGTTCTTGTTGGTCATATTCCTAGAATCAAAAGGAAGACAACGTTTAGACGACAGAATTCTGACCTTTACCTGTTCCCGACTTTTTGTAAAAATATTATCTTTAACTTAATCACTGCAAGTGTGTTCATGTATGGCTAGTTTCAATTAAACTGGACGGGAAATTACGAGTCTCAAATTATCGACAAATTGACATTTTTACATACATTTTTTGTATGGATGAAACAAACGAGATCAAACATGTTGAGAAGTGCAAGCTTGTGAAATGCAGATCTAGTGAGGATGGATACCCCCGGTTGTATTGATCCCCATAAAAGCCAATATTGGCATAGCTCCTCAGTAAATCGTGTAGCTTGCTTACTTGTTGCCCTCTGCCTCAATAGTTGAATCAGGAAGCTCTTGTCTCCTCGTCTCAGGAAGCAGGAAGACAAGAGCTCCACTAATCAGTGTCAGGCTGCTGAAGACTATGATGGGTATGGACCAGTGGTACACAGCCAATATGTTGAGCAACGGAGACAGCAAGCCTGCTGCTCTGTAGGCTATGGAGCCAAAGCCAAATGCTGTTTGCCTGAAAGAGTGGAGTTCACTTTCAAATACATATTGTAGGTAGAATATCTATAATCATTTATTTAGTATACTTTTATTTTGAGTACCTGACAGAAGTGGGAAACAACTCCTGAATGTAGACCATGCATACGGATCCGCCCCAGTTCAAAAAGAACTTTCCAGCGGTTACAAGGGCTGTGATAACAATAGCACTGTCTGGAATTAAAATGTAAGTTCAGTGTATTAAACCACTGACAGTCAGACGGATGTATCCTCATGGACCGAATGTGAAGGACAGGAAATTCACCTCGAGGGAAAGCAAGGGTCAGGAGGCAAAAAAAACTGCCAGCCAGGAGGGTTGATATCAGGGATTTTTTTCTCCCTATCAACTCCAGAACCCAGACACACAGGAAATGTGCTGGCACCTCAGTGATCCCAAACAGGAACTGAACCAGGAAGATGTTCAGACCAAGCTTACCCACATTCAGAATGACGCAGAAGTAGCCTAGATTTAATGAAAACCTTCAAATAACAACAACACAAAAATTGATTTAATTAAATGTATAACTCAATTCCAAAATGTGCTTAAAACTTACCAAGCAAAGGATACAATGAATAAATATTTCATCAGGACTGTTGAGGTAAAAATGGCTTTGATTCCTCCACTTTGGATTTGTCGTTTCTCAGTTACCTGAAGGGCAAATGTATTATTATAATACAGAGGGTCTCTCCATAGCCAATATATATATATAGGTGTTGCTCAGAACAACCTATGGCTCAAAGTCAGTGAAACCAAGAAGCTGATTATTGAATTTTAAATAATAGGAGATGAATACACACATCTGTCTACATCATCACAAACAACCTGACATGATCATCACACATATCTCTCTCTCTCTCTCTCTCTCTCTCTCTCTCTCTCTCTATATATACACACACACACACACACACACACACACACACACACACACACACACACACACACACACACACACACACACACATTGTTTGTGTGTATTTTCTTATGTAGCAAAATGGGACTACAAATTTATTGCACAACCCTGTTGTACGATGAACCTTGTCACGTTATAATTATATTGAGCTAATCATTTTAATTGTTTAATTTAAATGTTCAGCTAACTATTTCACATTTAGGCCTATGCAATTTATTTGGCTATTTCAACTGCTTAGCCGTTTATCCGTGGATAATTTACTTTTAACTAACCATTTATCCATAACCTATTCCAACCGTTTTATTCATTATTTTTAGGTAACTATTTCAACTTTTTACTTTTTAAATGAAGGGAGATAATGGGCATGAACAATAATCTGCTTACTGACCCTAAAGCCTACTAGCACGCAGAGACATTTGATACAAACATTTAGGGTCCCCAGAGGATGGAATCTAGGGCCATCCACAGGTCAAATTTTCATTTGATCAGAGAACATTCAAATTGAATCTGATTTACCTCGTCCAGCAGATTTTCTGGGATTTTCTTTTTATTGATCGCTGCAACTCTACGGATCAACTTATTTGCTTCTTCAGTTCTTCCCTGTTCAAGTAACCACCTCGCAGATTCCGGAATCCACCTGAAAAGATTAATCACAGTCCAGGTGTTGGAGTCACTCACAAATCTAAATCAGAAACATATCTACGAACAAGGTTAATTTCTCAGCATTCTCCCAAAAGACACTGGTTTTGTATTATCTCTGTAATGTAACACTAGAGCTATACAACCATGGGACACACATGGCTAAACTGGGTTTGTCCAGGTCAGGAAGTGCAATAGTGTTTAAATACAGCACCCAGGCAAAAAATAATGAATTATTAAACACCTACCATATGTATAGGAATATAAAGGCCTGCCCTCCTGCTATGACATACTGCACCATTCTCCAGTCACGGATAGCATAGACCAGACCAGCCATGCCACACTGTCCAACAGCTGCAAACATCTGGCTCATGCAGGAGGCAAATGACCTTTTGGTGACTCCAATCCACTCCGTAGCTACAAACAGAAGTCAAACACCAAAATCACGTCTGAACTGGAATAAAAAAAGCTTTTCTAAGACAATTAAAAGACAACATAAATCAGAGAGATGTTGGTTAAGTCCTACCTAATACAGTGGAGTTCATTCTATATCCTCCGAGTGCAGCTCCAACTATGAACTGTGACACTATGTAAACGTAGATATTCGGCGACACGCCAGCAACTATGACGAATATTAGCAAGAGAACAACTGGCAACTGGGTGGTTCTCCTGCGGCCGTACCTAAAAGTTTAGAGAGTGGTTGACCGTCAAATGAAGGGTTTGAATTTTTCCTTGCACTTGACCTAATTTATCTTTTTCAAGTCACTTACGATTCAGCTGTGGGGCCAAAGATGAATGAACCAGCAGGTAAACCGGCCATGAAGATTGTCTGCGCAACTTCGGCCATGTTAGACTTGTCACAGACGAGGTCAAACTGCAAAACAACACTGTCAAAAAGCTGTAGGGATGAGAAGAAACTACAAATCACACATCATTACCGACTTACATCAGTGACTATGGTGGCCTCATAGAGCGTGTCGTTGTACACCCATCCATTCCTGCACCCTGTGGTCTCATTGAGTCCGTACTCCCTGATGGCTCCGATGTCCCAGTCCACAGGGACAAACATCTGACACCTGCTGAAGGTCCCATCCTCCTCTCGGGGCAGAGTCAGGTTCAGCTGCTCATCTGTGGTCAGGTTGGAGTCAGCCTGAAGGATCCAGTCTGTGTTACAGTGTCGCTCTGGATCAGACTGGATAAAAAGAAAACTGCAAAATAAGATGGGCAATAAGAAATTTGGGAAGGCTAACGCAAGAATGATGAGCTTCTGGAAGAAGCCAAACTCTCCGATGGTTCTCAGAATCTCTCCAAAATCCACCATTTTCACACTGCAGAGGATGTGTGGAACCCTGGTTGAATTTCTTATATAAGCTCAGGTTCAAATAAATGTTTAACCACCTGTAGTCAGTAATTAAATGGACCAAATGGTTGACCTGTTAACACAAAAACTGTGAAAACCAGAATTTAAGACATCATATT
>NW_027176862.1:20000-21511 GCF_023349555.1 Cebidichthys violaceus
CGCTCAAGTGAGGCATTACAATAATTCAAGATTTTCAGGTCATGTCCACTACAAAATGGACTCACCTCCATATTGTCGGACCCGTCCTTCACTCTGGGGGACTGCAGAATGGACATGACAGATTGTCAGGATTAAAAACATGCAATTCTCCTTTTATCCCCCCAATGTATGGACTGATGGAGTATTGTAGGATTGAATGAATTTGACACAAGGGGACTTTAAACGCAGGGCTTAACTGAAATCACAGTTAAGATAACAGACAGTAAAATCCCACACCAAGACATGAATTGAGTGTGAACACATGTTGGAGAATAAATTCAAACAGGCGATCTGAGCAGGTGTCTAGTCTAGTTATTCTCGACTCTCAGGTCTACAGATCATGACAGATTACTGGAGTATCCTAAACTTGCACTCCACTGACATTGAGGCAGGAGACCAAAGCAAAAGCACACTACAGCTTGGATAAGAAATGTTCAGACTAAAAAGGTCCACTAGCACCATCTGCTGGCCATAAGGGCGCTGTGCGCAAAGACAAACAGGAATAGTGGCCTTATAAAGTAAACTGAATTGACTGGTTGAAGACGCTGTCATGACCTCATTGGAAAATGAGTCTCACCCGCAGAGCTGCCACAGCAGCTTTGCCCTCCTCGCTCTCCTCGTCCAGCTCGTCATCGCTCCACTCCCAACCGCCGTCCTCCGTCTTGTGCAGACGGCCGCTCGAGCCGGGGACACGACGTACCTGCACAGTGCATTAAAAAAAAAAAAAAAAAAGATGCAACAAGATCCAAGTTTTGAAACTGGGACACACCCTAGACAAGCCGGCACACCTGTGCAGAGCAACACAATGTCAAAGATGTGTCATCTTCGACTAGTGTGTATTCGCGGTGTATTAGCAGTGACTAACAAACCTTTTTGGATCGCTCTGTTATTGTCGGACCTTTGTGTAGAAGCCTCTCCTGCAAGTACTCATTGTTCTGTAACAGAAAGACAAACAGTAATTCCAGGATCTATGAAGATTCTCTCTGAAACACACACACAAAAAACATTTCAGTGTATTTTAATAATAGCGATGTACGGCTCACTTTGGCTTTTGTGAAGAACTTATGCTTCAGCAGCTCTGCTGCAGTTGGCCTAAATAGGAAAAAGAGACACAAGGCTCTTCATTATGTTCATTACACAACTTCTAATGTAAAGAAAAACAAGCGCAACTTTAATCTGGCAAAAAAAAAGAAGGAAAAAAAGAAAAAAAGAGGGTTTTAGCACCAACTGACCTTTTTTCTGGATCCTTCTGTAAACACAGAGAGAGCATCTTCCTGAAGGACTTGCCATACTTCTTCACCATCTCCTTGTCTGTGATGCCCGTCTCCAGACAGGGAGGGTCATTCTGCAAAGTCAGCATCAGCACCTACGGACACGTAGAGAACAAAGAACGGCTTCAGGGAACTGAGTAAACCTTTATCAAAGCCACTGTAGACTGGCTTGAAAGAAACAAATGGACTCCAAACGTTTCT
>NW_027176863.1:0-21491 GCF_023349555.1 Cebidichthys violaceus
GACAGGATATTTTCCTGACATCTGGAGCAAAGGACTCATTTCCCCCATTCACAAGAGTGGGGACAAATCAGACCCTAATAACTACCGAGGCATCTGTGTCAGCAGCTGTCTCGGTAAACTATTCTGTAGCATTATCAATAAAAGAATGCTGCATTTCCTTGACGAACACGCCATCTTGAGTAAAAATCAAATTGGCTTCCTCCCAAAACACCGAACCACGGACCATGTGTATACCCTTCACACTTTAATTAACAAACATGTACACCAAACTAAAAACGGTAAAATATTCTCTTGTTTTATTGATTTCAAGAAAGCTTTCGACTCTATTTGGCATGAAGGGCTCTATTACAGACTTCTACAATGTGGGATAGGGGGCAAAATATATGATCTGGTCAAATCAATGTATTTAGAAAATAGATGTGCTGTGAAAATTGAAGACAAACAAACTGACTTCTTTACCCAGAAAAGAGGTGTTCGTCAAGGTTGCAATTTAAGTCCAACTTTATTCAATATATATATAAATGAACTTGCTGTTCAGTTGGATCAGTGGGCTGCTCCTCGGCTCTCCCTCCTCGATAGAGAGGTGAAGTGTCTGTTTTACGCCGATGACCTGGTTCTACTGTCTCCTACTGAACAGGGACTACAGCAACAGCTGGACATAGTAGAACAGTTCTGTCACAACTGGGCCCTGGCAGTAAATATGAAGAAAACTAATGTCGTGATTTTCCAAAAACGCCCCAGATGTCAGGAGAACAAATACCAGTTTAGCATAAATACTAAGGTGATTGAACACAGTATGAGTTATACCTACCTGGGTTTAACCATCACAGCATCAGGGAGTTTCAACATGGCAGTGAATGCACTAAAAGAAAAAGCTCGAAGAGCTCTTCATGCAATTAAAAGAAAATTCTATAATTTTCAAATCCCAATTAAAATCTGGCTCAAAATCTTTGACAGTGTCATCCAGCCCATTGCGCTGTATGGTAGTGAAGTATGGGGTCCACTCAGTCATCACAGCTACACCCGCTGGGACAAACATCCAACAGAATCTCTACATACATACATACATACATACATATTATACATACATTTTACACGTACACAGAAACACACCAACAAATGCATGTAGAGCAGAACTAGGCAGATTCCCACTGATCATTAACATTCAGAAGAGAGCACTCGCATTCTTCAATCACCTTAAATCCAGCCCCCTACACACCCTCCACTCCAAAGCCCTCCAGACCCAAGAGCTGAGCCCAGAGAAGAGTCCCCTATGTCAGCTGGTGCTGAGACTAACTGCCTCCTCTCAGACACACTGGGACCAGTCTCACAACAACACCGCTCTCCAAACACCAATCAGAGTGAAACGCATTATAACACGATGTAAAGAAACCTATCTGGAGCACTGGAAGGAAGAAACCAAAAGCCAAAGTAGATTAGAATGTTATCTGGCCCTAGAAAGAAATTATGAATTGGCAGAATATCTCTCTACTGTCAGAGAGAGACAGCAGAGACAGATCCTCACCAGGTACAGGCTCAGTGACCACACACTGGAAATAGAAAGAGGAAGACACAAGAAGACATGGACACCAAAAGAGAACAGAACATGTGGTCACTGTGGGACAGGTGAGACTGAGACAGAGATGCACTTCCTCCTAAAATGTGACGCGTTCAATCAAATTAGGAACATTTACTTTAACAAATTCAACTCTGTAATTTCAGATTTTAAAACATGTAATAACAACTCAAAATTAAAAATACTCCTAGGAGAAGGAGATAGGAAATATCTAGCTGCCCAATATGTCTTAACATGCCACAACATGAGGGACAATGAGTGACACACACACACACACACACACACACACACACACACACACACACACTGTATGTATGTAATTAATAATCAATCTAGATGTTATATTAATGATATTGTATATTATGTTATTGTGTATTAATATTATTGTATGTTTAATTTTGTTGATGCTTTGGCAATACTGTTTCTAAACTTTCATGCCAATAAAGCTATTGAAATTGAAAATTGAAATTGAAATAGAGAGAGAGAGAGAGAGAGAGAGAGAGAGAGAGAGAGAGAGAGAGAGAGAGAGAGAGAGCATGAGAGGGGAGAGACCATTCAGAAAGACAGACCAGGCAACCATACACCTGAGACCAACAGTCGGTCAACCAAAGTTCGTTTCACCAAAGTTAACACCAAAATCAAAGACAGAGCGGTACATTTGACAGGAAAGCTAGAGGAACCAATGTTTAGACAGAGTGTATACAAGTTATAGGAAAGACAGAGAGCCAATGTGATAGAGGAGAGGGGAGACAGCTGGACACCTGTAAGACAAAATAAAGACACACATTAGACAGCAGTCTGAATAACAAACTAAGTAACTTCTATCCTAAGATAAAAGATCAGTGAAGTGTCTGCTCACATGAACATAATGTAAAAACATCATGACAGTATAACACAGCGGTCGGGAACCTATGGCTCGCGAGCCATATATGGCTCTTCCGGTGACGGCATATGGCTCCCAGACAATTTTGAGTAGAAAAAAAAAAATCAGTTTGGAACTGATTTTAAAATACTTGTGATATTTCTTAATAATACTGTGTCATTTTAAAGTAAACAGAAATTAGTTTTGAAGATAAATTTCACGGGTCACGGGTCACCCGTGGGTCAGGTAGGGAACCAATGGCTCGCGAGCATGTCCGGGTCATTGTAAAGGTGAAGAAATCTATTTTATCAGATGGCCAACTAGTTTATCCGCTTCAACCCTTGTAACGGAAAAGATGGCGAAAAGAAAAAAAGACGATGATTACCGTGCATTCCAGGCTGCGTGGACAGAGGAATTTGCATTTGTGGACAGTGCAGGATCTGCGGTATGTCTAATATGCAATGATAAAATTGCATCGATGAAACGGTCAAATATAAAGCGGCACTTCGATAGGCACTATGCTTCATTTGCATCGAAATATCCAGCGAGGGACAGCAGGAAAAGGTCATGCAAGGAGCTACAGCGGAGAGTGCAGACGAGTCAGCAGCAACTACGTGTGTGGACCAGGCAAGGTGACGGGAATACATATTTAATTTATTATACGTTAAAAATACTATATGGCTCTCAATGAAATATATTTCGAAATATTTGGCCTTTATGGCTCTCCCAGTCAAAAAGGTTCCCGACCCCTGGTATAACAGGTAATACTGCACAGATTTATGTGAAATATCATGAAATGATATGAAGTATGGCTGGTTTAGAAGTCTCACATTTTCACTAACTACAACTTCACTACAGTGTGTTTAAAAACCTGCAGTATTAAGTGTTTTCAGTAAAAGTGTTGATTCATGCGTGAACTTACTGTCAAGTCACCACGGAGACACCAACTCTGATCTGCAGTTAGAGACAGGAAGAGGAGGCCAGAAGAAGTGGAGAGAGAAAGAAATGATCTTTACTTTCCCCTCTGAAAACCAGTGTGTCACATCTCATTTCATTCTAGATCAAACTGTTATTCAGGGTGGGTCATTTAGTATTGAGTACGTAATGAATGGATGTAATTCCTGTCGAGACTACATTTGGATGGGAAGTCATTCTTAACTGTAAACCAATGTAATATTACTTTAGTAATAGTAAAATCATAATTCATGTGTGTGAACTTACACTTCAGAGAGGGCAAGGAGCCACAGTGATGGTCTGCAATCAGAGACAGAAAGGAAGGGGATAGAAGGAGGAGAGGGAGGGTGAGGAAGGGTGAAGGAGGCAGAGAAAAAATGTTGGTTTAATTTCAGAAAACCAACCTTACAGCTCATTTTATTTCCTTGTTAATTATCAGTCTCATTCAAGATCTAGAATTTCCCAGGAACTTATGTTAGTCTTCAATACATCTTTTTAAGTTGCTTTAGAGATAAATAAATCACACAAAATAAATAAATCTGGTGTGAATCTAAACACAATGAAAAGGTCTAAGATACTTAGCAGTTAAACATCAAGTTACATGTTCTATTGTCAATTTGAGCTACAGTATGTCTGTACTTACCAGCCAAAGTGCAGATGTAGATTCATTTTCTCTTTGCCTAAGAGAAGGAAACAATATTATGGTCTTCCATGTGTATGACCAATAAAGAGTTAAAACTAGCAGAACTACAGAACACCCATAACAAAAGACAGTTCCATGTCAGCTCTATGTGAGGGCTCACTGTGGACGAATAATGGATTATCTAATGTCTCTGTATACTGAATATATAAAGTCATGTTCCTATAGGGCCTGCGTTATATTAGTGATTACTACAGAATGATACTATCAGCATCATGTGAACAAAGGATATTTGTACACTAAGGTCTAATTCAAGATCACAAAGCTTGTGTATGATCAAGTGTGCTTGGCATGTGTGTATTGGTCACTTTTGGTTACAGATTTACACATTGAGACATAAAGTGGCCAGAATGATTATTGTAAGTCGCTTTGGATAAAAGCGTCTGCTAAATGACCGTAATGTAATGTAATGAAGAGCTTTAGCTGCAGATTAAACTAACATGAACAGGTATATAACACTCTGACTGTAACGTTACCACAGCAAACATTACTGCTTCATATTATTGTCAGGATAGTTTGTTAAGTTGGTGAAAATGACTTGTTAGATATTAGAAATAGAAAATGACTTGTTAGATATTAGAAAGAATCCGTTAATTAGCTTAGTGGTTTCTTGTCAGTTAATAGAGAGATGAAGCCACGCCCTTGCCGGTGTCCTGTGGGACTTTACTTTATAACTACTTTGTATAGCAGCTAACTGGGAGAGATACATGTTTATTTGATCCCGTTTGAATGTGTGCCATCACTTACACGTTGGTCAATTTAATATTTAATTTAGCAAGTTAAGAAAGTCGCAGATCGTCATACATTTGTCATAGTATCATTTAGTTTTGTGTGAAACTGATCGGTGAACTACATCACTGGTCTAGCATCATGCACGTCAGGCGCACGGTCGTTACCTTGGCTTGCTAGCTAGCTAGCTAGGTAATTTTGCTAGCTAGCTAGGTAACTTAGCTACATTCATCAGCCGGGAAGCAGAGAACAGGCAAGACCTGTTGTTCATGCAAGTAGTCTTTTTTCACAGTGATACACTTCAACAGTTTGACAACAAAATGCTATGTTCTTGAATTGCAAATTAATCTTTTAAATTGATGAACATCATGTGTAAATCATTCCGAAAATTCCGTAATCACGGACGCTCATAACGCATGTTTTTACGCATTTTCTTATTTATTTTTTTCGTTTTTGGAAAGCAGTGAATGCGGATTTTATAAGTGCTCTGTGAAAATATACAGGGAAATAATGAGGATGTCGACAATTATGATAATTGATCAATTTAACAATCAATACAAATACTTTACAAAGCAAGTGGCTGCACCAGAGATTGTATCGTGGGCAAATACGTATGCAGTTATATCGAATCCTTCTTTTGACAATATGGTTCCTGTCCTTCGTCAGGCGCTAACCTCCACAGACGTTAGGGCGGTCGGGGCCATGGGGGTCATGGACGTGGAGGGAACTCCAGCACTCCTCCAGATGCTCGACAACTCCACACTGTACATCAGCGAGGAAAAGTGAGGGCCGATCGAAGCTGCCATGGAGACTCCACCTATGGCAGTGAGAGTCACAGTGGTGGGCGACTCTGTCGATGCCATTGAAATACTACAATGAGGACAATTCTGTTTATTTTTCTGAAATATTGTTCTTCTAATCGTTATTCTTTCAAACAATTTGTTCCGTATGTATTTTATTAATGTAAATTATTCAAATGTTTTTTGATGCATTTTATACGCTGTTGTATTTTTTATAATGACTTCATGTGTTTCTACATTAGTTCTGTGTTCAGTTATATTTAAATGCATTTCTTAATACATTTTATAATCAAATGTTTTAACTTCATAATACAATATAAACTATTATATCTGTAAATATTGAGATTCCTCTGTTTCATTATTAATTAGCTTTGCATTTGCGTCAATGCATTAACTTTGCATTGACGCCTAATTGTTGGAATGCTGATTCAGCATTCCAAGTATTGTTCTTCAAATCTTTATTGTTGGAATGCTGAATCAGCATTCCAACAATTAGGCGTCAATACAAAGTAAATAGTTGAAGCAGCATAAAGACTAATGCACTAAATGCACTGTGTGATGTGTAAAAATGCTGAGCGGACCCAGTCGACCAGAAGTCTTTGTCCTCTGGGTTCGAGGGCTGATTGATGGAAATGAAGTGAATGGTATGTTATGGCCTTCACAGTTCACCGCTCAGAGCCATGCGTTAGCGTTAAATGAGGGACTATGTTTTGTAGGTTCATGGTGTTCATCCTCCTTTCACACACGGACACTGCAGCTGTTCTGGTGCAACAACACTTGACCGACACATTCCGCTGTGTGTAGTTGCAGGTGATGGTGAATTAGAGGTCAGTGCTTGTGTTTGGTTCCAAGCCAATCATTTGGCTTTCATGCACACATTTCAGATTCCTATCTGTCAATGGAGAGTCTTCATTAAGTCTGCTTAGCAGTACATCTTGTCCTTGGTTTTCAGTCTTCACCGGTGTGTATTTATGTTTACATGACAGCACAGCTCTTAGCTTTGCTCTGCTGATAGTGTGTCGTAACCACAGTGGGCATGTCTCCGTCATGGTGAGACATCCTCTTAGTGGTTCTGGAGGACTTCCTCCTCTTCACAGTCTTGTTGTCCTTGTTGACACAGGCCAACGTGGCCACGTGAAAGATGTCTCTGATGCTGTTCTCAGACTGCAGGGAGGAACACTCCAGGTAGGGGGCGCTCAGCTGCTTGGCTGTGTTGGAGCCCTGGAAAAGACAGCATCAACAGGAAAAAAACATTATGTATTAGAGTTGATGCAATCTCAGTCATTCATATATTTCAAGCGTTTATTTCTTTTAATTTTGCCGAGTGTGAATAAGTTCAATATTGTAGACTCATGGTGTCACACTCTAATCAGAGAATGATCTCAAAACACCTGCAAAGGTTTCCTGAGCCTTTAAATGGTCTCAGTGTGGTTCAGTCGGCTACACAATCATTGACACTGGAGGGTAAGCCACAAAAGGTCATTGCTAAAGAAGCTGGCTGTTCACAGAGTGCTGTATCCAAGCATATTAATGGAAAGTTGAGTGGAAGGAAGAAGTGTGGTAGAAAAAGGTGCACAAGCAACAGAGATAACCGCAGCCTTGTGAGGATTGTGAAGCAAAGCCCACACAAGAATTTGGGGGAGATTCACAAGGAGTGGACCGCGGCTGGAGTCAGTGCTTCAAGAGCCACCACACACAGACGTATCCAGGACATGGGCTACAATAAGCCACTCCTGAACCAGAGACAACGTCAGAAGTGTCTTACCTGGGCTAAGGAGAAAAAGGACTGGACTGTTGCTCAGTGGTCCAAAGTCCTCTTTTCAGATGAAAGTAAATGTTACATTTCATTTGGAACTCAAGATGCCAGAGTCTGGAGGAAGAGTGGAGAGGCACACAATCCAAGTCGCTTGAGGTCCAGTGTGAAGTTTCCACAGTCAGTGATGATTTGGGGAGCCATGTCATCTGCTGGTGTTGGTCCACTGTGTTTTATCAAGTCCAAAGTCAGCGCAGCCGTCTACCAGGACATTTTAGAGCACTTCATGCTTCCCTCTGCTGACTAGCTTTATGGAGATGCTGACTTCATTTTCCAGCAGGACTTGGCACCTGGCCTAAACCCCATAATAACCATATAAACCACATAAACCCCCTGTCAAGACTTTATCATCACATATCATCTGTTAATAATAAGCAATTATCTTGTATTCATCTGACTTGTTTCTCCTGATTGAAATGATCACTACAGAAATGATGGAGAAGCAAAAACAAAAGTTTAGAGGTTGAGGAGTGATAACCCCGATCCCTGGGGTAGGTTGGCAGCCCTGTACACCTACAGGTACATACATGGAATGTGAGCTCTGCATTTGAACCATCCTTGGCATCAGGAGCAGTGGGCTGTTGAAAAGCTCTTGGACATATAGACAGAAGATACATGGTATCAAACAGCCAACTTTTTGATGAAAGGATACCCCACTCTAACCTCTGAGATACAGCCGATATAATAACATACCTGTCATATCAGTAGCTTTAGCTCTGTATGTGAGGGTACTGAACAGCTGCTCAGTTCAAAGAGAATGTCAACCAATCAAAGTGACAATATGGTCAGAAAGAGGTGAAACAGTTTTAATTGGCAATTGTTTGATGTACTTTGTTTCACAGCGAATTAACTACACTGATGACACTTCATATGAAAGGGTTCAGCATGAGTCAAACATCAAAAGCCAAGTGAAACACACATCCATGAAGACGTGTTCAAATTCAAAAGATTCAAAAACAGAACTGATATTGTCCCAAAAAATAAGGCAGACAGCTTTAGAGGCATTCACCCACCTGATCATATGATACTGGAGTCTGTCTGTTGTGGGATCCGGTAAAGAGATCTGTTCGGAGGTCTGACTTACACCCCACCAGCAGCATCTTGGTGTTGGGACAGAACTCCTCAATCTCTCCTGTCCACTGTATGGACGGGGCAAAGAACAGGAGACCGTTAACAATGATCCGTGATTTTGTGCATGTTCTTTTTTTTAATGTAATTTTACCAATCATCAGATGTTATATAATCACCCCCTGACCTACACTGTACATGTCAAGGGGCAGTTTAAAACATTGGCTCGTGTGTAAACCAGAACGTCAGTGGTTGTAAGACCTTTATATTTTATTTTGCCAATGTGCTTATAAGAAATGTCTCCTTCCTCCATGTAAGATCTAACTTTGGTATAAATAGTCTGTGAATACAATACCATGTAAAATGGGTTTATAGTGATCAAATGGAAACAGTGTCAGTTAGAATTGTCCATCCTGTGCATGCCAACACAATATACTAAACTATACTTGCAGAGAATTAAATGGTTGTAATAAGAAAGTGTCTCCTTGTCCCCAGATCTACCTTGCTAACTACATTTATAATTTAGTAGCCTACTATGGAGAACATTGGGGAGCATATAAAGATAAAAGTAAAAATAGACCCAGGATGGACCCCTGCGGAACCTCAAAAGATAACAGCACACCAGAGAAAGAGGCATCCCCAAATACAACAGGGATGGACTTTCCTAAGACTCACCTTCTTAAGAACACTGTCTAATGTCTCTGGTCTGCTGATGTCAAAGCAGATGAGGACTGCGTCAGCCTCAGGGTAGGAAAGAGGCCGCACGTTGTCATAGTAGGGAGAACCTTCAATTAAAAAAAAAAAAAAAAGTACAGGTCAATCAGGTTATACTTTTCTGTCATGGGCATATTCTTTGGCAAACTTAGAAGGGCCTTAATGCGTTGTGTGATTAGCCCACTACTGCAGCGGATCCAACCTATACAGCCAGGACGGCTCTATACAAGTTGAGGCCAGCGGCTAGCAGCTAACAGTGGCAATAGTGCTGACAGAGCTAACGGTTAATAACTGTAACATTGTGGGTAACCGTAGGTTGGCCGTTACTCCTCCGCACCAACGAAGTTATCAGCGGAATCCACTATATGAGCGCTGTGCAGTGTGGCGGCGACACACACAGCTTCCATTCATATGGTGGGTATCGAATTAAGTACTGGTTGGTATTGGTATCACTTGAAGGGTACTGGTATTGTACTGACATCAAAAATGTATAAACAATTTACCCTAGTCAACACCCTGACAAATTCCACACAGTCTATGGAGTGCTCCACCGACAATAAAAGATAATGAAACACTGGATCTACTGTATGCTTATGACAAAGAAGCGTACACTACACATCCCTGGTTCACCAGCCTCAGCTGTTGGGAGAGTAGCTCCTAGGTAAACACTCCACTTATGTCATAATGATGGAGTACCTGACCAGCAGGCCATAGTTTGTAAGACTGAGGAACTGTGATGAGCAACTGTCCTCTCCCCCATAAACGGTAAATGGACTGTACTTGTATAGTTCTTTTCTAGTCTTCTGACCACTCAAAGCTCTTTAACACTACATGTCATTATTCACACACATTCATACGCTGATGACACCACCTTCAGGAGCAATGCGGGGTTAGGTGTCTTGCCCAAGGACACATCGACATGGACTAGAGGAGCCGGGGATCGAAATACCGGCAAAAGTTCTCTGATGACTCTGCCATTGTGGGGTGTATCAGTGGTCAACAGAAGGAGGAGTATAGAGGCCTGGTGGATGACTTTGTTGGGTGGTGTAGATTGAACCACCTGCAGCTGCACATGTGCAAGATGAAGTAGCTAATTGTGGACTTCCGCAGACTAAGCCCTTCTGACCCCTGTATCCATCCTGGGGATGTTGAAGTCATTCACTCTTGCCCTGAGTGCACCTGGACGACAAGCTAGTATCTTCTCCCGCCTCCTCCACGATGCTGGTTGAAAGAGAAGCATCTTCAGTCGAAGACCCCAAAGGTGGTCCACCGAGCGGCACAGGAGATCTTTCCATCCATCCGTCCTTCCATCCATCCCATTTTGTGCCAATACATTGAGTAGATGTCAAGATAGTTATCTGCTCCTCAGAGGTGACCATCCTTTCGTTCTTCCAAAACAAGACTAGTGTTACGGCGGGTGCATTCCACCAGAGAATCATAAACACTAAATCCTCCCTTAAGCAAGAGTTTGAAAGACGCAGTGTATAATTTAATATGTGATTTTACCCTATGGCCTGAATACTTCCACTGATAGAGCAAATGCTTCAGGGTACTAAAGCTGTCAGGTATCACAAAACGACAGACAAGAACCCAATAGCACGACACAGAAAACAGTTCAGGTGTAGAAACCGGGTTTAATAACCAGCAGATGTCAAACCAGGTAGTAACCCGCGTGGCAAACAAATCCAGTGGGAGCAGGCAAAAGAGAAGGTCCAAAGTCCAAAAAGGCAGGTCAATACACGGATAATCAGGATCAGAATCGGAATGACAGGTTGCTGGATAGCAAGGGAAACACACTAGACAATCTGGCAGAGAACTGAGGGAAATGGGCCGGTACATATACACTGAGGGGCTGATTGCTGATGAGGAGCAGGTGAGTATGGAGGTGGGGCAGGCCAGGTGAAATGAAATCAGCAATTAGTGCAGAGCGGGGGGGAGTGGCAGATTCTGAAATGACATGAGAGTTAGTGTGGCAAAACAGGAGACAGACAAATGAAAAACTAAAGCCTGGCTGAAGTTGTGACAGAACCTCCCCTTCTAGGGACGGCTCCTGACGTCCCACCGGGCTGGTCAGGATGGTCCCTATGGAAAGCTGAGATGAGGTCAGGGTCCAAGATGTTACGAGCTGGAACCCATGAGCGCTCCTCAGGGCCATAACCCTCCCAATCGACCAGGTATTGAAAACCCCTTCCCCGCGGTCGTGACTTGATGAGACGATGGACAGAGTAAGCAGGACCCCCGTCAATGAGCCGGGGGGGTGGCGGGGGTCTGGAGGAGGGCTGGAGCTGGCTCTCCTTTACGGGTTTGATCTTGGAGACATGAAAGGTGGGATGAATTCTCATGGAGCGAGGAAGGCGGAGACGGACTGCAGCAGGGTTGATGACCTTAGTGATGGAGAACGGGCCCACAAACCTTGGGGCCAACTTCCTAGACTCTACCCGGAGTGGGAGGTCATGTGTGGACAGCCAAACCTTCTGACCAGGAGTGTAGCAGGGTGCAGGGATCCGACGGCGGTTGGCATTTCTCTGGTACCGGTTGGACGAACGCAGGAGAGCAGAACGGGCCCGCCACCAGGTGCGCCGACAGCGCTGGATGAACGCCTGGACAGATGGGACCCTGGCCTCTCGCTCCTGCTCCGGGAACAGTGGAGGTTGATATCCCCGAGAGCACTGGAAAGGAGAAAGCCCTGTTGCTGAGCTTGGAAGCGTATTGTGAGCATACTCCACCCACAGAAGCTGTTTGGACCAGGAGGTCGGTGTCTGGGATGCAATGCAACGCAAGGCAGTCTCCATTTCCTGGTTCATCCGTTCCGTCTGTCCGTTGGATTGAGGATGGAACCCAGAGGATAGGCTGACCGTGGCCCCCAACAGCTGGCAAAACTCTGTCCAGAAACGAGAAGTGAACTGTGGCCCCCGGTCTGAGACAATATCACAGGGGAGGCCGTGCAGATGGAAAACATGATGTAACATAAGTTCAGCCGTTTCTTTGGCAGATGGTAATTTTGGCAACGGAACAAACTGAGCAGACTTAGAAAATCTGTCCACGATAGTCAGAATGGTGGTGTTACCCTCTGAGGGAGGCAGTCCGGTGACAAAGTCAAGTGAGACATGGGACCATGGACGATGAGGAATAGGCAGTGGCTGAAGAAGACCAGAAGGGGCATGGCGAGCAGTCTTGTGCTGAGCACAAATCTGGCAAGCGGCGATAAACTCCTTGGTGTCCTCTTCAATGGAAGCCCACCAGAAACGTTGTTTTAGCAGAGCTAGGGTGCGCCTAACCCCTGGGTGACAGGCAAGGCGAGAAGAATGTCCCCACTGGAGGACCTGAGAGCGGAGACTCACAGGCACATACAGACGATCATCAGGGCAGGCACTGGGAGCTGGGTGGTCGGCCTGGGACTGTTTTACCTTGTCCACAATGTCCCAGGTAACTGCGCCGATGACCACCTTAGTGGGGAGGATACTCTCAGGCTGTGTGGGACAGTTGTCTGACTGGAACTGACGGGACAGGGCATCTGGTTTGACGTTCCTTGTACCTGGGCGGTAAAGTCAAAACGATTAAAGAATAATGCCCATCTGGCCTGACGGGAGTTCAACCGTTTGGCTGACCGGATGTACTCCAGGTTTTTGTGGTCTGTCCACACCACAAACGGATGCTTTGCCCCCTCCAACCAGTGCCTCCACTCCTCGAGAGCCAGTTTGACAGCCAGTAACTCCCGGTTTCCGACGTCGTAATTCCTTTCTGCTGGGGACAACTTGCGGGAGAAAAAAGCACATGGGTGTAACTTTTGGTCCTCAGCTGACCGCTGAGACAGGACTGCCCCCACCCCGGAGTCTGACGCATCCACTTCCACAACAAACTGGTGTTCAGGATCTGGAAAGATGAGAATGGGAGCAGAAGAGAACCGTGATTTTAACTCCTTGAACCTCCTTTCTGCAGCAGGGGACCATTGGAAGGCTATCTTCTGGGAGGTGAGGGCTGTCAGGGGAGCTGCCACAGAACTATAGTTGCGGATAAACCTACGATAGAAATTGGCAAACCCAAGGAACTGTTGAAGCTTCTTCCGAGTGGTGGGAACCGGCCAATCCGCCACCGCTTTAACCTTGGTGGGATCCATATGAATACGTCCAACTGAAATGATGTATCCCAGGAACGACACCTCAGTGGCATGGAACTCAGACTTCTCCACTTTCACAAACAGCTGGTTCTCTAGGAGTCTCTGGAGAACACTGCGGACATGCTGCACATGTTCCCGTTCAGTCTTTGAAAAGATGAGGATATCGTCAAGATATACAAACACAAACACATTGAGAAAATCCCGGAGCACATCGTTCACTAAGGCTTGGAATATTGCAGGAGCATTAGTGAGTCCGAAAGGCATAACCAGGTACTCATAGTGGCCTCTAGGGGTGTTGAACGCCGTCTTCCACTCATCCCCCTCCCGGATGCGAACAAGGTGATAGGCATTCCTGAGATCAAGCTTGGTAAACACAGAAGACCCTTGTAACAGTTCAAATGCAGAAGAGATGAGTGGGAGGGGGTACCGGTTTTTAATGGTGACATCATTCAGACCACGGTAATCGATGCAGGGTCGGAGGGATTTGTCCTTCTTATCCACAAAGAAAAATCCGGCTCCAGCAGGGGATGAAGAGGGACGGATGATGCCTGCTGCCAGTGAGTTGTTAATGTAGTCGTCCATGGCCTTGGTTTCAGGGGCTGACAGAGAAAAGAGTCTCCCCCTTGGCGGTGATGAGCCAGGGAGGAGGTCAATGGCACAATCGTACGGGCGGTGTGGGGGAAGCGATGTGGCCCGTACTTTGTTGAACACCTCCCTTAAGTCATAGTACTCGGATGGGACACCTGAGAGATCTGGGAGCTCATTAGAGGAAGAGGTGTTGAAGGCAGGTAGCAAAGCAGATTTCAGACAGACCGCATGACAATGTTCACTCCATTGTAGAATGGAACCAGTCCCCCAGTCAATATGTGGATTATGTTTTATTAACCAAGGAAACCCCAGGATGATTGGGTGCTGAGGAGTATTTATCAGGTGAAAGGTAAGTGATTCAGTGTGGTTACCAGATATGCCCAGATGAAGAGGAACAGTGCGGTGGGTTACTGTGCAGAGGAGGCGCCCATCCAGAGCAGTCGCCTTGATAGGCTCGACCAAGGGTTCCTGGTTAATACCCAGTTGCATGGCAAGACCACGATCCAGAAGGTTGGCATCGGCCCCGGAGTCAATGAGGACAGAGACAGCGTGTGATTGTCCATTACAGTTGAGCTGGGCGTGAAGTAGTGGACGAGAGGGCATTTCAGAGTTCATGATATGGCTCACCAGCGCCCTCTGGATTCCTGGTGAGCCCTGTCTTTTACTGGACAGGAAGACACATAATGACCTCCCTGCCCACAGTACATGCAGCAGTTCTCCCTTTGGCGCCGCTGTCGTTCAGCCGCTGACAGCCTGGTCCGGCCAAGTTGCATGGGTTCAACCGGGTCTCCAGAGGCACCGGTGGGAGGAGAAAACATTGAAGTGGGAGGCGACGATGGAGGACGTGGAAGGCTCCGGGGAGTACTGATCAGCGCTCTCTCTCGTCTCCTTTCTTGGAGACGCCCGTCAATGCGGATGGCCGTGGCGACGAGCGTGTCCAAATCAGTCGGAGGATCCCGAGCCGCCAGCTCATCCTTGATGCCATCAGAAAGGCCGTTGTAGAAAGCGTCAGTCAGGGAGGAAGCGTTCCAGTCACTCTCCGCAGCAAGTGTCCGGAACTCAATGGAATAATCAGTCACTCTCCGGTTCCCCTGAACCAGGTTTAACAGTCCACGAGCAGCCTCTCGACCAGGGGTAGCGTGATCGAACACCTTCCGAAGACCCTCAGAGAAGGCAGTCACAGAAGAACAGAAAGCCGACTGCTTCTCCCACTCAGCGGTGCCCCAGTCCCGAGCCCGCCCAGTAAGCTGGGTGATCATGAAAGCCACTCTTGACCTCTCAGTGGGATATGTGAGAGGCTGAAGTTCAAAAGTCAATTTGCACAAAGTCAGAAAAGAGCGGCAGGTACCTGGAGCTCCAGAAAAGCGCTCCAGAGCACTTAAGCGGGGTTCTGGACCCAGAACAGTGGGAACAGAAGGACTGGTGGGTGGTGAAACCGCTGGCGTTTGTCTGGGCTGTATGAGCTGCTGAAGCTGATTGCTCAGAGCCTCCAAATGTTGGTTGTGGCGTGCAGAAGTCTCCTGGAGAGCCGTCGCCATAGCGGTGAATTGCTTCTCATGATGGTGTAGGGCAGCAGCTTGTGCTGCCATTTCCTGCCTTATTTTCTCCATGTCGGCTGGGTTCACTTTTGGCCAGATTGTACTGTCAGGTATCACAAAACGACAGACAAGAACCCAATAGCACGACACAGAAAACAGTTCAGGTGTAGAAACCGGGTTTAATAACCAGCAGATGTCAAACCAGGTAGTAACCCGCGTGGCAAACAAATCCAGTGGGAGCAGGCAAAAGAGAAGGTCCAAAGTCCAAAAAGGCAGGTCAATACACGGATAATCAGGATCAGAATCGGAATGACAGGTTGCTGGATAGCAAGGGAAACACACTAGACAATCTGGCAGAGAACTGAGGGAAATGGGCCGGTACATATACACTGAGGGGCTGATTGCTGATGAGGAGCAGGTGAGTATGGAGGTGGGGCAGGCCAGGTGAAATGAAATCAGCAATTAGTGCAGAGCGGGGGGGAGTGGCAGATTCTGAAATGACATGAGAGTTAGTGTGGCAAAACAGGAGACAGACAAATGAAAAACTAAAGCCTGGCTGAAGTTGTGACAAAAGCTGTCATATGCTCATGTAGCATGACTCATGGGTTCAGCTGCTTACAGTAGCTACAGTTACTTGTTTTCAGCACTTTCACTTGAACTAAAACGTCTTCATTTATAAGGCCTTGCTATCTAAGCTGCCAAGATATTTAACATTCTTAGTTGAGTTTAGAGCTTCTAACTATTACAGCAGATTTAGGAGTTCCTCATAGTGACTGTGAACTGAGACATTTTGGTTTCCAGTACTATTGACCAGACTACACAGTAACACTCATCTCTTTGAGAGACTTTAAAGCTTTACTAGCTTATAATTCTAATAAATAAAGCTTAACTATGTTGTTGGGACTTCACTATGTGATTGGAACAAATGGAGTTGGGCCTACATGGTTCAACGGCCTGATTTGGGTTAAAATCACACAAAGCCCCACCAGACGTTAAATCTCACCTACGTGTGATTTTTGGTCCAAACTCAACACTGGGGTCTCATTGGACGAGGGTCACAGGCTCCACAGGGGGCTCTCTGGCGTCACTGAGTCTATAAAAGTCAGCGTTACCTCCAGCTCTGTGCCACAATGTTGGGGCGTTGTGACACACAAATGTGATAGGTGAGAGATATAGATATCACCCATCTCATGTACATAAAGTAGTAGGGCTGGGCAAGTTAACGCGTTATTATCGCGTTAACGCATTAATTAATTAACACTGACAATTATTTTATCGCGCATTAACGCAGTTTTTTTATTATGATTAAGCGGACATTTTTAACACAAGAACCAGGCAGCGAGTGGTGAACAGCTGTTTTGTGTGGCGTCTTTTCCTGACCCCCCCCCCCCCCCCCCCGGTGACACGTCTCGTTACAGGATCAAACGTGACAATATCAAAATACATATTGTTGTGTTTTTAAATAAACATATAAGCACGTGAGAACAAACTGCTCTCTTTATTAGCATAACTTCACATGCACGTTACTGCCACGGTACAGACTCCCTCCAGGTTCCCATGCTTCACCTACATTCCCCTGGGTCCTAAGTCCCTCCAAGTACAGCTTCTTATCACCCTCTATGTACCAACGTACATTTAGAACAAATATCACACATAGTACACAGTACTCAGCGTTGCATATGTGTCTGACCAAAATACCAAAAAAGCAAAAAAGAAATGATTCATTTAAATGAGTTTCTTTGTTTGGAATATGTATAATAAGCATATCATTTAGTTATCCTACTGAGAATTTAACAAAAATTACGTAGATAGGTTTGCAGTTTTCAAGGTGTATATTTCAAATTGCATCTATTACACACATAACGCACATGAATATCTATTATCAGAATCATAACTATTTTAACTGCTACCGTGTAGGAAAAACTGCTGTTAAAAATAACCTGATTTGTTTAAAGTGTTTGCAAACCAAATGTTATTGCACTTTTGTTCATATAGGCAGTACTTTTAAAATAAGAGTGCAATACACTACTTTTGAATTAATTATTGAACTTTGCGCATAACAATGAGATTAATCGCACTAATATTTATATGTGTACATAGTAGTTAAATGTCAGCCTAGAGACTGCAATCTAATTCAACACAAATTAAATCAAGTGAGAATTGTCCAGAGTCAAATCAGTACTCCTGAGGCTCCTTTTCTTCAACAGAATGAAATCTCCACATTTCATTTCATTCCATTGAACTGATCCACATGAGCAAGTGATGAACCATTTAGGTTTCTTATGTTAAACAAACAGCTTGGAGGCCCTTGTTTTCATAGCCTTCACCACAGTGCCTTGAAAATGTCTGCCATCCTTCAGAGTTTTCCATGGGAACGTTTGTGGGAGTGAGCAGATGAAAATGCAGAATGTGAAAGAAAAGAGGACTAACGGAACAAAACGGGAACTTTTTGCACCTTTATAAGAGGGCGTGATTTCCTCTGGAAACTTGTCCAAACCATTTTTGTGTCTCTTTCATTTATAATTTCAGATTCATTTTCCTACTCAAGACTTTCTGAAGACTTCAGACTTCTGTAACCAAATCAACGCTCCTTTTCTTGATTATATCCAAATGGGAAATGCTCCTACAAGGCAGCCATTAAGGTGATGATGTAGAAACAGTGAGTCTGAGGTCTGAGGTAAAGTTTCCACTGTGACTTTTGTCTCAGGTGTGCACTATCATATCCCAAGTGACCTCTGGGGTCATGTGGATAACAACAGTCAGACCACTGATCACATCCTGTCTGCTACCAACAGTCACCACTGGTTTCTTTAAACCATGACCACCAGCATTCACTAACAAAACCAGGGTCCAACTACTAGCTCTTTCTAAGGCTCTCAATTGAATTACATGGTCTTCATCTGCATGCATGGTGTGATGGATGTGTTGACATTAGGGTTGGGTACCGAAAACCGGTGCCTATACAACCGGTGCCTACCGGACCGAAACGCAACGCAGATTTCGGTGCTTCCTTTCGGTGCCTTTCGGTGCCAAGGCAAATGTGCTTATATTTCTGCAAAAGAATTGCTGACGTTTATTTATATTTATTTAAGTATACTGTAAACTGTTGTTAACAGTTAATATATTGTTCATAGTTTGAAGTTAAAAAGTTTGAAGCTGTAGTTTGAAGCCAAGTGTTTTGTATTTATTTATATTTATAGTATACTTCAAACAGTTATTATATTGTTCAATTTGAAGAAAACAAATTGCCTTGGCAATAAAAAAAAGCCTTTCTTTAATGCCATCAATCGTCGTTTTGTGTGTTTGTTTTTTTAAAGTATCGGTTCAGGCACCGTTTAGGCACCGGTATCGTTTTAAAAGTATCGTTTTAGCACCGGTATCGGAAAAAACCCAAATGATACCCATCCCTAGTTGACATGCATGAGCGTGTTACCATGGACATAATTAACCTGTTTATGAGGCTTATCCCAGTTATGATGTTTACATGAGCACAGAGAAATCAGATTATTCATATCCCCGCATACATGAAAATAGTAACCGGTTACTGATATTCAGCGGTGCTCAACAGACATGTTAAGATGTCCTCATGCAACCGTATCCTGGTGTCTTTCGAGTGCTCCAGCTAACATGACCAGGTTTCTGAAAACAGGATATGGTGTTTACATGCTCAAACACATAATCGGGATACTATTCTTTTTGTAACTGGGGTAAACCAAACTTTTAAATGTAAATAACGAATCAATTTCTGATAAAAAAAAAAAGAGCTGGGGGACGAGGTGACAGTCTACAGGAGGTAATCCCCTCCAGGCTGTGGGCTGCTGGACCTCTGGAGTGTGGAATCCCAAAAAAAGATTGTGTGATATGACATTCACATATTTCATTGATCACATATATTTTTGTAGAGCAATTCTTCCTTTTCAAGGGAACAATGACTCTCTGCCATTTGATAGGTGTGAGTGTGTATGTTGGTGGAGTGGGGCTGGTGGGAGCATTTCACATGTGGCTCCAGTGAAATCTGACTCTTAGTTTATATTCAAAGCTCAGGAGCCGGGGCTTCGCCTACATTCCAGTCAGACAGCGTCACGGTCTGGTGTTGGATGAATTACAGCTTCACAACAGGCAGCCCACCCAGCCCCGAGTCAGGCACAGAGATGACATGTGTTTTAGTTTGAAGGCCGGAGGCTGAGTGCCCAGCCCTCCTCACAGTCTGGCTAAGACACTGCTCAGAGGGGATAGAAATCAGGATACTGAGGCTCATCCATTGGCACTGTACTACAAGCAGGCTCTCAAAGTGTTGGACAGAAAACCCAACAGCTGCCATCACTGCCACGTTCTTGGCAACTATGACATCCTTAGTCCGAATGAAACAATACAATATAACATTCACTCGTATAATTGTCTATGATCTTCTATAGTTGGGTCTTACAACTCTGTGCTGCATGGCTCATGTGTTTGCCAAGTGATAGCACCATTTTACTAACTTGTAACTTTTGGCTGTGTTTTGCTGCCGTCTTGAGAATACTCAATATGTTGCTGTTTTAATGGCATTTTGTTGTCTTCTGTCTGTACATTTTAGGCATCCCTGGATGGTTTCAAAAGCGCTCTTCAAAAAGGACTCCAGTATTAGCAAGCTGGCTAACACTGGCACATTTACGGAACTGTAGATTACTGTGTGTTGTCCTTTTAAATAAATAAATGGAAGTCTGAGTCACGCTGACAATAGCTCCACACCAATTTAGAGTCTCCAAATAACCTAAGCTGCACTTATTATGTTCATTTATATTATTATTATTTTTAACATGCTTGTAATTACGTAATGTAAGCTTGTAGAAAATGATTTGAGTTGCCTAATCATTTTTGATCACTCTTCTCTGATATCCTGTGAGGACCTTCTAGTCTCGTTGTTGTTTAGGCTGGCGTGGCTTTCTGTCCGTTTCTCCAGCTCACTTCCCCCAGGTCATGTCATCCTTCAACAATCCTCTGGACCCTCGGACTCTCTTACTAGTCCTGGGCTACAGTCACACGTCAAACAATGACGACCTTGTGTCTTTTCTTAACCATTCCTCCTTCACCTTGATAGAAAACTTTGTGAGGTGAAGGAAACACAGTAAGGAGAATTTAAAAGGATTTAGGGTGCTCAGAGAATCCTCTGTCAGTGAGTTACGTCATTATGATGTGACGGCGGACGTTACTGACGTGGGTTTGCCATAGCGAAACTACATCGTACCACTGATGGACTACAAAATTCACATTTTACACTCGCCCTGTGCATTCTTACCAAAGTAACATGCAGGCTGTTTCAACAGCTCCGTCAGTGACAGGCTGCTTCACCCGAGGTGTGTGAAGGAGAGAGACTAAAAAGCTCCTTCTTCGTGCTGCTGTCACACTTAACAACCAACATGCTCCCAGTAGACCGCACATTCAATGTCATCGCTCACCCATTCATACACTGATGGCAGGGCTACCATGCAAGGTGTCATCTGCCCATCAGGACTATCTAACTATACAACCTTCAGCAATTTGGGGTTAAGTGTCTTGCCCAAGGACACATCGGCACGTACTAGAGGAGCCGGGGATCCAACCACCAACCTTCTGATTGAGGGACGACCCGCTCTATCACTGAGCCACGGAGCACATCTTTTCTTTTAATGGAATGGTGAATGGTGCGACACTTTAATGTTGCTGCCGCAAAGAATTGTGGGGCGGAATTATCTCCTTTCCTTTAATAAAGGATGGTCCAGTGTATCTACATTTCCCTCATGCGAGGAGAGAGGAAACAAGGAAACATGTTTTAAGAGAAATGAAGCTTCTGAAGCTTCTGATGATGGCGAATCAGCTGTCAGTCGGCTTTAACAGCTGGAGAGACTTTTGATGGAGTTTGTATCTGCACATATGTGAACTATACTCATATTAATAAAGACACAGTGACCATCACAGTCGGAGCAGCAGTGTTTTCTCCCTGTAGCCTGTTACCTGTTTAACAACCTGCATTGAGTCTTTATACTGAGTTCTGTTTAGAGGTGCAGGAACCA
>NW_027176864.1:5000-21473 GCF_023349555.1 Cebidichthys violaceus
CATATTGCTTTGTTTACCGTTTATACTGTAACTGAAATACCAGACGCTGAGCTTTAGTGACCTGTTTTAATGAATCAACTACACACCGTGTGTGTTTAGGCTGGGTTTCTACTGGGTATCAGTGTTAATACATCATGTACCACTGATAGAAGGACGACGTTTGAAGCATTTTGAAAACTGAAGAAATATTTTTCTTTAAAAACATGCCAATACCCTTCAAAGTAAGGAACTTGGAAGGAAAAAGAACCAAAACTATTTCACAAAATGAAGGAAACATTCAGATTTGGTTCTGGTTCTGGCACCAAGAACGTTAAGATTTCCTAAAAGCACAAAGAGAAACATAAACCTGTGTTTAAAGACACCAACAATGTGTCGAAGAAGCGTGTTATTCATCGTGATTAAGAGCAGTCATTGGCTCAGATTCCACTTCTTGGTTTACAAAACAAACACCAGAAGCAACAGTTGGCTCTCGTGTCACTCTCCTGTTGTCTTTGTGTTGTTGTAGCAGCTGAGAGGATGGAAACATGCTGCATGTTCATCTACTCTGTTTGTGACGTGGAAACAGCGAGATGTTTAGAGCTTGCCACGGCGCTGTAGAACGATCGGCTTTCTACATTTTCACCTTCGTCTGCTTCGTCTCACACGTCCGTCAAACTCCACCCTCGATGTGCGTAAAGCTTTCTGTGGGACTCCGGGGTGCAAACTGTCCTGCGGGCTTCATGTGAAAGCTGAGGACTCTGGTTACATGAGGCGGCGAGGAGAAAGGAGAGAAAAACAGATCCGGAGGAGAAGAAGAAGAAGGAGAAGAAGAAGGAGAGCATCTGCTTTCATCCTCAACCCAGCAGGGGAGAGCTTTGGCCTGTCACTCTGAGACGGACAGCCAGCTGCTGCTCCACACCCACACCCACACACACACACACACACACACAGGAAAATACACTGAATGTTCTGGGAGTAGCATTAAATCTTAAGTAGCACAAACATTGATCTTGTTTCCACCTTTATAAAAGACTTATTCCTGATATTAAGTGAACACAAACAGCACCACCTGGGTGTTTTTCCACTCTATCGGGCACAAAGAGTCATTGGCATGGCTACCACTAACATATCATGAGTCTTTTGGTTCCAATTGATGAATGATTTGCACTCTCCGTCAACACCGCAGGAAAACCTTGTTAAATCTGACACACATTTGCGTTGCGGCTTCCAAACGTCGTTCCTCAACCGGAGGAGGAAGATTGTTTTGCAGGTTCTTCACGTCCAATGTTCTACGGAGTATACAGAAAAAAGAAAGTGCTTGTTTTAACACAGGACTTCCAGCCTCCAGTAACCCGTCTGTCGTCCCCTTTACATTCTGACCGCCAAGTACCAGCGGACTCAGAAAAAGGAAAAGATGTTCCCTGAAAACCCCTGAATCTCACCCCAGAAGTGAGGACACCTCCCAGGTCACGTTTCAGTCCTGGCCCCTTCACTGCAGCAGAAACCCCAGAAGGTCTGCCGTCGTGTTATCTGTTCCTCCGTTACAAGAGGAGGGAGTCGCTTCTACACAAGCGCTCTCCATTTGTCTTCCGCCGCTGCTCTAAATGATCTGGACTGGGAATACCCTCAGAGCCTCTTCCTCCGTCGCTCTGGTGCGACGCCACAGTAAATACTCACTCCGCGTCTGATGATTTAGGATTTGGACTTCAGACGGGGCAAGAGTGCCTCCCCGGGGATCTATTTTAAGACTCGCACCTAATTCATCATTCTTTTGGTCACAGCTCACCTCCCACGCCTCTTTCCCGTGCGCTCATCCAAGTGCACCTCGCTTCTGTCTACCTGCGTCTGTGTTGTGCCTTAAATTTGACAACGACGCAACCAGGTTTTAGTGCAAAACCTCAGCCCGTGTGTGTGTGTGTGTGTGTGTGTGTGTGTGTGTGTGTGTGTGTGTGTTGACTGCCTAGAGCCAAATAAGCAAAAGTGAACGAGTGAGTTCCTACATCACGAAACAGTTCATTCAAAATGACTCGACACAGATCTTCCAGTTTAAAAAAGACAACAACAACAACGTCTGGGTGCATGAGAGCGTACTAGATTTAAAATGTATTACATGAACATCAGAGGGATGATGAGTATCAACACTGTTATGTATAATCCCCTCATAAAGAATCCTTAAAATACAATCAATTACTAATTGAGCTCATAGTCCAAAGGACTCGTTAGAGGCTCCAACAGTTCAAGTCCTCAGACCAGATACCAGTCCCTTAAAAGGCTTTTTTATGTTATGCTGAGTCAACATTCTCTGGAACATTTTACACATCTCAATGTGTGTGTGTGTGTGTGTGTGTGTGTGTGTGTGTGTGTGTGTGTGTTCATGCATAAGGTTGCTGAAGGTTCAGTGTGGTTTTATTGCTCTGAGCCACAGGGGGGGGCAAACCCCAATTTATTAAGCTGCTGCTGAGGACATGGGTCGAATTTCACCTGCAATTAACGTCACAAAAACCTCTCACACACTCACACACTCACACACTCACACACACACACACACACACACCACACACACACACACACACACACACACACACACACACACACAGCTGCTGTCGTTTACTCATCCTACTTGTGTGGGATGCCAAGTCAACATGACGGGAGCTTCTGACACAGTCTCTCTCTCACTAAATGATCTACACTCAGACTAACCCCCTGCAGAGAGAGCGCACGCACACGCACACACACACACACACGCGCACACACACACACACACACACACACACACACACACACTATGATTATGTAAGGGTGGGTGTGTGTTATGGGGCAGCAGTGGTTGGGGTGGGGGGGGGGGGGGTGGGGAGTTGAAGTCAGGAGGTTCTGGTGATGAAACCTAACGCGCCCTCTCCTCTGCCCTATTAGCTCTCCTTTTAGCCTTTTACCACTCCAGCTGTGTTTATTAAAACGTTACAGAGCAGGCTGAGGTATTTATCAGCTCCCAGGCATGCATTTAACACACACACACACACACACACACACACACACACACACACACACACACACACACACACACACACACACACAGCACAGGTACAAACACAGCAGGGGGACAGCAAAGCGCTCTTGTGCTTTTAAACTCGTACTCCTCTTGGACATCATAACGTCGTTATGCGTGTGATAATTTCTGTATGAAGTTGATGAATGATATATTCAGCCTATGTGGTGCAATGTTGATTATCGTTATTGTCTTCTATACTTATAAACTATATCTTCTGGTTTTGGACTGTTGGTCTGACAGAACAAGACATTTGGAAAAAGACAGTGACGACTCAATGACATGATGTGATTTATCTAGAAGATAATCAAAAGCCTGAATTAATTATGAAAGTAATGGGTTGTTGAAGCTAAAATGAATATTGCCTCTTTAAATTGGAAGTCTCTTATCTCAAACGAGCTAAAACCATCGAGGCCGTGAGGCTGAACCACCCCCCCCAAAACTAACATCTCATCTCCACAGCAAACACACCCAGCGTCCATCAAGCCTCAAAGCGTTTTTGAGGGAGTGAACGAGGCCTTCTGGATGAGATGTAGACGTACATGTCTAGTTTACTGTACCGAGTCCTGGAGCCTGACCCCCCCCCCCCCCCCCCCCCCACCCCCACCGCTGTCACCTCCAAGGCCAAAAGCATGTGATGAATGGCCCCGCGCTCTCATCAATCATCTCTGATTGGCCCTGATCTGCTCTGTGATTGGCTAATTAGCCTCATCTGTAACCATTACTGCACAGAGAGGCAGCTGCGGCAGTAAAAAAAAAAAAAAAAAAAAAAAAAAAAAAAGGATAAGAAAAATAAAGGAGGTGAAAGAATTACACCATCAGGGCTGTCCTGTCACCTCGCTGCCTCCACACAATGCCAGGAATGAGACAGCTCCCGCCACACAGGGGCAACCACACACACACACACACACACACACACACACACACACACACACACACACACACACACACACACACACACACACACACACACACACACACCTTAAGACCGCTAGGAAACACCTTCCCAAGCCCATTTCACAGGTAATTATATTTTGAAAATAAATACGTGAAGAAGACAAGAGCAGTGAGGAGGGGTTGGCGGGACTGTGTGTGTGTGTGTGTGTGTGTGTGTGTGTGTGTGTGTGTGTGTGTGTGTGTGTGTGTGTGTGTGTGTCAGCAGGTCAGCCACATCTCATCTGGCAACAGTTTCTGGTCCGCTATGCGGCAGCGAGAACAGCAACGCCAGCTCCAGTCGGGGGGAAAAATAAGACGGCGTTATTAGATGTCAAGAGGGGAAATATCTGGTAACTGGGTGGTAGAATGCTCGCCAAACGAGAGCGACGCTGGCCGGGTGACGCAGCTTTTTGGGGGGGAACAAAACAAAAAAAAAGGTTAAGAGGCGGGAGAGGAAAGAGACAAAAGGACGGAGAAAGTAGACCAGTAGAACAGAGCGGGAGAAGAGAGAGAGAGGGCCGACTCCTGCTCCCTCCCAGCCGGCCCTCTGCTCTGCACAGGAAGTGGCTCTCCTCAGCCAGGAGGGGAGGAGGTGTAGGTGCGGGGGCTTCACACAGCTGTACCCACCATGGGCAGACTGGGGGCACAGAGGAGGGAGGAGGGAGGAGGGAGGAGGGCAGTCCCTGGTAAAGATGGACAACTCCTACATCTTTATCTGCTCTGACAGAGTCTTCAGTGAGCGACTGTTGTGGGGTTTCCTTTTCGCCTCGGCGAGCTCGGAAGCAGAAATCGGTTCGTTATCGACAAAATCCCCCGAAACCCACACTCCAAAAAATAAAAAAGGGGCGAACCTTCAAACACCATCAGCCAAACTGGAAAAATCCAAAGCTTCGAGGAGAAAATGCGATCAGGAGGATTTAAATCACTCTATCTGCCGATTTGACACTAAAGCGTTCGGCTCCTGGCCTCTGTTCCGTAACACCGTAATAATAATAATAATAATAATAATAATAATAATAATAATAATAATAATAATAAAAGGACTCCATTGAGAGTAGCTGGGCAGCTCCAGGTCTGTCTGCCTGCCTGGGACGGACACCCGATACCCGGCTGAGACGATGCCCAGCCAGCCGCACGCCTTCAGACGTCGTTAGGGCAGACACACAGCACGCCCCTCCTGCCACCCGCAATCCATCCACGGCCAATTACGAGCAATTTCCCTGTCCTGGGTGGGGTGAGGAGAGAGAGCGAGCGAGCGAGCGAGAGAGGGAGGAAAAGCAGTTGTCAGCCTAAAGCAGACACACATGGTTCTGTTTACAAACTGCCAGTTGTTTGGCTTCGCCATGGTAACACAGTGCTGGACGCTGGACGGATATTTCAAAGTGAGATGGAGGGGGGGGGGGGGGGTCGTGGTGACAGTCGCGGCCTTTGATGGTCTGCAGGGCGGGAGAGATGGCTCATTTATGCATAATGTACAAACGTCCCCACAAACACGCGTCTGTTTCCCTCCCACCTTCATCTCCACCCCCCCCCCCCCCCACCCAACCCCACTTCCCCATCCTCCACATCAGTTCCCCTCAGCACCTCCTCGGGCTTCTGTTTGGCTTCCCCGAAATCGGCCCTTTTCCGAAACTGGAGACGCACGGCGAGGAGGTGCCTGATTCACCAGAGCTGGAATGTCGGCCGTTCCCACAGGAAACCTGGGGCGTCTCAAGCCAGGGTGCCCTGGACAGGCGAGCACGCACGCGCACACGCGCACACACACACACACACACACACACACACACACACACACACACACACACACACACACACACACACACACACACACACACACACACAGTAATCCAGCGACACAGGGTTGCATGAACAACATGTAAGCTCACAACTGGTCAGTGAGACGAAAATAACAGGAAGCTGAATGTGACCCATGTGCTGTAAATGTGCTCATGTAGATTCCATGAGATAAATCCCAATTCAAGTGCGACTTCCTCCCACAGGAGGCAAATATGATTCAGTGTGGTGAAGACTGGATACGACTGATCTGACGTATCAGGCGGCGACCGCTCCACCGACGCCGTCTTCGCCGCTTCTCCAGCCGGCTCTGCTCCGACGCGGTGACCCCACACTGAGATCTGCAGTTAAAGCGAGGTTACCCCGCCGTGACCTCCTCACCCCCGCTCCCATCTCAAAGAGCGCCCCCCCCCGCCACCATCACCTCCTAATAATAACACGGTCAGCGGTGAGGGGTCTGCTGTCAGACATGGCAACCCGTCGAGCCTTTCATCTCAACAGCCGCGCGCACGCGCGCACACACACACACACACACACACACACACACACACACACACACACACACACACACACACACACACACACACACACACACACACACACACACACACACACACACACGTCCCAACCTTAACCTATCTCACACTTTGACACACACATGTAGGAATGTGCGTTTCCTTACACACACACACACACACACACACACACACACACACACACACACACACACACACACACACACACATATATGGACGGGGAAAAACACACACGTATTCAGAAACACTGAGCTCCGCCTGCTCCTGGACGTGGCGACCCCACTGTTCGTTTCATCTCCACGCTCCTTTCTCTGCTTGCTGCTGGCACCATTACGTGAACACAAACACCATATTTCTGTCATCGTCCCCGGGACGCAGCATTCCCTTAATATCTCTCTGTTTCTTCTGCGGGCGTTCGGGGAATGGCGATGGGGGCCCTGAAGGGATCTGGGACATGGGTGAGTTGTGGGAAACCAGAGTGCAGTCTGTGGCCTCGCAGCATGGAGCCCTCCCTCCCTCGCTCTCTCCCTCTCTCTCTCTCTCTCTTACCGCTCCCCCCTTTTTCTTTCTCTATCTCCGTTTCTCTTTTGGCAGGGAATCACAGGAGGCTTCATGCAGATCGCATACTGCGGCCTCAAACGCTCTGGGAAAACATGCCCCGTTAACGCTACGTGCACATCTGAACCCCGTTCAACTCAGCGCAGTTTGCGTCTCTTTCTCTGGGGCCGTGTGCGGTTACGGTTACGGTTGTGTGTGTGTGTGTGTGTGTGTGTGTGTGTGTGTGTGTGTGTGTGTGTGTGTTTTACCTCCACGTAGTCTTTGGCGTGGCCCCAGTCCCTCTTGGAGTCCAGGTTGCCCAGGCTGAAGTTCTCCAGTTGGCCGAGGTGAATCTTTGCCACGGAGCGGCTGATCTTACGCGTCACAAAGTTCGAACCTAAAACACATAGATTGAAAACGCTTCGTTGGCACCTTCTGAATTCAATCGCTGTTTACACGGGGTGTAAATATTACAGAGGTTCAGCTGGGGCCAACGCACACAAACAGAGAAACAAAGGGAGGGCAGATAAGTGAAATCGAGGCCTCCTCATGGAAGAGTTTAGAGATCACACACACACACACACACACACACACACACACACACACACACACACACACACACACACACACACACACACACACACACAGAGACAGAGACAGACAGCCTTCCAAACCTCCTCCACTGCTCCAAGTCCTCTTTAGCCAAAAGTAAAAACTCAAGCAAGAAGCCACCGTGAGTCAAATCGATTCGTTACCACCTCACATTTCAGCCACTAGATCCTTTTAGATTCCTTCTCTCTCATTTTCCTCTCTAATTCACTATTTCAGTGTCAAATCTGGGCTGGATGCCCGAGACAAATGTCAGAGCATCAGCCCGTCTGCACCAGAAAGAAAGCAACAGGAAACTGCCGCAGAGGAAGAAAAAAAAAAAAAAAAACGTCAACCAAACAGGACCACCCTGCCTCCAGTCCAGAATCACCACATCGACGGGCGACTCGTCTGCCAGATCGGCCGGCGGTGCTCCCCGACACACGTGGCTGTATTATCTGTGGGCTCCTAATGACCCTCTCCGTGCCACTAGGAGGGTTAGACACGGTTCTTTTGGGTGCTTCTGGCAGGACACCGAGGACCGGTGTCAGGTTCTCTGTTCCTGCCGCGGGGGGAGCGATGCCGCAGAGAGCCTGCGAATAAAATGCGCCAGTCCTTCCCCAACCCAAACATAATACTGATGGAAATCAACACTAAATATTAGGGTGTCATGTCTAATGATGCCACCGCCTCAGTCGAAAACCAGCTTATTAAGAGTTCAACTCCGGCTCTTCTGCCTTCAAAAGCCAACATGGCAGATATGCGGGGATATGTGAACGTTTTCATTTCAAAAGGAAAGCATCAAAGAGCTGGTTATTCTTAGCACACGCGTCACATCTCCGCTGTGCATAAATCTCCCACAACCTATTGGAGACCTCTGAAGAGCTCCGACATGCCGTACGTTTGATCCCCGTCCATCCGGTCCACGGCGGCGCGGCTCTGTCTCGACACTGTATCGCTGCTGCCCTGACATGGAGCAGAGCCTCCATTTAGACACAGGAAAATCCCACGAACCCAATCATGCGAATGCACCAAATTTGTAGCAATTATTTCATTAGGAAAGCGACGGCCCCCGCCGGGCAGGCTGAGCAAAGACAGAGGCGGAGAGGGTTAGACGCGCTTCTTTGAGAAAATACAGCAGGTCGCGTGTCGGCAGCGAGGTCACACGGCCCTCGTGGCGATGCTGCTTTGTCGCCACGTTGAGCTGGAGTTTAAAGACGGTCTTCAGACTTTCTCTGGATTCAAAACCCTGCTAGTGTTCCTAACTCGGTGGCTTTCACGGTGAAACAGCACGTGTCTGTAGAGCGTAGGTGAACCGCGGATGGAAACCCCCTCCGATGTCAGACCTGTCACGTCTCTGAGCGATCGTCTCGTCTCCTCTGGGCCCCCGGGGGCCGCTCTCCGAGCCCGAAGGTCGTCTGTTCCGGCAAGATACCGCCGACTGTACTCAAAATGTTCAGCTGCAGTTATTCATCTGCTACTGACGCATGCATGATTGTCAGCTTTGCTCTCGTCAACAGCAGACGGGCTCACCACCCTGTGAGGGATATTTATTTAAATCTGGCGCTCAGATGATTACCTGATGGACAACTGTTATTCAGGGGAACTCCGCAGATTCATGGGGAATGAATACGCAGCTAGAAATAGCTGGATATGTTTTCTGTGGAGGGATTTCCTAAATAAAAACAACCGTTTCTTCATCCCACAGGTTTATTACAATCTGTGTGTGTGTGAAGCTTTAAATAAAGGGGTTGAGGATGTAAAATGCTATGGAGCTGCATTATGGGAGGTGAAGACAGGGTTTTTGTATACTTTTTGACTGAAAGTCAAGATATCTCAGACTCTGCATCGTTGACTTTGACTGTTTTTCGTCTCTTGTGAGTCTTGAACTTCATCGAAATGCAATTGTTTAATTCCTGGAATTCTCTTTAAAAGTTAAATGAATTCTTTTATCAAGAAGAACAGTCCAACATGTTTTATGTAATGGGGTTTCCCTGCAGGCTGCTGACATCCACTTTCTGCTTTTGCTTTCCATTATTTCTCGATTTCATTTCATTGTAAATTAAATATTTGGGTTTTTTTTCGGTTATTGGACTGACGAGCGTGTCGTTCTATAATGTCACCTTGGTCTCTGGAAACAATTGCATTGTTGTAAAAAAAATAAAATAATCCAAGCGATTAAACGAATAATTACGATTTCATCTCTACAGTATGTTTGTATATTAGGACCCAGTGGGGCAAGGAAAGGAAACACGAGCCACGATCGGTGACAATAGAGAACTGGAACGCAGGCTTTGAAAGGAAAGTCAGGTCTGCAGGTTAAACACAGGTTGTGAAAACTCTGCAGGGCCCAGCTTGCTCTTAAAAAGGTGGCAGAAGGATACAGGGTAGCACAGTGCACCCAATGAGTAATAAAGTCCATTATCCCCCCCCCGAGCACACCTGTAGGCTCCTTGTAAAGCTCACACCTATGTTTGGAGTGGCTCTGCTCCCTGCCTGCTCTAATTGGTGCGGTGTGGACCAGAGCGTGGGCCTAATGGACCGGCCTGCCTGGCTGCGGACAAAGCCTTCTCTGTTACTGGCCCCCGGGTGTTAATGTGTTTCCTTTACTGGCAGCGGCACCGCAGGACAGCCGGGGGGGAGGGAGGGGGGAGGGAGGGGGGAAGGAGGGGAGGGGAGCTAACAGGAGGTTTTCGAGCCCAAACGGGGCATCGGTGGCCGTTTAACCTCGCCCATGGCCCGGCGGAAAGTCTAATAAAACCGCGGGCCGTGAAAAGTGAGCAGACAGCAAAACCCATGCCAGAAACGGACACTCAATCTCTTTCTCTCTCTCTCTCTCTCTCTCAACCGTTTCTTTTCTCTCTCTCTTTTTTTTTTCCATCACTCCTTTTTTTATTTTTTTGGCCAGAGGAGCGACAGGAAAAACGTAACACACGGGGTTCGTTGGCACAGCTGGGCTGAAATGTGGGGAGAAAAAAAAAAAAGAGGAGGAGGAGGAGGAGGAAGAGGAGGAGGAGGGTAAGGAGAAATCTCCCATCCAACGCCAGGCCATGTGGGCCCAGACAGGATGGGGACGGGAGCTGTCAGCTGGGGGGGGGGGGTACTGGGGGTTTTGGCTCGACTGGCCTTGGTTACTCAACAGATTCTGTTGTTAGAACCACGCTGCTACAGCAAGGTGACTTATGAAGTCTGTCTTCAAACTGTGTGACGGCCCAGCCCTTACTGTACGCACTCAAGACCTCCAGACGTCTGACTCACACACACACACACACACACACACACACACACGTCTATATCACCGGCTGTGAGCGTATTTATGTGCGCTCGCTAATTGAGATTCGACCGCGGTGTGATTTATTCAGATCACTCTTCTGTGACATTTATTTTGCAGACATAATGTGTGGTCACGGCTCTGGAAAAACCTGAAAAGATGGAGTTTATTCAAGTCTTGAATCACGTCGGACATCTATCAAGTTGATCTTTAATGTTCTATTTGCACGGGGAGAAGATCTACTTCCTGCCTAAGCCAAGTCTCCTGGTCCAGATTCAGACCTATGTGCGTGTGTTTTTTCATTGCCGCGTAAATCTGCTCCACGGTGATTTGCAAGGATGTTAACAAGTTCTCCCTTTTCTTCATAAAAATGTGGAACGACTCGGTGAGCCAGACTGCTTTAATGAGCCACGTTCCAAAAATAGGACGGTGGATCGCCTACTGTTAAAAAAAAAAGAAGGAGAAAAAAAAAAAAAAAAAAAAAAGAGTCAAACACAAAGCCTGGTTCCAGGTATTTTCCAGATATTTTGCGGTTGAGTCATTTCTGTCGTGAGCTTGTCTGAACTGGCCACGTTCTGAAGCCGCTACAGAAAAAAGAACAAAAAAATAGCAACGGAGAACCCTGAGGTTACCTCAACACGAGGTTTAGACACCTGTTTTGGAATTCAACCAGAACTGTAAATCCCATAATCCCACTCTGTCTTTGACCAATGGCCCAGGGGAGTGAAAAGCATTTGTGGTAGAAGTGGAAAATGCAACCCTAATTTCCATCTCCACCCCCACGCATTTCAGGTTGGAGGTCGACCCGGTAGCCCCGCTTCCATCTAAATGAACGTGACCTCATCTCATACGCATCTCCTTTATACCGTGTTGTGAACCAAATACCTGACTTTCAAGAGTCAGTCTGCAGGAGGAATCTTCCCGTCATCGGGGATCGGCCAAATTCCACCCAGGCCAAAGAGCTGTCAGTGTCTGCCATCGCCGTTATTGCACAATTCACTTTCTGACTGAAGGGAGAATATTTTGCGTTGCATCCAAGAGAGGTCACGGCGCTCAGCTCCGCCAACGCAGCGTCTGTTCACACCCGACGGGCCCAAGCCCTCGCTGTGAGCCGACTCATCTGACGGGGGGGGGGGGGGGGGGTGCCGAGAGAAAGCAATGCAATGCGAGGAGGGTTGGGATGAGGCTGGAGGGTTCGTGAAGACAAAGAGGGTTCACAGTTTGTTTTGTTTTTTTAATTGGGTTGTGATGCAACAAAAAAAAACCCGAATGGATGGGCACACGGTGTGCTAAGGTGTGGAGAAAGAAAGGCAGAGTGTGGAGAAAGAGAGGGGAGTAGATGATGCATGTTTTTCACTGACAGCACCACCTCCACATCGCGCAACCGAGAGCGAACGAGTAGTATCGAAAAAACAAAAGACGTAATTGCGTCTGGCAGCATCCCGCAGTGTGACTAAATGAGACGTCTGTAGAGCGATGTTTTGGGGTTTCTATAGTCGAGACAGGCGACGGGGAGCCCTGAACTCGCGGTGTAATTAGTGCCGCTCGAAGCGAGCACTCCGTCAACAGGCTTCCTGGACACCATGGTGATCTGGGACAACAAACACCGAGCTGAGGGCGTCGGGTGTTGATGAGTAAAAAAGGTAGAAACCTAAACGACCACGTGACGGGTCTGAAACCAAGACGAGGGAAGCACCTTTCTTTTTTTGGGGGGCCACGTGACACAAAGCGGTGGAAAGTGCGGAGGCGAGAACTCCGTCGTCGGCTCTGCTCCGAGGTGTCAGACGCTGCTCTTCAGCTCGCCACAGTTCAGCTGATGTTTAGACTGCTCTCACTCAGCCTTTTCTCATCAACACCCGACGAAACGAAAAGACCGAAAAACAACAAAAAGTGTCCGCTCCACGCCGAGCTCCTTCTTACGAGATCATTCCGAATACCCCTCGACCCCCCACTCCCACCCTGACCGAGTCATTCCCATTTGAAGATTTCCTCAGAAAATAACCTCTCCGATAAATGGAAAACATATCCTCTTGCAAATCTATCATGCGATCTGACCTTTTGGGCTCCGTCTCAACGAAAGCAGACGGTTGAAGCCAAGGCATGTAGCGGCTCAGCGGCTGCATGTGTGTGAGTATTCGCGGGGCAGCATTGACTTTGGCAGTGCTATTCTTACTTCCCCAATGCTAACCGGTCTCCTCTCCTAACATAACAGTATATTATTCTATACTGCCAAGCGTGAACCACAGAGCTCTCAGGGCGGAGAGATGGATGGGACTTCCCCAAATAAACCGGGGGATTATCCTCCGACTGGAGCCGGTCAGCAGCGGCACCGGTGGAAACGCGCGCAAAACATGATTACCGTTGTGATTTACTACACGGACTTGAATCAACACGCTGCTAACGGCTGTAAATTAAACCTTTTTTTTTTTTTTTTGGTCAAAATTAGATTTTGGGGGACTTTGAGGCATTTGCTGATATGATGACCAAATATAACACATGAATGGTTATTTGCACAGGCTTCACTGCTGATCAGTCCTGCCAGGAGTCTCGTATGTCAAAGCAATATGGAGTCTATTTCGCGCCCCTGCTAACGCTAATCCCCCCCTCTTCAGAGTCAATGTGAGGGTTATTTATTATGGCTAACGACTAAGCTAACCAGAAGGCAGCTTTGCCGCGGGTGTGAACTGGCCGGCAGATGCGGGCTTCTGTTTGCTTTGCTTCATGCTGGATTTCCATCGGGATATATTTTTTTTTTTTCTACGCGGCCGTCCGATTCTGACCTTCTCGCTGCAGAACAACGGAGGTTGGGCCGCTTATTGGTTGAACGGTCAGGTGATTATGAGAACTGTAAGAGAAACCAGAAGGGCATTCCTGCTGGGATTAAGTCACCGTGGAGACAGAGCTCCTTGTTGAATCCTGCAGACGGACGGTAAGTCTGAGGGGGGGAAACCGGGGTGTTAAGCGTCACTCCTCCGTCTACAGCCATTCCCGGACCAGACCGCCCCGTGTGACGTGACACGCCACGCCACGCCACGCCACACCACGCCACGGACATGATTGGCCGGTATGTCACTGGTCACTTTGGCAGACGCCATTGGAGCAAAAAAAAAAAAAAAACCCAGAAAAGGCAAAACCTCTATTTGTTTGTCAAACACACACACAGCCACTGGGACAATGATGTCACAGCTTTTCCTGTGTGTGGGAGTGAAGGGGGGGGGGGGGGGGGGGGGTGATGTCAGGGCCACCGACACTGACATCATTAGTGACTAATTATGCAGAAAGGAACAAGTGGTGCGTATGAGAACAGGAGGGGCAAATAATCCTTCATCTCTCTGTGATAGGAGGAGGAACTCCTTCCTGCTCTGGTGATCTCTATATTATGTTTTTTAAATGATGTCATTGGTTTCAGTGGGAAATGTTGCCAAAAATCACCTGATTTATTTTGTACATATCAGTGATATTTTACTGTGTGTTTTTGGTTCACGTTTCTGTTGTCGGTGTTTTTTTTTTAACGGCTGAATTCTTATATTATATATCTTAGATTCAGTTTTGATCTTTATCGTGTTCCACCACCATTACTATAACCCTGACATGAAGTATATTAATTACTATGACGCTTAATGTACTATTTTACATTTAATTTAAAGGAAACTGATGTCTCTTAACTAAAATACAGAGATATTTTATTTTGTACTAAAACAAACATTATTAACACACTTTGAGTTTGCGACAGATAATGTTGAATTCAAGAAATATTATAATATATAATACTATAATTAATAGTGGAGCACGGTCAGCTTCACGCAGTACTTTTTCCAGTGTGAGGGTAGAAAACAGTGAGGTAAAGGTGGGTCAGTGTTCTCTCTGTACAGAACACAGATATGTATCTCACACCGTGTAACCTCACACCCCAACAATGACTAAATGTGCCATGGTGGTGTTTCGCGGCTCAAAGCATCGACTCCTCCCCTCCAAAGCACCTCCCGTGTGTCCCGTGGCCAAACGCCCCCTCAGCGCGGCGGCAGGGGTCACGGCGGGGCCCCGTGGGGGGGAGGGGGGGGGGCTGGGTAAACACTGGCCAACCCAGCCAACACAAGCGCCACACTGGGTTGTGCAAGGCAGCAGCGTGGGACATCTGGCCACATCACAGCTCAGCGTTCCTGCTTTATGAGCGACGACGGCCGTAACTCTGAGAATAGAAGTGGCGGGGAGTAAACCCAGCGGCCCGCTGCAGGAACGCTGACTGTGGAAAAAAGGGGAGGATGAAGACGTGAAATGAAGCGGAGAGAGAGAGAGAGAGAGAGAGAGAGAGAGAGAGAGAGAGAGAGAGAGAGAGAGAGATGAGAGAGAGAGAGAGAGAGAGGAGAGAGAGAGAGAGAGGAAGAAAAAGGAAAAGAAAGGAATGGAAAGATAGAAGCAGAGAGGGAGATGAAAAAGAGCTGACGAAGGACCAAAAGGCTAAGGGAGCGCTGCAGAGCTTTGCCCTTATATGGTCATCGTGTGGAAAAGGACACACGCGTCTCTGATTTCATCGTTTCAGTTGGTTTATCTCGAGAGCTCCAACTAATGATCACTTCCATGATCAGTAACTCTGATCGATGAACAAACTTTTCAGATTCACTTTCTGTTGATCGGCACTACTTCCCGTCTTCCGCCTCGCTCACCGTTCCCAGACGGACTAGCTGTCCCTTACGAGACCTCGACCACACCGTCTCTGCCGGGCCGGGTGTAAAAGCGCACCGGTTTCCCACACTTATCCGTCTGTGGCGACCCATTAGGGTTTACTGGCTGACCCCTGAACCCGGGGCCGGGGTCGCGGCCGAGGCCTTCATTAGGGGATAAATCATAAACACCTGAGCGGCTGACCCCGGGCTCAGCGCCGGGGCTGCAGTCATGTGGTATTCATTTTTGGGTCGGCGGCGGCGTGTAAATCGGGTTAATACCAGCGCCTGCGACCCTCGGGGCTCAGGGCGCATATTAAAAACGTGACCACAAACGACTTACTATGTGTCAGAATGCGTGCGACTGTGTGTCAAGTGGTTATGAGGGAGCCGGCCCCCCCCGATAAATGAATATGACTTTATATAGAGCATGTAATTGAATACTTGTACAAAATCCAACAACGGTTTACCTTCTGCTCAACGCTTTTAATTGTGGATTCAGCCCGTCGCTCTCGACAAGTGATCACATATTTTCCACAACCAGAAGAGAGCGTCTAGTTTGTCAATATAAAACATATTGACTGAGAAAAATAAGCTTTGTTTTATGTCTTTTTCTGAATAAAGTGGTGTTAATAAACAACAGGAATACTTCAATATATGAAAAACCTTCGCTAGCAATGTAATGAAAACATTGCTCAGCCCTAATGTGACCTTTAATACGACTCTCTGAGCAGCACATACTCCCGTCTTCTCCTCTATTACTATCAGATGCTCCTCCAAAAATCTCATTTCCCACGCTGTAGGACAAAAAAAAAAAAAAAAAAGAAAGAAGCAGCTTTGCGGGGACATTGAACAGCGGTATGCGTGTCGTGCTGCGAGCTCACCTCTCCTCGGGCTCTCGTGGTTTAAAGAGGATCCCGTTGACGGCGAACATGTCGTAGGCCTCTCGAAAGTTCACCACGATCCAGTAGGCGTAGAGCTTCGCGGCACCTGAGAGGAGAGGCGGAGGGAAACGGGGAAACGGGGAAACATATGAGCAAAAGGAGGACGAGAGATCACTTCACACAAAAAACAAACTGATCCACTGTGGACTGCAACTATGCACAAGCAGAGCTTTCACACATG
>NW_027176865.1:0-21380 GCF_023349555.1 Cebidichthys violaceus
ATTGATCCCGCGAGGGGAAATTATTTCGTTACAAGCAGCAATAGGTTCCAGAGCAGCAATAGGTTACAGGTATAAAAATCTTAATATTATATATATATAAAAAAAAAAATACACTTGTCACAATACACAATATATACAATTATAATAGAGTAAAGATGTTATATAAAAAAATGCACACTATATACACAGTGAATAGAATAACAGAATAATATTAAATCAACTAAATAAACAGTAGTGCAGAGGTTTTTTTAGTTTCTTCAGTGTCCTCCTCTCCACCACCTGTTTCGACATTGCAGCCGATGATGGAGCCGGCCTTCTTAACCAGTTTATTAAGTCTGTTGGTGTCTCCGGCTCCAATGCTGCTCCCCCAGCAGACTACAGCAAAGTGAAGTGCACTGCTGGCCACAACAGACTGATAGAACATCTCCAACATCTTGCTGCACACGTTGAAGGATCTAAGTTTCCTCAAGAAAAAGAGTCGACTCATCCCCTTCTTGTACACAGCGTTGATGTTGGCCTTCCAGTTCAGATATGTGAATGCTTCTCAGGGACGCTTCAGACAAATCAGTTGCAACAGTGTAGTCAAAGAAATAGAATAGCTTGTGATGCGCGCGTTTTCCCCACATTATTTACAAATCAGAAGCTGTAAACGAATACATTTGGCTGTTGCTTATCGTTTGCAGTCGGGATGAGACGGCTGGTTTTCGCCAGGCCAGAATCACTTGCACTGGACCCAGACATCAACATCACTTCAAGCTGCCAACACTTGCCAGACGTCGGATGACATTGCCCAGATGCTGAATACTCAGCAAAATCTGACAAAGATCCGTGTTGGTTGAGTCTCATTTTACTATTCAAACATGTTTGATCCCATAGTTATACGTTTCAGTATGTTGGACCACTGAGAGAGAGATCAGTGCCAAATGATATGTCCGTGAAATCTTGTCACTGTAATAAGTCAGTTATTTAGCTCCACCTGCTGTTGTCCTGATGCACACTGACACTGCTTAGGTAATGATAATGAATTACAATCATCCAGTTAACTTAATTTTCCCCCCAAAAATCGTAAGAAATACATTTTTAGAAATAAATGTTAGTCGCTGCACATGTAATGTGTTATTCTTGTTTATATGATAGTTATTTTAAATATACAATTTGCAGACGGATGTAGATTTGTCATTCTGTTCCAAAACCTAACCAAATCAAGTGACTCTTTGTGTCATTGTGTGGTTTCCTTCACAGGCCTGAGAAGTATGGTACAGAGGAGCAGTCACAGACTGGTACAGAGTCAGAGACACAGGCTGGCACTCTCAGACATCAATGTCACAGGCCCTTTCTTCATCATCGGGCTTCTTAGGATAGTACAGTTTAGATATTCCTTGTGGCAGTTCAGACGTTTTAAATGGTCATTTGTTATGAAAAACGCAAGCATTAATCTTGCTGTTGTTAGTTAGTTAGTCATATATATATATATATATATATATATATATATATATATAGGCCTGGGAATGTAAATATATATAATCTAATATTGTGGTGTAATAAGGTTTGTGCTAAGTGCTTAGTAAATTCTGTTACTTTTTAACTCTCTATATCTCTATATAATAACTATCTCTCTCTTTCTCTCTCTCTCTCTTTCTCTTTCTCTCTCTCTCTCTCTCTCTCTCTCTCTCTCTCTCTCTCTCCTCTCTCTCTCTCTCACAAACAAAACATGTTATGCAAACGGAAGGATGTTTCGACTAGTTTGAGCCTTACGGCTCGCCATACTCCAACGGTCATGTGATCACAAAATGTTATAAGTAGAGGTGGCGCATTCGATTGTTTCTTCGACACACAGGCGGAGTGAGGAGCAACATGGCGTCGACAAGCCGGTGCGTAGCTACGTTAACCAAATCTTCCCCGCTTCCTTCTTCGTGTGGGCTCTCAGAATGTACATTTGTAAACGTTATCGAGTCAGACATGACACATTTTACTACGTCTTTATTCCTACTGTCAGCGGTAGGTGTGAGTTGTATTTTGCTCGGGAACTGCTGCTTTGCTATCGTTAGCCAAATTAGCTGCCCAGCGGTTAGATGTTGCCAGAAGTCACTCTCTGTATCGCCGTTACATTATCTCACCGCTCGACTGGTGCTCAATACCTTCCGTTGATTATCACGTTAACGTCGCTTCGCGGCTTGTTTTTCGTCGCTTCGCGGCTTGTTTTTTCGCCACTTTAGCTCTTTTTACGGCTAACAACAGGTAACGGTCATGCTAACGTCAGAGTAGTTTGAAGAACATACGCCTTCATGACGCGTTGCACTCGCTTTGAAGCTAGCGGTCTATTTACAGGAATAAAAAACAAAACAAGTTCGTCTGGATTTTTATCAATATGTAAATTCAAAGTAGAAAGTGGAAAGTTTAGATGCATAATTATGTCGTAGTGCCTCTGATATCACGCCCTTTAGATCATCTGTTGTGCTTTCCACACATCATCGTGACGTGTGGGGGTAGTTAGCTAGTTAGGGGTTCAACGTAAACATTGTTATTTATAAGATTATACCTAACACGATTAGTAGATAAATCTGCTATTTACATATATAATATATTTTACTAGTTTTTGCACATCCTTTCTATATAAAAATGCACATGCCACTTTTATAATATACTTGTTTTAACGTACTGTTATCTGTTTGTTTACCATTTTTTATTGTAAATTTGATAATTTTTTTATTTCTAAATTATGCCTCGATTGTCGCACTGTTTATTGTTTATTGTTATGCACCATTTACCAAGTCTAGTTCCTTGTGTGTGTAACGTACTTGGCAATAAACGGTTCTGATTCTAAAAAGTTATTTACAAATTTAAACCCAAATATTCTTTGACTCCAGCTTTAATATCTTGGGCATTTTAAAGACGACAATTTAGTTACTGAGATTTTTTTTTTGCTTTTTTATACACAAAACAATTGAGAAAACAATTCGCAGATTAATCAATAATGAATATAATTGTTAGTTTCAGCCCTAATTAAGACTGTGATGCTTCTTAACTACGGGCTGCTGTTAGGCTTTGCCTTCAGGTTGTTATCGAACTGTTGTTGACTCAGTTCATCCTGGATTAATACTAATATGACCTGTTAGTCTTTGATCATGTTTTACGTTACATATTGACATTAGCCAGGTTCAGGCAGTTTGGAGCTTTCAGTCTGCTTTCCCCGGGTATTTCTAATCAACAACAACAGGAAGAAATTAAAGTGCTAAATGTAACATTATGTATATAGATCTTCCTCCCTGTGGTGTTTACAAGTCCTACTCTGCTGGCACTTTAAATCTTCATATTATTTCCAGCTCTTTCAGATGAGACTTGGTCATCTGACCTTTTACCTCACACCCGTGTCGATCTGCCTTCATTTTCCTCCCTTTTTTTCCATCTTTTTCTGTCCATTTGAGCTGATTGATCACTTAACTGTTCTGCTTTTGTAGCAGAGATGGCCTGACCCTTCCAAGAGTTCAGTGTCCCAACCACCCTGATGCCATACTGGTGGAGGACTACAGAGCAGGGGACATGATCTGTCCTGAATGCGGCCTTGTAGTAGGTCAGTATACACTACGATTATAGGGCACCTTTACTGTATTGTAGAGCTTTCAGTGTTTGAACTAGTGCTGGGTGGTATTCCGATCATCCGATATGCCTGTTTCAATTTCCAATACGATATAAATTTTTCACCAGAGAATAAAAAGCCAAACACCAGTTAAAGAGTAATTTACCCGAGGCGTTGCAGATGAGAGGAAAAGCAAGTGATGGAGAGACGTTACGAACGCAATAAAGATCCACCTACTCTAGGAAATAGTGGACAAAGGCTGGTTCAGTGCGAAAAGCATCGATATAAAGTGTATGAAGGAAAAAAAAGTCCGTTCAACATGTGATGCAGATGGTGAGACAAAGCTGTAGGGAACCCACGGCACTCCTCTAACGAGCCCTGGGAGCAGACACCGGGTCAGGTGGGACGCGAGAGACGCCAGCTGAAGGACCTTCTGTTCCTGCTGCTATAGCTGTGGCTGTCCTCTCAGGAGATGAACGTCACTTTGCCTCGAGATGTTAAGAGAGTTATGTATGGTATAAAAAAAAAAGAAAAAAAGAAAAGCCTAACAGGATTAAAATATCAGAAATCTAATCCCCGGCTCGGCTACACCGTTCAAAGAACAGGCATAACGTGGTTATATGTCCGTCTTTGTCACACCCGTCATCCTTTTGAACATGCAGTTGAATGACTGAACATTTGTTACGATCCTATTTTATGATCTAGTTCTGCCTCACAACAACCACAATGAGAAAGAAGAGAGGGAGGATGTGTAGAACGTCAGATAGAATACTATACTGTATAGTAGTAAAAGTTACAGGGCTGTGGATGAGCTGATGAAATACAGTACGGAAGGATTGAAACAATATTTACAGTATTTGAGTCTCTGAAGGTGTGTTCTCACGAGGGACTTAGTGCTGAATATGTCACCATCTTCTGGTTAATTATTCCAGAGGGATTTAATACAGACAGACGGAAGAACACAGGAAATGTGTTTAGTTGGTATGTGCAGGTTAATCACATGAATCAAACCACCGTGATTTGTCGCTGAGTTTCACTTCTCGTTTTCGTCATCGACTAACAGAAGGAAACTGTCTGCTTTTAACGGTATTGTCGAAAGTGAAGATGTAGTCCCTAGGAGAAGAACGAGCTACATTTTGGTTTCTTGTGTCGGTGCTAAAAAAAAAACAAACTACAACTACAATGAACGTTTAAGAAGTTGATCTTTATTGGGTTTCATTTATTTATAATTGTCATACTATTTGTCCTCAGGTGACCGTGTTATCGACGTCGGCTCAGAGTGGAGAACGTTTTCCAATGAGAAAGCCCTCAAAGATCCATCCCGAGTGGGAGACGCCCAGAACCCGCTGCTCAACGGGGGCGACCTCACCACCATGATCAGCAAGGTGAGGAGCCCGTTGTTGTTGTTGTTGTTGATGAGCCGTGGTGTTTGTGGTCCGGTTTAAACTGCAGCTGTTTCAAGAAGCTGCCGTTCAAATGATTGCAAGTTCTTCATAAGATATTTAATCCAGTGGAGTAAATGTTTTTGGACTACCGGGTTCAGATGTACAGCGAACGTTTTGATAATTATATCAGCATTTTCTGCTTTTATATTAATATTATCTGGTTCCGATTTTAGTGGTGAGTTTGGGTCACACAGTGAACGTGTTCCTCAAAGTTAACATGGCGTCGGTGAGCGTTACTGATCCACCGTTTCCACCACAGGGAACCGGCGCAGCTAGTTTTGACGAATTCGGTAACTCCAAGTACCAGAACCGGCGGACCATGAGCAGCTCTGACCGGGCGATGCTCAACGCCTTCAAAGAAATCAGCACCATGGCAGATCGCATCAACCTGCCGAGGAACATCATCGTAAGTTTAAAAAAGAAAAAAAGGAAAAGGAAATCTGATTCTGCAATGTGTTTTTGGAAAGATTATCCATAAAGAATCAGAATCAGAACCGTTTACTGCCGCGGTATGTTGCTCATACAAGGATGCATAACATTAAACAATCAACACAGTGCAAAAAGCAGAATAAACAACACAAAACGATGCGCACCAACACGGCGAGGCAGCCATCTTGATGTCGCCGAATAATTATTTTTCTGTAAATGATGGGTTTTTTTTGCTCTGCAGGACAGAACAAACAACTTATTCAAGCAGGTCTATGAACAGAAGAGCCTGAAGGGCCGAGCCAACGATGCCATCGCCTCGGCCTGTCTCTACATCGCCTGCAGACAAGAAGGCGTACCGAGAACATTCAAAGGTCACAATAAACACTTTTATTTTATGAAGCTAGCTGTCATATTACTTTCTCTTCTCTAATGTTAATATGTTGTTCAGTGGAGATTCCACATAGAAAGAAATGCCTGTAAAGATATTTCTGTGACCTCCCCACACAGAGATCTGTGCCGTCTCCCGGATCTCCAAGAAGGAGATCGGCAGGTGCTTCAAGCTGATCCTGAAGGCGCTGGAGACCAGCGTGGACCTCATCACCACCGGAGACTTCATGTCCCGTTTCTGCTCAAACCTGGGTCTGCCCAAGCAGGTGCAGATGGCGGCCACCTTCATTGCCAGGAAGGCCGTGGAGCTCGACCTGGTGCCCGGCAGGAGCCCCATCTCAGTGGCTGCAGCCGCCATCTACATGGCGTCCCAGGCCTCTGCAGAGAAGAAGACCCAGAAGGGTGAGTGCTCTGATAATGCTGTTGAGACCAGAGAGAGGGGGGGGGGTGATGTCTTTGGAAGTCGTTTTGGCTGTATAGGTTTTTCAGATTGAAAGGTTGAAGCTGGTCTTCGATGTGTCCACAGAAATCGGGGACATCGCCGGTGTTGCAGACGTTACGATCAGACAGTCGTACCGACTCATCTACCCACGCGCCGCAGAACTCTTCCCTCCAGACTTCAAATTCGACACGCCCGTCGACAAGCTGCCCCAACTGTGAAGACGACGCTCCGTAACCAGCGACGACGTTTTTTTTTTTCTGCCGTACTTACAGGATTGTATTCTTTCTTTTAAAAAAAAAAAATCATTTCCCTTGTCCCTCCTCAGACTTCTTGCCTTTCGTCGAGGCGTCCTCACAGGAATAAAAAACAGACACATTCCAGTGCTTAAACAAACTGCTTGCAGACTGTTCTTTACAGTATTTCATTTGAGTGTATATACTGAATCATGTATATATGTCCAAGTTGGAAAATGTAATCGATGCTTGCAATTTTAGGCTGGTTTCATACTGTATACATAATACTTTTGTTTTGGTTTTTTTTGTAGAAAAAAATGACCTGGTTCTATTTTGTTAGTTTGAATTGTTCTAAGTAATTTAAAAAAATAAATAAATAAAAGATTTTCATTAAAGCATGATAATGAGCTCATGGTTTGAATAACATTAAACATTTTGTTTACATTAAACCTGTTTTACTTCTCTGGTCCTTCGCTGAAACACTTCAAACCACGAGGGCGTATTCATGGACGGGCACAAACGGAAGCAAACCCACTATTACAAATGTTTAATTTGTGCATTTATGATGGGCAACAGCTGCAGAAATGCCTTTTTTGTTTTGTTTTTTTACACCGGTGATCTGCAACAGTTGTGACTTTTGAGTATTTGTGTACCATCTATAAAGTCTTCTGTTCTGGCAACAACATGCACAAGCAAAGAATAAAAAAAACAAACTTTGTACAATCTATTTTCATCATTAACAAATGTAGATAATTAAAAACTATTGATAAAATTAGTGCTTTCAGCTTGTGTACATACAGTATGTATATATAATATACCCTGCCCTCCCCTGTAGTGATTCATATCAACAGCTCTCCAACATTTGAGTCACTTTATGTTCAACATGCAAATGGACAGAAAGTCATCAGCTGGTTCCTCTGCAACCGGGATTGGAAAATGGAACTGATCACAGAACAGCCTGGGAAGCATTTAAGTGACATTCTGACAAACCTGGAATAGCTGAGTTTCATAGGTTCCCAAATAACAGCTCAGCACTTTTATGGATTTCTGCACAACACATCTTTGCTTCTCGTCAGTCCATCAATCACTTTTCTTTTTTTTTTTTTACCACAAGGGTTTAGTCTGCTGCTTCAAGACGGTCAGGAGGAATTTGGTTTCGATAGCTTTTAACTGCAAAACGCTGGTTTCACTTTGAGAAAACAAGAACAATGCTTTTCAGGTTCACCACAACCAGATGTTCAAAGGAAACAATTGACATCCAACTGAACTTGGCTCTAAAATAATTAACTTTAGGTTTGATTTTATTGCTCCAAAAGATACGGCAAAACAAAGTGGCACTTAAGATCTTTAGAACCGAGGTCAACTGAAAACCTACAGAGCCACTAGAGGGCATCAGACAGACGGGAATATTAAATATTTAGCAATATTTCTTCTGGCCAACAGGCATTTTAAACGATCAAATTTCCAACATCAGTTATGTGTTTCATTTAACACTAGATGGACTACTGTTTTATACTCAGAGTATTATTATTACTACTATGTGGGTGATTATGCAGACCTGGAAGCAAAACAGATTGTGGACAAAGATCGGGTCTCTAGGGTGAAGACCCTTCCTTTGATTTCAAGTCGAGAAGCAGCAGCAGCAGCAGTAGTAGTCAGGATGTCTGTAGTTGACCGCTCAGTGAGAATGCTTTGAGCACTTCAAAAAATGTACAGTGAGATTAAATGTCCTTAAACTGTGGCGAGGGCTTTGCAAATACAGAAAGGAAAACACACAAAAATAAAATATATATACGACTGAATATAATCTGTACAGATCCAAAAAAGAAGAAGAAGCTGAGGACAGTGACACTGAATAACATGATTGTGATGTTGCCGTCTCCTCGGAGTTCATATGAAAAACATTCTCAGTGGTCAGACAATGGACACGACAACAAAGTGTGCAGGAGGACAACGCATTCCTCCTCGTTCACTCTCCAACGACAGAGTTTCATTTGTTTTCTTTTTCTTTAAAAAAAACGTTCTTCATGTGGATTAAAAAATAAGTGGGGGTCCTCTGGAGGCGTCTGGACTTTTCTTCTCAAATGGCACAAAGTTTTGCCCGAAAGGCTTCGGGGAGCCGCCGTGCTCGATGCTCCCTCCTCAACATTCTGGGCAAGGATGAGGAAAGTTTAAAAAAAAAAAAAAAGTATGTGAGCTACAGTCATTGCTGTTGTTGGTTGGTTCACAGTGTGTGTGTGTGTGTGTGTGTGTGTGTGTGTGTGTGTGTGTGTGTGTGTGTGTGTGTGTGTGTGTGTGTGTAGACGGGAAGCTAACACCAGTCGGCGATGTAATCAAAGTCAGAGAACATGTTCTGCTCGTCGGAGTTCAGCGGTCGGGGTTCCCTGGGCGGGGTTAAGATCGGAGCCTCTGAGGTAAATTCATCGTCGAAATTGCTGACGTCGTTGGCGTCGTGAATAGTCGGCACGAACGGCGGCTTCACCTTCTTGGCCAATAGTCCGTTCCAATCCATGTTCTGCCGACAGAGGGTCACGTTAAAAAGACGCTTCATTTATTTGTTCATCACAAAGTGGATCGTTGCAAGATGGTGTTTTGGTTTCTTACCCTGAAGAATAGATGTTTCTTAACCTCCTCTGCGTCCTTGTCTCCTGCTCCCAGTCGTCTTTCTGGATTCCTTCTCAAAAGCTGAGCGCAAGGAGAAGCAGATATAGAGTTAATGTTAAAAACGGATACACTACCAGACACACACACACACACACACACACACACACACACACACACACACACACACACACACACACACACACACACACACACACACACACACACACACACACACACACACACACACACACACACACACACAGTGGATATAATCTCAGTTCATTCGATCACATAAGACCGACTCCTTCCTTCCTTGTCAGAGCATCACTACACACCCTCCTCATGATGGAGATGGCCTCGGTCGAGAGGAATCGTGGGTAGCGGACTTCATCGTTGACGATGCTGTCAAACACCTCCTCCTCATCGTCACCGGGGAAGGGCGACTGGACAAAAAAAAGAAAAGAAAAAAGACAAAAATTAAAAATAGGAAGACGTGACAACTGGCTGCCGAATACGACTCCCTGACATTCAGCATGAATCACAATATGCAGCGACGCAAGGTTACTGAATGTCTGTTACATTACAGATCATTAATCACCTCCCCAACCAGCATCTCAAAGATGAGGACGCCCAGCCCCCACCAGTCCACGGCGCGAGTGTACGACGTCTCGGTCAAAACCTCAGGAGCTAGAAACTCCGGCGTGCCACAAAACGTGCTGGTGCGGTCCTTGAAACCCATTCCTGGAAAGGAACACAGGCGGCGTTTAATAACGACACAATGTTCTAAAAACTGTCACCGCCTCTCTTATTCATCCATAACTGAATATGTAAAAAAAAAAAAAAAAAAAGCCTTCAGTATAATGTGGTTCTCCATTTCACCTTCTTTGCAAAGCCCAAAGTCAGCAATCTTTACATAGCCCTCTGTGTCCAGGAGCAGGTTATCCAGCTTCAAATCTCTGCAAATTAAAAAAGAAAAAAAGAAGATGTGTTGAGGACTTCATGCTCCCGCCAGATGTGGGACTAAATTGAATGACGTCACTCAAACTGCTTACCTGTACACAATCTTATGGTCATGTAAGAACTGTAATCCCAATACGACGCAGGCTGCGTAAAATCTGCAACAGAAACAAAACCAGCCAGTATTTATTAGATTACAAGTATCACACACTGAGGATTCCAAATCGAGGCGTTTTGTTGGGGGGCACTCACATGGCCCGGGGCTCGGAGAAAACGTCAGCGTGGATGTGCATCATCAGGTCGCCCCCCGCCGCGTACTCCATGACAAAACAAACGTGCTCCTGCGTCTGGAAACACGCGAACAGGTTGACCAGGAACGGGTGGCGGACGCTGTTCACCGTTTCGAAAATCCTCTTCTCGCACATCAGACTGGCAAAAGAGAGGAGGAGGAGGAGGAGGAGGAGGAGGGAGAGTTACAGCAGCGCTTCCTGCAGCCTTGCAGTGTATTTGGCTGAGGAGAACTTTAAAAAAAAACAAAAAAAACAAACATGTACCTGTCCACCTCATCGCGAGCCACAATGTCTCCTTTCTTCAGCGCTTTGATGGCAAACATCTCACCCGTGCTTTTGTATTCTGCTAACAACACCTGAGGAGGAGGAGGAGGAGGAGGAGGAGGAGGAGGAGGAGGAGGAGGAGGAGGAGGAGGAGGGGGGGGGACAGAGGAAAGTTACAGCGTCTGAAAAAGGTGAGGATTCGCGTCGCCTGTTCTGTAGGCTGATCGAACGAAACGTACCTTTCCAAAGTGACCACGTCCGAGGACCGCCACGCATTTGAAGTCTTGGAGACTGAAGTGGAACTGATCTTCTTCCCTGGAACGGAATCAGCGTTTATATTAGTGTCCATTGTGAATTAAGAGATGACAGTTAAACTCAAAGCCAGGGGGCAGTGTTAACACCCATGTCACTATTTCAGCCCCATCAGAACAGTAGGACTGAGCAGACGGGTGTCAAAAAGTGAAACGGCAAAAGCAATAACGGTGACACACCCTGCTCAAATAGCATATCAAGATGTTCTTCTTCTTCATTTTTGAAATGTACTTGAAGCTTTTCCTCCCACCTTATCTCAGAGTCTTTCTGGATGGCAATGAGCTCCAGGTCCGGATGCTGCATCTCCTGCTCCACCAATCCGTCCAGGTCCGGCTTCACCGCCATGCTGTTCCTCTTGTTCAAGAAGTCAAAGGAGGCGAGCGCATCCTGCAGAGAGGGAACACAAAGCGGTGACGACAGGTCAACCAGAAATGATGGAAGAGCGATTTATTACTGGAAAATAATAGTTGCATCTGTTGCGTCTTCATAGTAATAATCACAGATATGCTTTGACAATCACTATATACTAAGATATTGCATGACTCCATTCATCTGCAGGGACACATTAATAATGGAGAACATTTTTTTTTTTTTTTTTTTTAAATGAAATCACTGTACCTGTACCTCCTCTTTGTCGGGCATCTTATCCTGCACCAGCGGTTCTCGGTTGTCGTCGGGTGCTGGGTAGTGTTTGGGTCCCGGGGTGGGCTCTTTGTCAAAGTCCAGCTTGGTCACCAGCGGGTCGCTGTGAACCGGCAGAGGTACGCGACACATTTTAGCGCGAGTTGTGGATTGCTCTCGAATAGCCGTTGACGTGCGTACGTACGGGTACGTGTGTCTTAGTACCTGCAGGGTGTGGGAGAACCAGGCAGGCTGCTGGTCCCGGTCTCAGCCGCCTGCGGGCTGAAGGAGTTGGTGCTGACGGTCGGTATGGCTCTCCTCACCAGGCGGCCCCACGTGGCGATGTTGATGTTCATCTGAGGGGCTCGCAGGAAGGTTTTACCTGACAACGAAGAGGCAGGTGAGACAAAGAGCAAAGAGGGGATGACGTTTGTAAAAAAAAAAAAGGACCGTGAGAAACGGATGGAGAACAACGAGGAACGCGGGTCAACATCACAAAAGTAATCTCTCCTTTTCCCCGGAAATTTACAGGTTTCCGTGTCTGAGAATCACAAAAAGAACACCTTGAATAAGTGTGAGGTCATGTTGAACGATGACTCACTTTGCTGCTTCGAGAAAATCTTCTTTTGTCTTTGCAACTTTGGTCGTCTCTCAATGACCGGATTGAAAAATGTCACCTGTACAAGAGAAATAAAAAAAATGTAGACAACACAGAAAGCTAGTACAACTGCATGGGCAGTAGGAAACACTTCCATTATAGACACACACACACACACACACACACACACACACATAATAGTCGGTGTGTGTTTGTGAGTTTGTCAGCACCTCAGCAAACAGCATCCCCTGTGGCTCCAGGTACAGACACATCCCATGACGCTGGTTGTCCAGGAAGTCCTCCAGTCGCAGGAACTTGACAGCGCAGAGCGAACGCCAGTCACGCCAATACACCGAGATCTCCAGCTCACGAGACTACAGGACAGAGACACACACACACACACACACACACACACACACACACACACACACACACACACACACACACACACACACACACACACACACACACACACACACACACACACACACACACACATATATAGAACTGATGTGAAACACACTGAATGTGTTGTTCAAACACAACACTAAGTCAACAACACAGACGAGGGTCAAGGGCAGAAGTGTGTGTGTGTGTGTGTGTGTGTGTGTGTGTGTGTGTGTGTGTGTGTGTGTGTGTGTGTGTGTGTGTGTGTGTGTGTGTGTGTGTGTGTGTGTGTGTGTGTGTGTGTGTGTGTGTGTGTGTGTGTGTGTGTGTGAGTTACCCGGTCCAGCTCCAATGTAAACTTCTGGTCCCAGGCCTGGTTACTGACCGACCTCCAGCTCGTTTGGCCGACTACCGTGTTGTCCAGCTTCAACACTGCGCTGATCTCATCTGAGGACACATTCACACGTTATTTATTAAGTACTGATGTATTAACAATGCCCCCCCGATTGTGACTGCGATTCGGTTGGCAGTACAGCCGAGGTTGTGTCTCAGAAGCACTTTTCAAATCGTTTCATCTTCCAGACAGCGTTTAGAGGTCTACTCACTAGAGAGCTCCTCGCTCTTCGTCAGGTTCCGTGAGCTCACGCCGCGGTTTCGGTTGGCTCGGCTGATGAAGGACGAGCGCGTCTCGCTGGGGCTCCAGCCGGGCAGCGGGACAGACGCGGCTTTGGAGCGACCGGGGACGTTTTCCAGAAGGTCCTGACAGCCCATGAGCCTGACGTCTAACGTGCCTGGAAGTGAGGTGGGAAGATACACAGACCTGTAGCACGCAATCCGTCTGGTTCACAGTTATCCTATTTTGAACTGGTCGATGTATTTGAAAGTGTTTTCAAAATGTATCAGGTGAAGGTTTGTTCTTTGGGTAATAATAATAACAGGAGACGTAGTAACGAGAGGTGAGCCGTGTCTGTAAATCTACTAACTGGTCGATAACTAACAGGTGGTGTCAAACAGAAGCCCCCGAAATAATGAAAGGGCGTAATAAAAGGGAAAAAGTAACTTTTTCCTTCAAGTAATAAGAGGGAGACCTTCACCCGGAAAATGGGAGCGATCGTATCGTATGTTGTCTCGATAAATCAAAGGAAAAAAATGGACGTCAAGACAGCAGAGTAAGACATTTATACCCAACTTAGTTCTTTAAAAAAAATGTCAGAATTCATAGAAACTGAATCCTACAAAAGACGATCAAGATTAACTGATGAATCTCTCGCTGTCCAACAAGCTTTAACAGATTGTTGTGTGACTGAAGGAAGTATGCAAGAATAATAATTATATTAAAACTAATACACCTGCCAAGTTCCAATACCCACACTTGAACATTTTGTATTGTTTGGTGGTTAAGAACAATAGGATGATGCCGGTATATCGAAAGTGTAAATGACCTCAAATGATCATCGTGCTACCAATAACCATCATTATCCGGTCCAGTTACCTGTGAGTGCAGCGGGCTTGGTCACGGTGCTGTACTGGTTCTGCGTGGAGATGAGGCTGGATCTGGGGCTGAGGACCGGCGAGGACAGCAGGGACAGCTCCTCCACGATGCTGCTGCTGCGAGGGTGGTTCTTAGGCAACTCGTTGAGGCGCTGCTCCAAGGAATACCGCAGGAGGTCGAGCTTTTGACTGGACTCGTTGAAACGAGCCTGGGCCTGGAGAGAGGAAGGAGGGAAGGAAGGAGGGAAGGAAGTACAAAAGGAAGCAAAGGAGGGTGGGAGGAAAGGAAATGGAGAAGGATAGAAAGAGATGGAAACATCAATTACAAGGTCCGTTCTACTTTAATAGAGCGGATCAGTTTCATTGACAGGCCATGAAAGTGGAATCGTATTCGTAATTTTAAAATGGACATGAACACAAACATCTACCTCCGAATGGGCTTTCTTCTCCGTGACTTTCCCCGAGCCCAGGAGCTTCATGACGTTCTTGGCTCCCTCTGCCACGGCGGACTCTATCTTGGCGTGGTGACACAGCTCCTCCACCCGAAGGTCCAGCGGGCTGATGATGGGCTTGTCTGGAGGACAAGGAAGGAAACGAGTCTTTCATTTGGACGTAATTGTTCGGAGGACCTTGTGTGAGCTCTCGAGGGGCGTTTGCTCACCCATCACGTCGTTGTTCTCGAAGCTCAGCTCGCTGGCCTGGCTGGCCTTGAGGATCTGCATCCGGATGAACTCTATCTTCGTCTTGCTGTCCTGGAGCATCTGCTGGGCGGTCGCTAGCAACTTACGATCCTAAGAAGAAGAAAAAAAATTGAATTTAAACTGTCCGTTGGTGGGGGGGAATATCACAAGATAAAAACAACACACGTTGTTATACATTAATGCATGAATGAAAGACTGGAAGCTTTTGTCTTCCCTAAAATAACTGGATGTCAGGACTTTACAGAGGACCCTAACAGCACACCATCCCTCACCACTTATTGTGTTCTGATGTTGTGAGCACGTAACACAAACAGCCAGGACGCCGGTTCATGCCCTTAATTGGAGCCAAAAAGAACGAGTGACCACATGGAAAATCTTAATCATTAAAAAAAAAAAAGAAAGAAAGTGGGATCTCATTTTGTGTCATATGTGCCATTACACACACACACACACACACACACACACACACACACACACACACACACACACACACACACACACACACACAAACACACAGTGGTGTAAGCAAACTCCACCCCGAATTCCTCTGAAGTTTAAATCCTGGTTGTTGACGGCGGCGGCGCTGCACGTTCAGGAAAGACCTCTGTCCAGCAGGCATTTCCTCTCTGACATCAGGACAGGACTATTTCCATCTGGAAGGTGCCTCTGTCTGTCCGTCCGTCCGTCCGTCCGTCTGACTCGGGGGAGGTCAGAGTGTTTTTGTAAGCGACCCCCCCCGAGTCAGACAGAGGCTCCTTCCAGACAGTGGGGATCATGTGACAGTTACACACCCCGACGCAAACAATACTCACATGAACACAACATCCAGACAACAAGGACTTGCGTCTGGCTAAAATAAAATACGACATGAAGTTAAGACGTCGTCACGTTTATAGTCTTTCCAAAATTGTTCTTGTTGTAATGTAAAACTGGGCAGATATTCACACACATTTCCATTACAGGACGGTTACAGTTATGAGAGCACGGTGCGGATCTTGTTACATTTGGACGGAGCCGGGCTTCTCGCCGAGAAAGAGAATCAAAAAAGTATTTCCACAAGTGTCAAACTATCCCTTTAAAAAAAAAAAAAAGGATTCGTACTTTTTACATTACATCACCGGCTAAGTAGAGACTCACTACTGAAACCCTACACGACACTAAACCGTCTACTACAACAGTGGCTTCAATTACTCCCGAGACGGACACACAGGAGCCGGGATGAGCGGCTCTCGGTGCTCCAGCTGTTGTCGTCCGTTCTGGTAACCGACACACAAGCCTCTCCCCCCCCCCCCCCCCCCCCCGGTGCTAAATGATAGCTTCTCCTCACTCCGCGGCGCATTAGAGGAGCCACAGAGAGCTTTGTGAACAAACAGCAGTGCAGACGACACGCAGGATGTGTCAGCGCCTTCTCGGGTTTCCTCCTCCCCGACAGCGACGCTGTGCAAGCAAAACCCAACATGGATCATCCTACCACCTGCAGACTGCTTCTCAAAAAAAAAAAAAAAAAAAATGGATTGAGCCTTTTAATATACTAAGGCTCTTATAATGACTAAATAAATAAGCATTGTGATTACCAGGAGCGCATGTAAGCTCCTAAGGATTTTGCTACATTTCTGTCATATATATTTTTTTTAATGTTTATCACTAATGTCAGATGACAGAATACATTCATCAACATCTGAAAAGGAAGGGTGGAGACCGACCGACCGACCAGACGGACCAGCCGGACCAAACGCCGCCGAGATGGAAGCTAAGCTAACCCAGCTGGGACCTCAGGCTACTCCACCGCCCAGCCTACTGCTGGCTGTCTGATGCAGCAGAAGAAAAAAAAAAAGATGGATGAAAGCATGATTGATGGATGTCGGCCCAGAGAATTGTTTTTGCTGCTGCTGCTGTTGTTGTTTACACCCCTTGTGATGCAAATTCAAGTCTTGTTTTCATAGTTTTGGCCACGATCAGTTATGATACACGTATTAAAATCTATTTTAAGGATTATTATAACAAGGATTTCTTGTTATAATAATATCTTTTCCTTTATTATTATTATTATTATTTTTAGGCCCTTGAAAGAAATCAGTTCAAACAAGAGGAAAGATATCACACAAATTTGAGGGGGCGGGGCCGGCAAACTTTGGCCCGGATCACGGAACTTTGTGTGGCGGTTTATTCGTAAACTGTGACTGTAAACAGAAGGACTTTTACATTAGTTAGGACGTTAATTTTACTACTCGGCCTCATTGTCTCTCTCGTGTGGCCAGCGTTAGGGTCTGTATAAAACCTTTACGATTGTCTGACTGCTCGTGTTTCTATTTCCTATTTCATTTTAGTGGCGACGTCACAATGTTTGCCAAAAGTACTTAGCGAGTACAACGGTGCTACTGCCAAAATACATTAACTACAGACGTAAGACCCCAGCTTGAATGAGCCGCAATCATCCTCAACACAGCTTAAACGGGGCGTCTGCTTTACAGCGAGTCTCACCTTGGACGGCCCGTTGGAGTACATGAGAATCATGTTCTCCGCTCCCTGCTTGACTTTGAGCTCGATGTCGTTCTGTCTCTTCAGGGCGGCCAGGCGGCTGCTGCTGGTGCACATCCTCGCCTCGCTGTTGGGCGTATCTGGGGTCAAAGGGCATTCTAGGGAAAGGCAAAGAAAAAGGGTACAGGTTTTAACTTCATGGCTCAGATATATCACTCTGTATATTTGTGACAAAACTCCGTTGGCGCACACTTACTGTAAATAGTATCTTAGCATGCGTGTGTTATTCATCGGCTGCCATTTTTAAGTTTTAGAGTCCTGCAGCACTAACTTTGCAGGAAGCGACTTCTGGACTCGCATAACGCATCTACTGTTGATAATTTAATACGGTTTGTTAACAAAAAAACGTTAAGATTTGGATCAGGAGTCTGACATAAAGTAGAATTTCAGTTAAATAAATGGCGCCAGAGTGAGACTTTTTTTTTTTTTTTTTGCTCTATTTTGCAGAAACAACAGATTGTCGTATTGTGCGATTACACATTAAAAGTAAACCCAGCGCACGCAAATATTCAGTTGAATTTGCTATGATCCTTTTGATTTTCAGGAACTATTATTAAAAAAAAAAGGCAATCGCTGTTAATTCAAATAGATTCTCTGTCACGTCATTGTCCCGCTCCTGAAATCTGTCAAACAGCAGAGGGAAACCCTGCAGTCATCTCTATTCTGAGCAACTGAAGAAAAAAAACAAAAAAACAACACACTAGACAAGTGTGAGCTTGCAGACTACTACCAATACTACATTACTTCACATGTGGTGTAATCGCTTATGAAATATCCAAAACAATGTCAATTTCAAACTTTGCTTCTTCCTTTGCTCCAACAACACGGTGCTTTTTAGGCGTTTGAGTATCTCATGCATCCTCACACACACACACACACACACACACACACACACACACACACACACACACACACACACACACACACACACACACACACACACACACACACACACACACACACACACACACACTTCTTCTTCTATCCCTGGAGCTGGACCACAGTTGAGGCTGACGAGCTCACTGTTTTGTAGTGTTTTTTTGTTGTTTTTTTGGGTCGTGTCGGGACTCGAAAAGTGTTGAGAAAACCCCTCCCCAGGCTGAGCGCAGAGCGAAAACATTTTCACACACGGGTGAGGTGGGCAAGAAAACCTGCCTGACTTCTCCTGACTTGACTTGCAAGTTCAGTTTCAGTTTTTATGGCGTCATGAAGCAAACCGCTCTCAGAAAGGACCCAAAGAGCACACGGCACATCCAGAACACAAGCCATGACATTTCATACACCAGGACGCTCTAAATAATAGGTCCACGATGTAAACGACCTCAAATTCTCTTCTTTTTGATTTTTAAAGTCCACTGAGAAAAAAAAAGAAAAAAGTCACATGACATAAAGACTTCAAGCAGACTTCCCTGAAGGAGTCCTGAGTTCATCTAACTGAGCCTGAACAGCGTTAACTAAAAATAACAGCGGTGAGGAAAATCATTTATTCTGGAAGACGCTGCCAAACACAGATAATAATAACAACCAGCAGGCAGCAGGGTCTGTGATTCATTGATACTGAATGTTTCATCAAAACAGTGTCCACGGATTCCTTTGAACACCTGCGGGACATGGGCAAAAAGGAAGCATGTGACTCTTTGAACGGATTCCCTAAATGACTCATCTAATGACCCTTAATGAGCCGAGAAGACATCGCTGCTGAGGTTTCGGTGCAGGAGGGGGAGGAAGTTAGCCTTCCCAGGGCAACCCTCTCCCTCTCCCTCTCCCTCCCTCCCTCCCTCCCTCCCTCCCTCCCTCAAGCCTGTGGAGCAAGGTGAGAATTTAACAGGGGCTTGGGGTAAAACTAACTTTAGTGTTCGTAGAATCCACATTTCACAGTCAAGAGTCTGAGAAACACACGTGTGGCAGTGCAGCGCGTGTCGTCCCGCCTACGTTCGGGGCTTTCCTCTCTGCGTGAAGGAGGCGTGATTTGGTCAAGGTCTTGCAGAGCCAAGAATTCAAGGACCCCCCCCCCCCCCGCCGCCGCCCCTCTTTCTCAGCAGTTCAGCCCACGCTGAGGCCAGAGGACAAGATACTGAGCTACTGAATAGCTGCAGGGCTGATGTCACTGCTGGACAGCTGACAGGGGGAACCCTCCCTCAGACTAACCCCATCTGTATCTGATGAGGAGGCAACGAGGAACATACCGACACTGCTCTGGTAACAATTACATCATGGTTGGGAGAGCTGGAGGACTAAGACTGGCGTGGGTGTTTTGTCTTTTGAGAAGTGATACGATAACTGGAAGGACAACAGGCTGGACTTGCATTCGGGGACAGGGGTGCACCGATCCGACGCCGATACCCGGGCTTTGGGTCCAATACCATAGTTAGAATAATAAGCTGTATGCCTCCCTGTGTGGAGGAGATCTTCCTCCTACGAGTGAGGCAACATCAGGATTGACGTAAACGAAAGAAATTCTTAAATATAAATTTTACTGAATTGTTATTTACCATTAAATCGTACACCAACAACTTCAAAAACTTGAATGGAAACTCCAGTCTATAAAGTATAAAGCATATAAAACATAGAACTAAATTGAATAGATCCGCCCCTATTGTCACGATACCCGATCAAGCTTTTTGAGTCATAATTGCCCAATATCTGATCCATAACCAGGGCGTAAACTGCTGCTCTTGATGAGCGAGCTCATATGTGTGACAGAGGGACCTGACTGGTGACCTGACTGGTGACCTGACTGGTGACCTGACTGGTGACCTGACTGGTGACCCCGGCGTCAGAGCTGCTGCTGCTGCTGCTGCTGGCAGACAGCACACGAGAGCGAGTCGGTCCATTTCTGGCCTCAGCTGAGTGGCGGAGAATAACCAGAGCCCCCCTCAACGTTCTCCTGGAACAAAAACACATTCTGGCTGCTCGCAGAGGCAGAGCAACTCCTTCCTACTAATTCAGGAAAACAAGCGGCCGTCTCTTGCGGAGTCGAGAGCAATTTCAACAAGTCGCCTCATGACCGCGGAGCCGAGCGCCTCCTCTGGTTCCCTCTCCATCACTTTTGCGACGGCCAGCGACATTCCGCCGGCGTCGCGTCACTTGCAAAGAAAGCCCTCGTTCATCAGAGTGAGAGTCAGCGAGTCAGGCTAAATTTGTTCCCACTTAAAAGATAACCATTTACCAAGACACGACCCCCCCCCCCCCCCCCCCCCTCCTCCTCCTCCTCCTCCTCCTCATCTACTTCCTTATGTCAACTGAACCGGGGGGATGTGACGCTAACAGCTAGACAAATGTCATTCCTTCTAATCCTGAATCCACACCAGACACTCGCCACCAACACATGCTGCATACGGCAACTAATGTAACAAAACCATATTGTGCTGCGGGTAACTCGCTACAAGCTCCACTGCTGTCGACAAACGCACAGGAGCGGGCTTTCAACGGCCTCGGAGGGGAACAATCGACGGCTCATTGTAACCGTCGGTGGAATGTGGAATGCAACAATGTCAGCCGCCGGAGAGTGAGTCACCTCCAAGCACTCAACGATCCCTGTGTGTGTGTGTGTGTGTGTGTGTGTGTGTGTGTGTGTGTTCGTATAGGTGTCGTTCTGACACAACACTGACAAAAGCTGTTTACTCAAGCGGTGCTTTGCATTTACAATAAACCGGTATCGGTGAAGAGATGGAGACGATGTTTGGAAGGGAAGTTGCTGCTTTGTGACATGACACCTGGACAAAAATCCCAGATAAAATCAAGATAAGATTAATTATTATTAATTAAGATAATATCAAATCAAATAAACTGTGCTAACCTGCTTGAATTATGCTGGAAAATATCAGCTAAAAGAAAGAAAGAAATGCAAAAACTGTATTTGAGCAATATATAACTAGCCCTAATTCAATGCTTAGATACAAGGAATAGGGAGCTAAATGTAAAGGAGCACAGCTACAACCATGATAGATTTGTATAGAAGTGACGTGTGGTTAAAGCTTTAACTGATGTCAACTGTCCTTAGCGACTTGGTCACGGTTCACTACTCTGTTGCAGTGTTTCTGCTGTTACCTAGCAGTTCTTCAGGGTCTTTGACCACGATGTGGGCGTTGAGCTCTTGCAGCT
>NW_027176866.1:0-21372 GCF_023349555.1 Cebidichthys violaceus
CTCATTCAACTCCCAAAATGGAACAAAGTTATGCTGCTATTTTGCACAGCCCTGGCCGAGCATGTTTTAAAGTTAGTACCAAGCTGAGTGAAAACCAATGCTAAAGTGTCTTAAAACTTGCATTCTCTCTACTGAACTACAGGGGGCGACTCCGGTTGCGAAAAGAAGTCTGATTGTATGGAAGTCAATGAGAAAATGACCCGACTTCTCACATGATTCATTATCACAGTAAACATTGTAAACATGAGTTTATGGTCTCAATCACTAGTAACAAGTCTTCTTCAATACAGCATGATGTTCATTTAGTAAATTATGGTCCCATTTAGAATAAAATAGATCATAAAGCAGAGTGCGCTTTAGGGCGGGCTTATTGTGAATGACAGGTCGCTGCTGCTATCAGGTGTCCTGATATTTTTTTTCCTAAATCACATGGAAGGGAAACTGTCAACACTAAAGACAACATACACTTTCACTTGAACTATATGCAGCTACAACCTTTAATGGGGATACAGAAATAAGCAGCAGACTTCCCCCACTGCTGTGACCTTAACGTAATATATTTACCTGGTGTCTATGAAGAACCTGTAATTGTCTTTTCCATCAGTAAAGCTATTTTAATAGAGTTTAAGTGATTTACTTCAAAGTGTCTTAATCTATTGTGAAACATGTTTGGTGTCAGTACGGATACGCAGCTTCTCTGCTAATGAACTTCACTCTTTCACTTGTTAAACCATCCTGAAGTTAGACGTCCCATTACAGCGGATTGGTCAACTTCAAACAAGCATGTACACAGACACTAGAAGAAAATCTTGAAGACTTGCATATTTAATATAGTCAGTGACTCTCTGGGATGGCATGCGAGTCTTGAACAATTATTATCATGGCAGCCAATGCATGTATTACTGTCTTTTCGAGTTAAATATATAAATCCAAATGAGTTTCCAAAATAACAAAGAAAACCAATAGACGCTAACCTTTTAAAAATATCTGTCTGAGTATTGGTGCAGGTAGGGCTTACAGGGAAAAACACACCAAATTGCATCTTTAACATATTTGAACCTAAATGAAAACTTCCAGCATCATGTCTGAGGCTCTCACATCATTCTGAACGGTTACAATTCTAAGATTTTCCGTCTTTGCAGTGGAGCATTTAGCACAATGCCTGATCTTAACTGCTTTGATGTTAAAACTGATTTGGACAGGTGAAGACTGATGAGGTGTATATACCCTGTGGCAACTGTTTCAAGTTGTGCGAGTGCGGAGCAACCCTGCCTGTCGCCAGCAATGATCCTCAGCAACAGAGAATGGCGGCGTCAAGATTTTTCCATCTTAATTGCTCCTTCATCTGTCAGCTCCACCCATAGGGGGAAACCGGTGGTGTCATTTACCGATGCAAAGCACACCTCCTTGGGAAATTAATATATAAAAAACCTGTTGAAAATGCGTTTGATATTAAGATGTTTGTTTTTCCTTTGGGGAAAAACTATTTGCATTTATACATTCTTGAAGACATTTTCTGCTCTACTTTCTGTGCTCTCTGTATCTCTACCGCATGGAAAGGGACCACTCAACAATTTACAAACATCATTTTTAAAGTGTCTTTAGTCAGTATTTTTCCGGTCCACAACTTTACCTTTTTGTTTAACTCTCACAGCTTGAATTCGCAGCAGCAGCGGGCAACTGTTTTTAGCAAACAAAACCTCTTAAACCCCGCTCATAACCAAGAGGTAAAAGGGACAAATCAGGCGACTGGCTAGTGAACACAACGCAGCAGAGAAACAAAGATATTTGTCTTTGTTTTGGAGTTGTTTGACACCCAAAATAGAACTAAAAGGAGGGTAAATATTTGACTTACAGTTGGCCAAAATGAATTCTCCAAATGAATGATAATGTTGCTCCTATCCTGCTAAATGTATAAATAGGAAACTGTTTGCTTACAGCTTCGTCCTATCAGCTTCAAGGGTAATATGTCAGTCTTGTGTTTACATTTATTATAAGTTTAAAGATGAGAGCTCGATGACTAAATAATGTTGCTTCTAGTTTATTCATTTCATAGCTATTATTTTGCAAGTTGCAAACATTGTGCAACATAATTTAATAATGACTCATTGTGAACATTGTGTTTTCAGTGTTAATAATTAAATAAAAATAATTATCATTTAAAATGTTGACAAAGTTTGCTTTCAGTATTTTAGCAACTAAAACCATTAGGCCGGTAATGATTTACTGAAACAACTCAGGTATGATGGGACTCTGACATTAACTAAAATAGATGTGCTTTTTAAGGAAAAGTCTGACAATGTTTTTTAAGGAAAAGTAGATATCAAAGTGACAAATGAATTTGACTGGGTTTGGCTGAAATTTGACAAATGGGCTATTGGCCCAGAGGTCAGTTAAACTGATTTTAGTCATAATGGGGAGCTGGGACTTCTGCCAGTAGCAATGATAGTGGTTACATAGTGTAATGTAATCCTAGCTGCGTGATCATAAGACAGCCACCCTGCTCTGTGGATTAGTGGTTAAGGTTGGTGAGAGGCACGTCCCAGGTTGACAAGCAAACCCAGTGCCAGATGTGGTAACAGGGGGCAGGGGATGCAGTGACAGTTGCCAGGAGGATGATCACTGGACTGGAGAAACAGGCTGGACGGCTCAGGGGGTCTGCCTGGGAACTGGTAACTGGCAGGAAAGAACTACCCAGGCAGTGGGAGCAGTGGTGGGACAGCTCGGGAAGGCAGCCAGGGGACGGGAGAGACTGCTCAGGAGTGTGGCCACATGGTGGGAAGACGGGCGGAAACACTTAGGAGTATGGCTTGGGGAAAATGGACAGGACTACAAAAGCCAGTGAATCTAACCACACAGTCTACCTGAAATCAAGGGGCAGGCTGAGAAACATTTGATTCTGAGGGGCTGGTTGCTGGAGGACGAGGCTTGAAAGAGGGAAATATCATACAGGGCTATGGCTCAGAATGAAGGTAAATGATATTGGCCAAGCTCTGAGGGGAACAGACCTGAGCGGAGGCTTACAAAAAGTCAAGCTAAGGAACAGGCACAAGCTCGCTCCTACAGTGAGACAGATAACAGCTCAGGAACATACGTGGTTTGAGGGACAGCCTTGGGCTGAGGGACAGATGAGAAAGGCTCAAACCAAGACAAAGGTTCCAGGCCTGGTAGTTAAATGGGAACTGGCTCAGACAGTGAGAGAGGAACAGACTTAGGCTGGAGCAGAAACAGATACAGACTCCAAAAGAGAGGCAGAAACAGAAAACAGAAAGAAAATCGGGGTCTAGAAATAACTGTTGAATTCTTTTGTCATCCTTAGTATCCCAACATCTTATTTCAACCACTTAAACAAAGTGTTGTTTTCATGTTTGTGGAAGGTAAAGAATCCTAGGATCATTTATTGAAAAGTGATCTCTGCCAAGACATTCAAAACAACCGGACATAGAGCAGAGACTGGCTGAATGTATGGTCAAGGAAAATATATTCATCTACTATACAATATTGGATACAATTATAGCATTTCTGTGAAATTAAATAATTCAATTTCACTAACTTATTACTTATTGTTACAGGAGTTTCCTTGGCATTATGCCCCGCAGAAAACTCGTAGAATTCTCACACATTATATAACATTTGTTTTTTGCACATGTCAACCTACACCATAATGCTTTATTGCCAAATGCACAACTAAAAATAATACTGTGGCCGTACATCAGTTAAAAATAAGCATGCCTTCTTGCTGTGAAACATACAAACACACCCACAATGTAAAACAATTGCAATGTACACACCCCGCTGTGGGAAGAATAAGGGCAGTGTGTCAGTAACATTTTCAGAAAGGGATGTCAATACCATCCAACTGAGTAGTACAGATTAAAATACTACACAGGGCATCGGGGTTGGGGGAATACATCAATTCATTTCAGAACTGGGATTCTTATCTGCTCAAATTCTAAATTAAAATTGTAAAAAAATAAGACATTCAAACAGGAAAACAAATGGTTGCAAATTCAATTGTGAAAGAACAAAAAAAAGCAGCACTACCACGGCAGTCTGCATCGCGTGCTCTGAATGCACCGCATGGCGGGAGTCATACAATGTCACTTTCATTGATCGTAAATGAAATGTAACTTTAGATCAAGCTGAACGAGGAATAATTCAACAACTGTCATGCTGGCAGAGAACTCAGCTGCCATGTTGACAAACCAAGTACCTCTTAGCTTTGTGCTCGAGATCAGACTGAAGTCGAAACCATCAAAGAGTAAGAGTGAGTAATACTTGCTATCTTCCCACGTTTGTATTTTTGAAACAGAAAACACTCATTTAATATTGTGATATTTACTGGATATGACATACAGTATAGTCCACAGAAACTTGTTTATATTATCATAAATACATGTCACCTATATCACTTTTTAAAATATGAAAACTCCACAATCTTTACTTCTTTACTTACTATTTACTTTTAATGCCACAATTTGCAACCACACAGGGGACTGGAGTAGGTCCTGAAATGAGTGTCCCTATTTGCTGAATCGGGAATCAATTTGGAGTCGGGGAATCTTTTTCAATTAGACAGATAGATATTGAAGTCGATAATCAGGATGGAATCATGAAACCTGGAAAGATTCACATCCCTACAGGGCATGTATCACCCCCTCAAGAATTGATGCACACCTCTCAGTTTAATGTATAGCTGTAGAGAACTTGGTACTATTTTTTTTTTTTACCCAGCAGTTAACACCTTTCGGGCAGAGGTGACTGACACACTCTTTGGTAAACTGAACACAAATCATACATTTTGCAGGTCTTGTTCCTTGCCTGTTGAGAGCCAGAGCCAGTGGTATATGTGTGTGTGTGTGGGTGGATGGATGGATGGATAGATAGATAGATAGATAGATAGATAGATAGATTCATACTACTTGAGGTGTACGTTTGCACTTAAAGCTTACAACGAAACACAAATATATTTGGAACTGTCAATGTTTAATTAAGATTCAAATGAATCATTGCATTTACAGTCTTATGTCACCACGCTCTTTTGGTGTGAAAATGAAAATGCAATATGTCAGTCCTCTCATTAATTGCATCTTGATTTAAATATTGCCTGCATGAATAGAAAATCAGGTTACGTTGTTTATATTGCATTTTAATTTTCAAATCTGAAATAAATTAATATTGTCCACTGTACAGCATGTAAAATTGCAAATGTTCAATGGATTTCCGGTTTAATTTTCACTCAAAAAAATCATCATCATATAAAAAAGTCCCCTATGGGCTTCCATAACAAAATATTGATGAACTTAACTCAACTCTTTTAAAACTGTCTACAACACATGAGAATGTTAGAAAGTTACCCAATTAAATGAGCATATGACAATATACAAATAAATAAAAAATCACCTTGACACAACTTAATTCATTGGGATTGCAAATGAGGGCACACAGTATGTTATGTAGATTTTTATCTGGATGAATGCATTGCATGTTTTATTTAAACAGGTTACATCAAACCATCTGCATGATATGCACATTGAAAATAACCTCTGTGCTTCACTTGACATGCCCTGTACATCAGTGGTGGGCCGTCAGGGTCAGCTAAGCCTTCTCTGCTGGCCTAAACAGAATCACAAAGTTATAGCTATTTTATAATTTAATAATCTTTCACAAATACACTACAAGTATTATAATGTTGTTTCCCATTAGCTTATATTCTCATTGCACAGCTCTTGTCTTCCTCAGTTGCTCTGCTTCCAAGTAGAGCTCTAATCCAATCAGATTCAGCCTCTATGTCTTTATGTAAGGAGAGAGGCCTGAGGTCCTCCAGGTAGACCTTGCAGATTAAAGTATATGGGGACGATATTGTTGATTGTCATCGTCTTCAAACAATCAGATCTTTAGTTTGACATGTTGGGCGTATTCTTTGACGTGCCAGAGCTACCCAGGTAGCCTGCTAAGTACGTCAGCGTGACTTTTGTCAAACATTAAGCTAGCTAGCAGATCTTAGTGTTTAGTAAGAGTTCAAGTTGAAACATATGTAAGAAGTTATGACATTGACATGACATTTTTAGCGTTTTTAAACAGATTTCTGGTGAAGGACATTTCCAGAAATACTTTTAAAGTGACACTTTTATGAATCATATGAATGGCTCGTGCTCTAGCGCAGCAGTGTTGCTGGATTGATTTGTTGCTTTGTTGTCATATAAATATATGTGACTGGTTCTTGTGAGTTTTCTTCTCATTGTGTTAATTACATTGTTTTGGACTATATGCATCGTCCGTTAATTATGAAGCATCCCGTCATGCGTGGGGTTATTGTTCGGACAATTGAATCTGTTCGGGCTGTTGTTTCCCCGCTAAGCTAGTTAGCTTAGCCCCTCTGAAGACACGTGCGGTGCCGCAGCCTCAGCTGTTTTTTGTTATTGTTCCGAGTTCAGAGGTCACAAAGCCTGTTGTCTGTTACGTGAGCGCAGTCCACCGAAAACATTATATTTCCCACAATTTAAGCTTCTGCATTTTCCAAATGCAGTAGTATTATTCAAACGTATTGTTTGGTTCTTAAGCCTCGTACCGAACGGTTAAATATGAATATGTGTATTATTACACCCCTAGAAACAAATAACCATAGCTGTGGCGTCATTATGAGCTTATTAGGACATGGCTCAAGTCTAGTAGGACAGCACAGAAGGCCCAGGTATAAAATGCACGGTCCGCCACTGCTATACAAAGGAAAACTCCTACGACAGCTGAATTTCTCTGTGTGCAACCAAGTTTGCTTCAGAGGGAAGAGAATAAAAAATAGTGGCAACTGAAACCAAGCTCTCTCCGGATCAAGGTGCAAGCTGAAGTCTCTCATCTGAGAAAAGTGATTTGCAGGTGGTGCAACCAAACAAACACTCCAACAAAAGTATCTATATGTTTGCCCTGATGTGCTTCAACCTCATTGGCAACATCAGGAACCTCATGAAGTCGCATCCAACTATCGATTCACCCCTGACTCTGTCGCGTTGAGTAAAAGTCTTTATTAAATGGAGCTACATGACATATACTTCAGTTTTGAAGGTATTTGGACAATGACATGTCATCCGTGTGCTCTCTACTTAAGCACACTGGATTTCAAAAGAAAGAACAAACCTTGAGGTTTTAATACTCTTTTAATAGTCTCAGCCTCACAGGTGTTTGAGGCTGTTTACGTCCATATAGTGCGAGCAATGCGTTTAACTTGTAGCCCCTTTTATCCTTGAATCCATACAAAGCGCTGCATTTACACTATTAATCGCATGTAGACGTAAACAACCTCACATTTAAGCTGGAAGTTGGCGCTTTAACCTCACAGTCATTGTCTCATTTCAAATCCAACGTGCTGGAGTACAGAGCTAAGGCGAAACTGTCTAAAAACGTATAATCTGCTCTGTAGTTCTGCTATCTAATGTTCTACATCATCGGCTCAATCAATTTCAGTCACAGTATGCCTCACAGCATTACCACCCCTGAAAATAACAGGTTTCCAGTCAGAATTTCCAATTATATTGATGCATTCTCTCTGTGTGAACGAGCCTTGCAATTTGGCAGGTCGGCCTGGTTATGTGTGTGAACACTGCTCTGATTGGCATTGCTAATAGCGCCTTTAGTCATGAATTTGGCTGCAGTATACACCCCGTTTGTGACAGATTATGTTACTTTACTGATTAATATGCCATCCCCTCTTCAGGGTGTTGAATCATGTGGCTCGCCTCCATGACCTCTGCTCCATATGAGACACAGACAGACCCCGATGTGACCCTGAATCTCCTTTCCTGGCATGCATCATAGGCGAAACATCCAACCTCCCAGTACCATCCACTAACCGTTAAATGAACCCCCACAATACCTCCTCCTCTCCTAAAAGAGAAGTGACACTAATCAACACTTTGCTTAATCATACCTCCGGGATATTGTGAAAAACAGAAAAACAAAACCACTTGAACATGTATTTAGAGCAGTACCAGAACAGTATTACTCACTTACACAATCTTGTCAAACATCTGATAATACTAATTATGTGCCTAATATAATATCTAACCAGCAGGCCAATGTTTCATATTGTTTTTGGTGCAGGAATAGTAATTTGGTAGTTAGGTAATCTGATATAAAAATGAACAGTTAGAGGCAAACTGCACCCAGACTTCCAAGATGGGTTCCCACTTCAGATTTATTATTGAACATATTACATCAATAAATTAGTACACATTGTCCAATCATTTCTACAGAACCAAATACATGATACTATAAGCAAATCTTTTTCTTTTTATGGCATGACAAATTGTATGAATTTCTTTTCATACAATTAGACACCACCCTTAAGATACATTTTCTACATAATTGTTACCACATTCTGTCTGCAAACTTGAATACATTGCCCTCTTCTGATCCTTAATTTCCAATTACTCCAAAGACCAGTTTAATTGCATAAAATGGCAGTTTAATTGATATCACTTTTTGTTAATTACATTGAAGTTTGTCACTGATGCAGACCAATAAAACTGACCGAATTTTTATGGTTGTTTAGTTGAGATGGTAATAATATTGGTGTAATGACATTCATTCAATGGCCCCTAATGTACGATTCACTCTATTACCCTCGTCTTTGTAAAATTTTGTTCTTAAATTAGCATTACATTTTCATGTTAATCAACTAACAACATTTCCAAGGCTTCATTAGCTTGTTGTACTAATTTGACATAGAGATGAGCTCATGTGACCAAACCACATTGAAGGATTCTATACGCTGTAGGATAGGGTTAGGGTTAAATTACGGGATAAACTCTCACAACTCAAAGTCAAACCAGACTCCTTGGGTCCCCTTCAATGTGACAAAAACTAGGAAAAATAAATAAATTAAGAGACGGTGATGTGCTAAATGGGTTCAAATGTGTGTCGCAGTTAACCATTACAAGGTCACTGATACATTTAAAAGCTCCAGAGGAGAGAGAAAGGATTGATTGAACAGATTCCACGTCCCGCTCTCCTCATTAGACTCATTTCTCAGCTGCCTGGGGTTAATTACCACACACACACCACACACTGTTGTTCCACTTACATCATAATTACTGTGGCGGAGATCGAGAACAATCTAAAGCTCATGATGTTAGACCTTCACCAGCCACACATGCACGCACATAAACATACGCACACATGGATACGTGAACGCACACGCATGCTCCCTTCACAACAGCATCCTCATCAATATTTTCTGCCTGAACCTCCCGGTATATTCCCAAATCCCCCTCCCTCCCCAGGAGCCAGCTGTTTTTGGGATTGATTTCATTTATTTAATGATGGCTGTGCTAATGACCCTTCGAACATGGCTGATGGTGTCACAGGCACCACAACATCTCAGGAATGAGGATTGGATGGGGGCCTGGAGAGTAAGGGGTGGGTGATATTGAGGAGGGCAGATTGAAATATGGGGAGCACAACAGAAGGGCGAGGGAAGCTGGAGACACCATGTACGCAGGTGGTCTTTGTCTTTCTCAAACAAATAAGGACACCGGATGCAGAATATAAATTAATAACCACTTCATGGACTACTTTTTACACTGTGGCACAGATGAAAGAGACCTATCCACCTCTCATCAGAGACGGGTGGCTGGTTAGCATGGCTCCGGTGGATATTTGTTTTCTGAAGCACTGGTGTGGCAGCTTTGGAGAAAGCCCTGGCTATACAAATGGATTTTTTTTGCAATTACCATTGTCTTGGGGACAAAAAGAGACATTTCATTTTAAAAGGTGTCAGGAGCAAATGAAAAAGCCCTTCGGGTTATCATGAAGAATCTAAAAAAATATATGTCTACAAAGCAGCTATTATGAGACACTTTTCGGGGTGATTATCTTGCCAAGAATGTATTTTTTTTAATTAAATTAATTGAGGCGTTGCTGGACTCTGATGTTAGTCACCCATCAATGATCCACTACTCAGTGTTAGGAATTTCGACATGTCACAGTAGGAAGAGCACAGGTGTAAATACTACTGATGCTTGATTTACATTGAGCAGCTTCAGTTTCAGGGTCCTGCTATTGTGCGCGCTGGCTAGCTGTCATGGCTAACTGAGGCGCTTGAATAAAACAGAAGCATTGTTAATCCCATTTGTTACGCCTGTGCTTTTTTTTCGACGACAAGTGAAAATGTGTGCCGTAAAGAAGACAGTTCCACATGCTAGCCGGCGCACTAGTTAGCATGCAAATTAGTTTGCCAACTTATTGTTGACAAGCATTTACTCAATCATATATTGCATTTGAATACAAGACTGTATGGACATTTACACTGCAATGTGCTTGTCCCTTTTTAAGCCTAACCCTTTTTATCAATTACTTGCAAACAGAAAACAGCTCAACAGCTTGTGCGCGACTAATCACAACCTGTGACACAGGCACAGCAACCACTAGCAGTCTGGCTTCAGTACAAAGCAAGTAACAACTATAAAACTCCCAGCTTGTACTGGAAACCCAGATCTCAGTGCTGTGAGTAAAACACCCGGTAGAATTACTTAGTGTAGGCAGAATTTGTTACTTACTGGTCTAATGGAAAGCATGCCAACAGAATGCCTAGCCTCTCACGTCCCTCTCCAGCGCTCTCCATCGAGTGAATGCCCATCCGTGGTTCACTCTTTGTTTTACCTCCTCCGTCAAGGGGGCTCATTTTACTTTTGCATTGTAGCGTTTCAACAGTCACTCTGGTTGCTCCACCATCGGCCATTTCTGCTAGCTGGAGATAGCTCTTGATAGCTACCGTGGAAAATAAAAACATGATCCCCCTCTTGTTTCGGTTACGCAATGGTTGACGCACTTCTTTTGAGCCTTCATTTTCCCGGGAGATCATACCCCGTGCTAGGAAAAAAGGTCTTATCGGATGGCGTCATTATTCTAGCCATTCAATTTTGCAATCAACATTTACTTCAAAATGATGAGTTAAAGACAAAAACTTGTATATTGCCGGTTTAATTTACTACTCAAATAATTGATGATGATATTTAAATGGTAAAAACTACATTCAAGATAAAATCGGTTTGTATTCCAGTTAATACTGAGGCCGAGCTGACGTTTTTTTTTTTTTTTTTTTTTTAGTGAGAGCTCTCGCTCTTTTTTTTTTTTTTTTTTAGGACTTGGAAAGTTCATTAACATCCCTCTTGATAGCTCCTCGTCCTTGTCAGATATCTTATCTGGCCTGCACTTCCCCACAGCAGTGTGCTGCATCGTAGGGCCCATCACAGAACCTCACCCTTGCTCTAATATGGGTCGTCCCTCTGACTCTCACACTGATTCTCCACAAGGCTGTCTGCCAAATGTTCATCACATCGGTTGCCCAGACCTTCGTCCTGTTTCTCATGCACCCTGGGTCTGGTAGAAGCTCTTACTTTGTTAATCACCTTGACTCAAATGTATGAATTATGGCACTAAACCTGAGAACTCAGCACACCTGCCATTAAATAATCTAGCAGCTGTAATTGTGTTATTCTGACACTTGCCACTCTGACGTGTCTGACCTGTAAGAGAAATCTAAATTAACATAAATTTAACATAAATCACATACAGTATTTAATGATTCGAGGGAATGTTTTATATACAGTGGAAAAAAGCAATTGATATGCATAATTATATTCAATGCACATTAATGTGGATAAATATGCTTTTTTCAACAGGCTACTCATAAGGGATTGTTGACAATGCATTGCAACGAATGTGAATCATTAGAAACAATACATTTACCTCTAATTCAGACAGTAATACTTCATCACACAGATTTGAAATGAGTTCATTACTTTCACGTTTTATAATGGCTGTTGCACAGTATGCACAGTTTTTTGTGTGCTTAATAAAAGTCAGGCTCTGTGTACAGGTTTAGGCAAATTGAGATGTGCATAATTTTAGGCTCAAAACGTCCCAGTAGGTGTCCTAGGAACAGTATTTCAGACTCAGCTGGAGGGTCAGTTTGAAGAGGAAACAAACATCGTCTTGCCCTCCTGCAATTGCTACATAGCACCATCGGAAATCTAAGGCGGCGAATATATGCACCGTTTTCTTTTTTCTTTTAACATACTGTATTATGTTGCACACAGTTTGGGGCCAAACCCAGTCAAATGTTCTTTTTTTTCTTTCCACCAAAAGGATAGTCGGTTGCTCACAACGGAAAAATAGCTGTTGTAGTAGAGTAGAGTTGTCCTCTGTGTATAGTACATGTCAAGTAAAGCTTGGATACATAACACACTCAATGCATTCAGCTCGATACAATACCTAGATAAAGAGCTACATATGTATTTTCAGTCTCCAACTCCATAACATGTGTGCACTCTGTGCTCCCATGTGGAAACTTCATCTCACAACCGTATACCAGAGTCACCGATTCTATCACTGCACTTGTCCTTGCTACCTTCTCATAGATAATCCTGCAAGTAGCAGCTGCAGAGAATGTCTTTAAATCATTTGCTTGTAACTGAGCAGCATGTAAGGCAATGTGCAACCAGCTATGTGTCAGACACACACACACACACACACACAGACACACACACACACACACACATACACACACACACACACATACACACTCCAAACAAATGGAGATCGACTGCGTCCCACAATCCCTGGCGTGCACAAACACTTTACAGTGGCATGCGCTGCTTGTGGCATAAAACGCAGTGGTGGGCCGTCAGGGCCAGCAAGGCCTTCTCTGCTGGCCTAGACAGAATCACAAAGTTATAGCTATTTTATAATTAAATTATTTTTCACAAATACAATACATGTATTCTAAATATTTTTTTCATGTTGGGCGTATTCTTTGACGTGCCAGAGCTTCTAGCTGGCCTACAAGTACGTCAGCATTAGAGTTTTTGTCTTTACGTCAAAGACATTTTTAAAGAGTTTATTAAAAAGTGAGTTCTCCTAAAAATCACACATAGTTGGCTGTGATACCTTTCTGTTTTATTTCATTAGCACACTGACAATGAAAATGTTTATTTTCAGTAATTCTGTCTCACTTGAATTTGTACTTGGGATTGAAATTACCATTGAATGCTGACTCTTTTCCAGAGAAAAATATTGTCAGTTTTTACAGTATGCGGACATGCTGATGAACAATGCAATGCCATGAACATTAGAACAAATGGAAATATTATAGCTTTATTTTAATATGAGTCATTGAGAGTTGGTTGCAGGGTATTCTTGGAAATGTTTAGTTATCAGAGCTATTACAAGTGTTCACAGTAGCAAAGCTGTGGGTGGACAATTGTAGTCTACAATGTCTGCAGTCCATCTTTATAGATTATTGCATTTCACAATAAAAACTCTGTCAAGTGAAAACATAAGCAGCTGTCAGCTGGTGAAATTACACCTCCACACAGCCGTGACACTGTCCATCAGACTTAGGGAATGTTGTACTAACGAGCAGGAAAAACCAGGGGTGTTACTGCCCTTATTTCTCACTGCGGAGGGTTCATCCCTTGAACTGTATTCAACAAGGCAACTGTGTTATGATTAGTCATCTCTTTTTTGATGTTGATTGGTCGCATCTTGGTTATATCAAAGCACTGCAGCTGTGACACTACAGAAAATCCAGCGATAATGTCAACAAATCAAAGACGTCAGTTTTGGTTGCAGAATTGAGAGGAAGAATAATAAACTACGCTGCCACATACATACGCGACACACTGCCAAATAGAAGGCCATTGGTATTCATCAAACTCCTGTCAGGAAATGACAGTTTCATTAAACAGTCATTTTTCTGTTAAGTACTTCTCCCCCTTCACTTAAATTTGCTCTCAGAAACGACCCTAATTGAAATGTCCCTCTGCTATGACCTTGGGAATTCTAATTCTAATCCAAGACATTTATCTCTGTCGGTGTTGCCAGTTTAAGTAATGTCCTCTGATAAAAGAAATGTCGGGAGAGTCAGGCATGTATCAAGCTGATCATTGTCAACCAAATGCAATTTATCCAGGTAACAAAACGCTAATTACAACTACATTATCTAATAGAGTTAAAGGTATAATCTGACACAATTTCTTAAAAAAAACCAATGTATAGACAGACAAAAACAGTCCCTCTCAAACATCACTAATGACCCACTTGAAGTGTGTGGCGGTGTCGTATCGGCAGAGAACTTGTCCTCTGCCTTCATTTGATCTTTTAGTCATATTTTTCTGTTTCGGGACTCTTTTGGGCATCAGCAAAGAGCATTTGGATCCCATTTGGTGGGGTGTAACCCCCAGCCCATAAGCAGGGTGTGCAGCCCGTTCTCCTACCCATGTCAAACATCGCTGCTTTGTGTTGCCACTCTTCAAACCAAGGCTCACAGACCTCACAGGCCTGACACAGACAGGCACAGATCAAGCTTGCTTTGGGCTGCATTCATCCAAAATCTGGCAACTTCCCGCAGGTTTCTGAGGAGGCGTGGATATGTTTATTTGTGCTTTGTGTCGCCGCCACATGTCAGTTTTCTGCTGGCAGACAGCGGCACAGACACATATGCACACAACATGTGTCAGTGAGTGAATAATACATAAAGCTCACAATTTGTCACAACTGCAAGTCCAAATTAAGCTGTGGGGGAACAACCTTATAATCATTTGAAACAACTAACTTAATAAGACACTAATTATATCGTTATCCATTCCTATGTATGCAGCTCAGAGTAATGCCAGTTAGCGGCTCGGCGACCAACAGCAGGGGGTCTTTCCCTTTGCACAGTCCCGCTTATAACGGAGCTAAAAGCTGGCTTAACAGAGGTTACAGTCACACCTGTGACGTACTTTCTGGTCGGATTCTACTTCCAGTTGGCTATCCGTTCATGTTGACTCCAAAGAAGTGAGAAAGAGTCCGTTTGTAACTTTAGTATAGGATCCATGTAAAGTTAGTACATCTAGCATCCATGTTACATACAACATGCTTGAGTCCTGAAGCCCTACCTCCACTGGTGCACAGAGTCACAGTCACTTGTTTTGTCAAAGTTTGTTAATATTGAAAGTTGCCATGTGTCCAAATTACGCCAAATTCAATAAAGTACTGCCTTAGGTCCCAATTAACACACCTGCCAAGTGTAAAGTAGATCGGATGAACGGTTCTTGCGATACATGGAGGACATACTGTACCCACAGACAGGCAGACAGAGATTCCTTGCTTTTTAGCTGTAAATTGTGTTTAGTTGTATTTAGCAAATGGTAGCATGCTAATGTACTTGATTAAGTTGCGTTAGCATTTGACTCAAACTAAAACTGTGCCTAAGGCCATGTCCACACTACTCTACGTTTACACTGAGCGTCCACGCTACGCCGGTGTTTTTGAGCACCGTAAACGGAGGAGTTTGAAAACGCTCCCGAGGACGGATAGGTTTGAAAACGCCGGAGTTGCTTTGTCGTGTGGACGGTCAAAAACGGATACGTTTGGAAACGATGACGCCCACACCCGCGTTCGCTACTTGATTGGTTCTTAACAGTCACGACGTGTCCATCCCTGATTCATCACGCACACATCACGTGACAAACAGCCAGGGCTACCAGTGATTCATTTCAACATGGATAACGAATTTCAAGCGTTACTTGCTTTGTTGTCTATACTAGCAGCTGTTGTACAGTTAAATTCTGCATTTTATAATGCTACTGCCTACATGAGGAGACGACAAGCTATTATTCGAGCGCTGTGTGACAATTCCCGTGTCCAGAGGCGTTATCAGCCCTACATGGAGCGCTGGGTTTGGGTGAGGCCAGGAAGCACGAGCGCCTGGTGGAATAATTTCATCAGTGAAGTTACGATTCCTGAAGAATGGCGAGAAAACTTTTGAATGTCCAGATAGCCATTTGATCAACCTTAGCGAAATATTACGTCCGCATGTGGAGGGAGCAACAACCACGATGAGGGCGCCCGTGGATGTACTTACAAAGGTAGCGTGCAGAAAAGGGGAAACATTCTTTGAATGTACAGGCTAGTGTTTGTTTTTTTTGCCTCAGTTCATCTCTGTCTTGAGTCTGATGTACAAAAGAGGGGCCTGCAGAGTACAGTGATACAGCACAAACCCTGGATATCTGACGGACACTGGCTGATCTCACTCCAGTAAACCTCATATTACAAAATGAAGAAAGTGCATTCAGTCTTATTTTATTGTTTACTTTATCTAAACTTATGAGCAAAAATCATACACCATCTGCATGTTTGTAGGTTGTAGATGTTTGATTTGTAACTGTTAATTTTTTAAAGTCGTTTGTGTGTGAGATAATAACCGTGTAACATCGGAGTAGACGATAAAGGATTACTTTGCTTGACAGTAGCATATTAATTATTTGAAACATTACTCAACAAATGGGATTTTTTAGCATTCCTAATGTATTATAAATGTGTTTTGCTGTAGATGCCCATTAATCTGAAGATGACAAACCTTTTGCAAAGTAGGCTGTTAATTCTACAGGTTGTAGATGTTCATTTTCTAAAGTCTTTTTGTGTGTAAGATCATAACCGTGTAGTATTGGAGTATCTTAGTTGGTGGTTATTGTGTGTAAATGATAAAATAAAAAAACGAAATTCATCTCTGCTTCAGTGAATGTGTTGGAAAGAGTCAGATCTCAGGTTTGGTATCAAAGGATCTTTTATTGAATTAATATAGCAGTGCATCTAGCGCAAAAATAGTTGATCATACAGTGCATCAGTCTGACCAATTCTGTACTGCTCCAGATGAAAAAGCATACTAAAATGCACATTGCAAATGCTTGCGTCACTAGTTACTGGTGAACAATGGATGACCAAGTCAATACGGAAGTCTTTCTTTCTTTGAAGTATGAAGTTCTTCACATCGATAGCTTTCTAGGTTTCATGAGTTATTAGCAATTATTATTATTAGCAAAACAGGGAAATACTTTGAGAAAGGTTTGATTTAGTGAAGTGATGTATGTAGGTTTGGTTTCCCTATAGTTGACTTCATTATTGCTTACTGAGGATCTAAATATCTAACTGAATTATTTAGCAGCATTGGCTTTTACATTATTTAATATATTTAAAGATCAAAGTCATTTGGGATTTTCAAAATCCTTCAAAAACCTGTATAGAATATTTTAGTGAATATGTTTTAGTGAATATATATATATATATATATATATATATATATATATATACACACACAATCACACACACACACACACACACACACACACACACTTCATGTATTGTGAATCCGAATATCAGCAGAACTACCTGCAACCTAACAGTAGTCAAAATTATTTGTCAAATACATAAATATTTTAAGTTTGCACTGCAAAGAAGGTCACACGACTGTTCATCGAAGTTGGTTTCTTTTTGGCTGCGATTGAAAGGTGAATGTCATGGCATTGTTGGTTGATCATTCCAACTCTTCGGTCTAGAGGGAAATATCTGGAACTGCAGATTGGATTGCGATGTTTGTTTACAATTCAAAGAACTCTTTGACCTTTTATTTGTATGGCTACTAATCTTGAAGTTGCTGCCGGACTCCTTTGATTGATCAGTTCTTCTGGGGTCAGATTCATATATGTGCTACATCTCACCTGATGAAGGTCTGAGGATCACAACCTCATGGATAAAGTGAGTGAATAATCAGTGGTGTGCAGTGTTCTTTGGTTCCTTCACAGTCAAGAAATTCTGATCTTACACACCTATTAACAAGACTTCATAGTTCACAAGAAGACATCCATGGTCCTCAGAGGATGAACCCCAATGACTTTGCTGAGAAAATTAACACAAAAACAAGATACAGACATAAAATAACTGTACATATTGTACCATAACTTTAAACCTACAGTATAAAGGGAAATTCTATGACATTTAATAAATACATTCATGTCTCCCAGAAGATGTAGCGGGTGTAGTAAGGACCCAGGAGCAGTACGACAAACACCAGGGATGATTTGAATCAAAGCTTTATTTTCTTCGTAACACACAACAGGTTGAATCTTCACAGGAATACAGTGGCAGGCTCTCGTGGTCGAGGACAGAAGGCTGAGTGAATTACCGGGGCAGAGGCAAGGCGGGGTAGTCCAAGACAGGCAGGGTCGGTAACGGGAAATCAGTCCAAGGGAACAACGCTGGAAGGTCTTGCATGGAAGCGGAGAACGATCTGGCAGTGAGTGTGTGTGAGGCTGGGGTCTAAACAGTAGGTGCAGCAGAGAGAGCAGGTGAGAGTGATTGGGCTGATGAGGTGAGTGTGACTAACAGGTGCACTGAATGAGCTGATTAGGTGAGTGAGCGATAGAGTGACAGGAGAGAAGGGGCAGAGCTGTGACAGAAGATGCATATTTTGGATTTTGGCAACCTAACGACCCCTTCTTTAGCGCTACCTTCAGAGCAAACAAAGCTTTATTGTAACGTATTGTGATAGTATAGTATCATAACTTACCCAGTGATTCCCACCTCTTTCTTCAAAGGACAGCCCATGCATTTCCGTAAAGAGTGAGCAGATACCTGATATGATATGATACTGCTCATTTCTGGGATTCACACATACTTAGATGGACTCTGCCGAGATAGTTCGATACTACTGAGCCTTTTTGCTGAAACAGTGGCTCTACTCAAATTATAGAGACACTGGATACAGCTCATTGCAGTGCCTGAAGTTAAGTAAAAAGATGCAGGATACTCTGAACTGCAACATAGTCGGGAACCACAGCTTGCTTTTGGCCACCAGAATGACTGTTTATCTTCCTGAATGTGCCATTTGATGTGTAATAGGGACAGTCAGAGGAACTAGGGGAAATGCATAAATGAGAGCTCTGGGCCACTGTCGGTGAGAGGATTCATCCAGTCCGAGTGGAGGGTGGTCTCGTGTGTTCATGGAGAACCACAGTGCGCATTGTGAATTCTCTCGAAGGCGAACAGATCAACCTCTGTCTTTCCAAACCTGTCCCACAACATCTGTACGGGATTCAGTTTCCACTCATTGTAGGGTGGACCCCCCGCGAGACGTTACACCGCGCGGTTCTGTACTCCGGGGATGTACACTGCTGATAAAAGGTAGTTGCTTGTGAGACCACAGCAGACGTCTACTGGCCATTTCCAGCAGCCCGGCTGATCGCATGCCGCCCTGGCGGTTAGTGTACGCTGCCACTGTAATGTTGTCTTTCCTCACCTTAACATGTACGTTTTTTTAGAAGTGGAGCAAAGTGTTTAAGCACTTTCAGCACCACAGACAGCTCCAGACAGTTTTTGTGGAGGGATGGGGGATTCTCCTACTTTCCACCTACCACTTGGGACTGGCACATTCCACCCCATCCATAGAGGTACGCCTCCGTGTAATTTGATTTGTGTGACAAAGAGAGCTCTCCTGCCAATTAATGATGAAACCTAGTGTTTGCAGATGCTCTACATCTTTGACCGTGTGGAGTGCAGCATTCTCCTGACAAGGGGGCAATTGGAGCAGGTCGTCTCAGTGGGACACATCCCTGATCTTTTTCCCTGTGTAATGGCTCCAGCGCTGTTTCCATACTCTTGGAGAAAGTGAGCAGAGCCAGAGAATGGCCAAATGACAGCCATTTGTACTCGTATTGGGAGAAACGCAGACACTTTCTGTGTTTTGGAATGACAGGAATGTCAAAAAAAGCAGTTGTTTTTTTTTAATTTGTAAAAGTATGAGGAAGTGACTGGACTGTGCCTGCTGCTGTAAATTGTGTTTGCTAGCCTTTTATTTGTGTGGGGAGTATGTGTCTGTGTGTGTGTGTGTGTGTGTGTGTGTGTGTGTGTGTGTGTGTGTGTGTGGGGGTGGGGGGGGGGGGACTGAAACATGTTCAGTGGGAGCATGCGCAGATTGGCTGAGAAGAAACTGCACTATACAGGAACGTAGTTGGTGTTTAAAAAGGGGCCATTGTGTTTTTTTATTCCCACTGTTTGAAGGAGCAGAACTATGTGCAGGGCGCATAGGCCTACACAAATATTCATGACAGCACATGTGCGTAGAGATGAACCTATCTGGAAAATCCTCCTGCTTTCCTGAAGTAACCGGTGTGGCAACATGTTGCCTTCCCATGAGTTATATAAAAAAAATGAACACATTATTTACATAAAAACTACAGGTTGTAGGCTTTGCTGCACGCAGGTACTGTACTAGGCAACTAGACCTATATGGTGAGACATATTTGCAGTTATCACAAACAATTTGATTTGATTGGTAAAAGAACATTGATACAGGCACCTCTTTGATCCTCATTTAGAATCAACTGGGCAGTTTTGTGTTTCCTTGTGGTTCTTGTCTTTGTCGTCCTCCCCTGTATGCTTTCGTCGGTTTGGTCAGCCAGTATATAGGTTTCCCTCACTTTCATTCAGGAGGTGTTTTGTCAATGGAATTAACGTCTTGTTTTGTTAACCTTATTCTTTAATAGTTATGTTTTGTTGACTTCTTTTATAGGGGCCCTATAACTTTGTTAATTCATTTCTTTGTAAATTATTGTTATTGGATGATTTTTGGGAAAATAAACCCACTTTTTGAATTTAAAGCCCGTTTCCTTGAACCTTGACTGCTTGCTCCACGACAAGCCTTCATGGTTTGCTACTTTCCAGAAAAGACTATTTTGTTAAACATTTTAAACTCTGAAACTTAAACGTCCACCACATAGCTGCACATCTAAATGGCCAAACACAATAACCCTCTACAAATGAGTAGACATTACTCTTTAACATAGAACAAAGAAATGACAACACAACACCCCCCCCCCCTCCTCCCCTGATATGTCATCTGATGCAATCCCATGTAAACTTAACAAGAGAGCCATTCCGGAGGGAACTTTTTCCAAAACACGGCAATCGAATCCTAGATTGGTCCTCGATATCATGTCCATATAGTCATTTTGTGTGCATGTTAACCATGTATATGATGGACACTATGCATGCTACGCACAAGTGTTATTTCTGTCAGCTTTTTCAATTGATATGTGCTGAGCAGCTTTCTGAAATGTGTCTTCTCTCTCAATGATCATATTAGAAGAAAGGGAGTGTATTATTTTTTCACCAGGTAATATGGTTCATTATGTTGTCTAAAAAGCTTAACTTTTAAATTGTCCACTTCCCTTTTGTTCCCTCGTTCTCATGGTTTGTTCTTTGTTTACTTTATAGATCACTAGATTCTAGCTTTGAATTTTGATTGAGTAATACTCCAAATGGCCAAGCATCACAATATCACTATATCCAATCTGACAGAGGAGCTTAATGTGTATACAAAAAGGGATGCTAATAAAGGTTACAATTCACTGGATAGATTTAATTATTTACTCAGTCCTGAAAAATATGTTTCCCACTTGCAATATTGAACGTTTTCACTCATCTTTGCAATTCATGTAGTCAACTGCCTCTCCTAAGCTCCACTGTCGTCTGTTTCCTGCCACCTGCCTGTGTGCA
>NW_027176867.1:0-10000 GCF_023349555.1 Cebidichthys violaceus
AATCAGACGCGCGGCGTTTCGCAGAACTGGATAAATACAGACCAGGGACACGGTCTTCTGTTTGTTTTGGGGCACATTGTTAGCTGCTTCACAGAGGGGACACCACCTGGTCCGGACTGTAGAGGGCCACCGATCCTCTGCCGCTTCTACAGGTGGAGCGACGGATCCTCCACCCAAAAACCTCCACACCGGAATATTAGCATTTAAAGAGGAAACTCTATATCAAACTGTAGAAACATCTCAAAGACCATCCGCAGCTGGAAGGGTCCGATATATGAATAAACATTCATAAAATCCTCTTTTCACTTTGTCATTATGGGATGTTGAGAGCAGATTGATTTTTAGCGTAAAACTGCGACATAACATTTTAAAAATGTCTCTGAACACTTTCTGAATGGACTGTATAAAACACTACGTGCTTGGACGCATACCATTATTCCTGATAATGGACACCCTGAAGGACATTATGTGTCTTATACCATATCACTTACCAAGAGAAACAAATGAGATGATTCATTCATATTTGTACATCTTTTTTCACAATCCGTTCACTGCGTTTCCCTGGTAACCACTTAGATATTTCTAAGCATCAAGCTAACGCTATGCTAGTAAGATTCAAAGTCAATAATAAATAGTGACAGTGTGTTTTTTCCAATCAGATCTGGCCACCTTCATATTTTTTTCCATGTTGTACTTCACTGCACAGATCTCTTATCAAATGTCATTATTTACATTCAAAGCTTTGATTGACGTTTTTATTTTAATGAAGAAATCTGATTGTGTTATTGTAGTTCTATAGATGTGAGTCATGGTGCTGTTAGATTGCTGCTACACCTCCATGTTGACACAGTGAGCAGGCAGGTTTCTAGCAGAGACTCAGCAGTGTCACAGATTTCCTCTGCAGAGAGGGGGGCTCAGACCTGTGGGTCCTCTGAGACCAGGACCACCTGCTGAGTTTGAACAGGTTTACTGAGAGTCTCTTCTGCTCTTCAGGGTCCTGGTCCAGACCATCTGAGAGGTCAGAACCTGTTCAGTTCTTTTAAGAAATCAACATTTAAAAAGTAAATTCTTTGACATAAATTAACTTTTCCAGAACAAAACACAGAGGAACAAATAAAACATAATGAAACACATACAAACACAGAGAAGACCTTCATCATCATCATCATCATCATCATCATCATCATCATCATCATCATCATCATCATCATCATCCTCATCAGTATGTTCTGAGAGCAGCAGGAAGTCATTGTCTGGGCCACATGTTTGCTAAAAGAGGACAAACAGAATCAAAAGCAGGAACATTCACAACATTCACAACATTCAGATTCTCAGCTGAGGCACATGTGATCATAAAGACTTCAGCAGGTCCACAAGGCTTCAGACTCACAGTTCAGTTGATGCTATCAACAAATCCAGTCTGAATTCTTTCAAACCACCTAAATAAATCAATTATTCTATTTTATTAATTCATCTCTAATGTTCATCTTTTTGTGATTTTTGTCCCATGTGGACAAACCGTTCAGTGTAAACATCCTCATGTTGTGTAACTGGTCTCCTGGAGGTCTGAGTCCTTTAGATGAACAACAGAGTCTCAGTCTGGGTCTGCTCACCATGTGGTCGAAGCACGAGAATCTATATCAGTGTGTTCTAACCTTGGAGGAAAAAGTATGTCGCCAGATACAAACACAGCATTCATCCTCCTGACTATTTAACTCATCCTCTGCTGTTTATTGGGGGTCACGACCCCCCAAAGAAGAACACTCCCCAGTTAGTTTGATGCTAATCTGAGAGGCCACCTGTGTCTTCATTTAGCTTTTTATTGAAGCTCAGTTCTGTGAAGTTCAGGTTGTAAAACACGGACAGCGTTACTGTTCACGCTGTTCGTGTGTTGGTTTAACGTTTGCTAACAGCTGCTGTTTATTAGCTGCTGTAGAATGAGGTGGTTTTATGGTTAGAAGCATAAAGAGAGACCACACAAAGGTCATCTCATCTGATTCTCTTCTCTGATAGCGTTCCCGGCTGCAGGTCTCAATCTCTAGTTTACAGTCTTCTTCAATACAGCATGATGTTCATTTAGTACATTATGCTCCATTTAGAGTCAAACACACCATAAAGCAGGGGATGCTTTAGGGGCGGGGCTACACAGTGATTGACAGGTCTCTACCAGAGACGTATACGGCGTCTCTACGTCACTCCTCCTCAGTCCAGATATGGTCACTTCCTGTTCACTGGTTGTAAAAAAAACAAGATGGCGACGGACAAAATGCAGAACTGGAGGCTTCAAAACATCCGTCCACATGAGTGACGTCATGACAACCATGTCTACTTCTCACATACAGTCTTTTCTCAAACTGCTGTATGTGTATATATGTATATATATATACATATATACACATACATGTTTATTCTATACTTTGTACGTTGATTAATTGAAGCACTTGACTAAATCCCTGCTAATTTTAGTTCCAGTAAAACATCTCAGCTACTTAAAGTCAAACCCTCACTGAGAAGATTATATTCATGTTTGAGATTAAAGAGGATTCGTAAAGAACAGAAGCTTCCTGTAGTTTTTCTTTTGAACGTTAAAGGTTTTCTCGCTACATCACGCTAAGTCGTCATAATTCACACGTCTCAGAGTCGCCGAGAGTTCAACGTGAATGAGTTCACTTCTCTTTAGTGCTGATGGTTGTAGTTGTGGTTGTGAGAGCTGTGAGATAAAGCATCCTTTCTATCAACAGATATTTATATTTATCATATAAATATATCTCTATTCATTAACCTCAGAGTTTAAAGGAAGAGGAGAAGAAGAGCTGTGACATCAGACAACATCAAACATCATGAGATCAATGAAGACAAAGACTAGATATAAAGATACGTCTCCTGTCTCAGGACGGATTATAGATACATCAGATACATTTTATTGTTTTTATTGTCTTCATTCCACAGAGACAGACAGGAAGTGAATACTGTGTGATTTAACCCACATGATCGTTCTATTAAACTCATCTGAACTCAGCTTGTATGTTTGACATTTTAAAAGGCTTTAATTTTGAAATTCCAACATCAGAATGTCCCGATATTTTCTGAGCGACACTCTGACATGGTCTGCTTTTATTTTGAAGTGAGAAACGTTTTTATTATTATTACAATTAAAACTCTATTTTTCTGTGAAATACAGTTTGCAGATGGTGTTAATGTTTAGTATAAACATGAAGCATAAAAACGACATTCCATGTAGAACAAGGTGGAGTGTATTTGATACATATATACACATATATACATATATATATATATATATATATATATATATATATATATATGTATATATATATATATATACATATATATATGTATATGTATGTATGAGCCTGTAGAGGACGTCGTTCTTCTTCATCCTTCTTTGAGTCTTTCCGTGGTGGAGGTCTGGAGCAGCAGGACATGAATAATACTTCATATAAAGTAAATGACTGTAACTTTCTCTTTTTGTTTTGAGTTCGCTCTCAGTGAGTCTTAAATAAACTGCTCTGTCAGTTCATGACTCAGTCGTCTTTATGTGAATCTTAAAACTTCTCCTGAAATCCTCATGAGAGCATTTGATGCTTCCTTGTTCTGAACATTTACTTATTTCTACTCGAGCAGAAACAGAGCGGATGTACACTTTAGCATTAATAATTAATATTAGGTATATTTATATATATTTACTCGTTTCACTAGTATTCATTATTAAAGTCTGTTAGTGCAAATCAAACAGAACATGAAGAGAAACTCGACAACAAAAGAATCGCGAGCGGTTTCTTGCCGAGTTTGCACATATAAGGACTTTAGAGTAAACAGTAAAAGCTATAATTTAAGAATAAAAAATATTAAGATTTACAATAAAATATAATAAACAAACAAAAAGTCTGTTATTAAATGCGTCACCTGAACCCCGTCAAATTAAAAGTCACCCTTTCGAATAATATCTGGTTAAATACACCATCACAGGGTCCTCATGATGAAGAGCAGCTCTGTGATAAATAGACGGAGGAGGGCCGACTGTGGGTCTGCATGTGAACACTCTGACCTGGTTTCAGCTCTGGTTTCTTGATTCAGACATAATTCGGGTGAACGTGTGAACGGGGGAGGGGCGACCCGTCACAATGCAGAGTCAGTGCTCTCTTTGTGGGGGGTGGAGGTGCCGCTCCGGGGACCAGTCTGTGTTTGGGGGTCAGACTGGAGGATGGCGTGACACACGAGGACCTCCAGCGAGGACACAAACCCGTCCACAGTAAACAGGAACAGAGACAATAAGCCGAGGACGCTTCGTTTAACAATCGGAGCTTCAGCAGTAAACAACATATTGTCTGAACGTTTCACACGTGAACTCACGTTCTGCTGATTCTGGATCAGATCAGGAGGACGAAGAACAACACTCAACGTTTTTCTTGAAAAAAAATAGAAATATTTTTTTTCAGAAATATGTGAAGTGACCACGACCTCTGAGCAAGGCATTATGTGGTGGTGGCACGTTAACAAACGTAAGACTTTCACCCAGGAGCCCGCTGTTCTGAAGTCACTTTTAGTCATTTTAACCAGAGATTTGTGAATGAATGAAAGCGTAAAGAGTCTGTTTTACTCCCTTTAGACATTTAATTCATCAGTTCATTCAATGAAGAGGTTCGACAGCTAGCTCGTTAGCTCGGTGGCTAACAGGACAGTGAGTCCCTTCAGTGTAATGTCCTGTCTGTTTATACTCTGACAGATGAGCTTATATGAATTTAGTTTCACTCTGACGAGTGTAAAACAATCTGAAGTGTAACCTGAGGTGCTTCATTAATCCTCAGGGGGAAACTTCCCTCCTGCTGTGGTGTTACTGCAGCATCATCTCGTTAACACTTAACGAGTTAACGAGGGTTAAGTGAGCGCTGGTTAAAGGATCTTTGTGTTATGGTGTCCTCTGAGGGATCAGACCCAGGTCTGTCCCTGACATCAACAGTGAGAGTAAACACAGCAATATGTCAGATTGTTCAACAGATTATGGCTGAGCCTCAAAGCCTCTGATCCTGAGACCATTAGTGTCCATGACCGAGACACTAATACCTGCCTCAAACCAAAACCCTGTTCCTGGAGCGCTCTGCTTAATTACTCTGCAGCTCCGACACCTCGAGTGTTTCCCCCCGTCCAGCGGAGGATCTGATCTGTTCTGGCATTCAGTAAAAACTCTTTCCTTTTTTACACCTTGAGCAGGACTGGGTCTGTCTTACTGGAGTTAGTTATCTCATCCTGTTGGCCCGTGGCAGGGTGCTATCAAAGATACACTTCCTGTTGTTGTTGTTGTTGTGCCCACAGATCCCCCAAAATCCTCCAAATCCCTCCTGGGCTCATGGTTGAAGTTTGTAAACTAAGCTAAGATCTGTGTTCACTTTCAGACAAAGTGAAACAAATACAAAATGATGGAGACAAGCTTGTTAAATTAAACATTTTAGGAGCTCATTCACAGCAGAAGTTACCTCATTATTATATAACCTGACAGCACGCAGCGTTTTGACCCGGAGTCTGTCGGTCCATTGCCGGTCCTTTGTTGGCCCATGGTTGATCTTTTGTACATCTTTAGTTGGCACACAGAATGTAAACATACATTTTTAAAGGAGATATATAAAAGTCAAATTGATTTCATGAAGAAGCGGATTGATTGATTTTACAGTTTTTCTTCATAAACTTTATTTGAATGAGGTTTGATATAAATGGCTCAAAGGATCTGCCAGACAGATTTACATAAACCTACAGTGGTATATGCAGGTTGAGGTGTCACCACAGTGTTAGAGGCCTATCTATCTTCACTTGAAACCGGGATTCACCTGCAGAATGAATTCATGTCGGAAGGCCTAAAAAGTTTCCTAAGCTGAGGTGGAAGCTTTAGAAAATGTTCAGTGATAAATGATCTTTAATACACAGCTGGGAACTGTGAGGGAATCAGGAACGATTGGACGAATATCAGCAGCTTCTTCGGACTGAAGTAATGAACCAGCTGTAATCTGGATACCTTACTTCTTCATGGGCATCTCACCTGTGACTTCTTCTATTCTTCTGGTTTCAACATGATTTAAAGATGTTCTGAGGATTTAATCATGACGCTTCTGTAAACTGCAGTCTTTAGTTTCCCCAAACTCACTCCTGACCTTCACGAAGCTGAGCGTCTCTGCAGTTTCTCACCGAGACGTTCCTGATGAAAACAAACTGTTTGTGTTTACTCCAGACTGGCAGGAGTTTAGAGAAAGCCTTGTGTTCCCTCTCAGGAAACAGTTTGGGATAATCTGCTGTGAAAACAAGAGTTCCCAAACTGGATTAAAGGCCGGGGACAACATGGCCGTTACATAAAGGCCAGTTGTTGTTTTGGACGGAGGTGTAAATACTACTTCTCATGGCTACTATTCCATCCCTGATGGGGAGGCAGGAGGTGAGCCGATAAGCAGGTTGGCAGTAGTAACTCATCGCAACAAGCGGAGGTGGAGCGTACCAAGATAGAAGACAGCTTTAGCAGGATTGAACTAAACTTTTCCAAAAGACAAGCTGACCTAATCGTCCAGATAAACCGGCTGAGGAAAACATCATCAACACGTACGTTTAATATCCAGCGAGACAATCACAGCTCAGTGCTTCTGGGTAATAACACTCTGCAGCTCTAAGCTTTGAAAACACAAACCTGAACATTGTGTCATGCCGACCAACCGATGTTTAATAAAACAATTTCTAGAGTGTATGAAGCTTTTATGTTGACGTAATTATTACCTGATTTGGAATAGATCCAGAATTAGAAGGGGGAATAGATCTGGATGGGGAACTATGAGGAGAATTGTGTAGAAATGGTTCTACCTCTATTTTAAATACTAGATATAGACTGATTTAATTTAACTCCATATAAACTACACAAATACATCTCCAATATTTCACCCCTTTGTTTTAGATGTGGTCCTGAAGAGGGAACATTTTTAAACTCCACTTGGCAGTGATCTGAACTCAAGAGGTTTTGGTAGGGGGGGTATGTGACACCCTATCCAGTATTCATGGTGTTGACTTTCTATTGTTTATTGGGTAACTTTACGAAATCCAACCGTAGAAATAGCCACAAGATGAAGCTCACAGAAATCTGGCTGGCCATTGCTAAAAGAATGATCAAATTGAAGTCAGATGTAAATCAGACATCTCTCTCTCTCTATTGGAATGTGGCTCTCTGAAATGAATAATGTTTTACAAGATATGATGACTCTTCTTGGATTAAATGGGAAATCTCCCATCGCACCAGATTGATAGAGTTCTTTTTTAATCTTTTATTGGGGATGTGATTGAAAACCTGATCCTTGCTACAAGATGCTGTTCTGTGTCTCTCAGTGTCATTGTTGTTTTTTTGATTTTAAGTTTTAATTGTTTGCTTGTTGTCTTGTTGACTTTGTACTATTATTCATCATTTCATGGCTATGTGCCATGTGTCAATGTGTTTGTCCTTGAAAAAGCAAAATCAAAAATAACAAAAACAAATACAAAGCTGCTCCTTTAACATCTGCTGTCTCTGCTGCAGGTCGGGACGTTCTGTCCTCAGTCTGCTGCCTCTGTCTATTAAAATGAGCTTTTAATTTTCACCTCTGAAGTAAAAAAGCAGGAATCGGCCCGACAGAGATGATGAAGAAACTGTAAAATCCTTCTTCCCTGAAGTCAATGAAACGATAAACGCATCGACAGAAAAACTACAGTTTGTAGGCTGAAGGAGACTTAGAGACTACTGTGGCGTCCCCCCAGGAGACAACGCCACTCAGACGGGGACTTCATGGTGCATTCACTCTGGTAAACTCTGAGAAACTCAAGTTGTTGTAAAGTTCCCGCTTGTCATCTAGTGAATCTTCTTTTAGATGTTTAACAGTTTGTTCCCAACCGACTGGTGAAATACGTTTTTACATATTAAATACATTATTGAAATGTCCCCATATGGACTAAAACATATCACGTCTGAGACCATGCCTTTTAAAGAGGGATTTGATGTAGATGACAGTTGTCGGGTATAAAAACCGATCATCTTCTGATCTCTATGAATCAAGACTCCATAGTCCAAAAACAGGAGAATCAGGACTCCTGTAATCAGGGACTTGAGGTGCTTCTGCTGCAACATCTGACACCTTAAGATTTGTTGCTGTTTGATTTTCTACGAAAAATAGTTAAAGAAGTAGTGATAATAATTTCTGGACTCTTATGTACCTTAAATCACTTACGACACTTCTGTAGTTATTTTAACCCAAAGCACAATCTTTTTTTTTCTTAGGTTTAGTTGTCTAAACCTAACCAAGCAGTTTAGTTGTCTAAACCTAACCAAGCAGTTTAGTTGTCTAAACCTAACTAAGTAGTCTAGTTTTTCTAAACCTAACTAAGTAGTTTAGTTGTCTAAACTTAACTAAGTAGTTTTGTTGTCTAAACCTAACTAAGTAGTTTAGTTTTTCTAAACCTAACTAAGTAGTTTAGTTGTTTAAACCTAACTAAGTAGTTTAGTTGTCTCAACCTAACTAAGTAGTTTAGTTTTTCTAAACCTAACTAAGTAGTTTTGTTGTCTCAACCTAACTAAGTAGTTTAGTTGTCTCAACCTAACTAAGTAGTTTAGTTTTTCTAAACCTAACTAAGTAGTTTTGTTGTCTCAACCTAACTAAGTAGTTTAGTTGTCTAAATCTAACTAAGTAGTTTAGTTTTTCTAAACCTAACTAAGTAGTTTAGTTTTTCTAAACCTAACTAAGTAGTTTTGTTGTCTTTAAACTTCCTGGTTCATGATACTATGATAGACTCTTATGACCATAATTAATTTGATCAATCACACCGTGTATTTCTCCTGCTATGACATCACAGAATGGCAGCGTTCCTAGAACATCATTGGTCTCTCTGCCATCACATGCCAAGCATTCACCAACCACACCACATGACCCAGCAGCCCTGAACTCTCACACACACACACACGCACACACACACACACACACACACACACACACACACACACACACACACACACACACAGTCCTATACTGATAATCAAATCAGTCTCTCGTCAATTACTTAGAACAGTGTGAATGTGACCAAAGTGTTGGAGCTGCCAGGAAGGACTGGATTAGTGTGTGTGTGTGTGTGTGTGTGTGTGTGTGTGTGTGTAACAGGAACACCGTGTCCTCCTGACCCGACCAATCAGCACGGATCAGATTTAACTGAATGGGAGATCTAGTCCTCACTGAGACCAGGAGAGACAACATCAGTCCAGTTCTCCTGTTTGATGTTAAAATTACCCGTTGGTTTATTTTTTGATTTGCTGCTCCAGAACTCTCAGAGGGTCTGGTTCAGGTCTCAGAGGGGTTCAGGTCTCAGAGGGTCTGGTTTAGGTCTCAGAGGGTCTGGTTCAGGTCTCAGAGGGGTTCAGGTCTCAGAGGGTCTGGTTTAGGTCTCAGAGGGTCTGGTTCAGGTCTCACTGTCACAGCTGTAAACTGACTGCTGTAACTATAACACTCATTTCCTGTTGACCAGTTTCCTGCTGTGTTACCTTCAACCCGCTGTCGCTGTGGTCGTTTGAGTCATTGAGCAGAGAGGCATGTGTTTCTCATGAATTCCTCTTGAACGCCAGTTTTTGTTCAACACCTAAAGTGTGTCTGCATATTATTCATTAAAAATCTTCATCATCTTTTTAATAAAGTCTTTTGGTCTGAACTCGACTGGCACATTTACAGTGTGACTCACTGACCTTTAACTGAGTCATAAAAGAAGTTCTTAATTTCAGAAAATTAAAAGCAGCAGAAAGTCTGTTGAAATGATGCATGTTAAGACTCTTTTTAACAAACTCTGTCTTTATGACTACGTGGGCTCTGTGGGCCAGAAAAAAACGTTTCATGAAGCAGAACTTTGTCTCAGAAACAAAAACCATAAACCTGCAGGATGTCTCACATGCATGAACACCAATCAAAAAGCTGCTTTTAGGTGTGGATAGTTTAAAGTTCATCAT
>NW_027176867.1:15000-21340 GCF_023349555.1 Cebidichthys violaceus
TCAGGTACTCTGTTCTCTACCTGTTCAGGTACTCTGTTCTCTACTCTGTTCAGGTACTCTGTTCTCTACCTGCTCAGGTACTCTGTTCTCTACCTGTTCAGGTACTCTGTTCTCTACTCTGTTCAGGTACTCTGTTCTCTACCTGCTCAGGTACTCTGTTCTCTACCTGTTCAGGTACTCTGTACTCTACCTGTTCAGGTACTCTGTTCTCTACTCTGTTCAGGTACTCTGTTCTCTACCTGTTCAGGTACTCTGTTCTCTACTCTGTTCAGGTACTCTGTTCTCTACCTGTTCAGGTACTCTGTACTCTACCTGTTGAGGTACTCTGTTCTCTACCTGTTCAGGTACTCTGTACTCTACCTGTTCAGGTACTCTGTTCTCTACCTGTTCAGGTACTCTGTTTACTACCTGTTCAGGTACTCTGTTCTCTACCTGTTCAGGTACTCTGTTCACTACCTGTTCAGGTACTCTGTTCCCTACCTGCTCAGGTACTCTGTTCTCTACCTGTTCAGGTACTTTGTTCACTACCGGTTCAGATACTCTGTTCACTACCTGTTCAGGTACTCTGTTCTCTACCTGTTCAGGTACTCTGTACTCTACCTGTTCAGGTACTCTGTTCTCTACTCTGTTCAGGCACTCTGTTCTCTACCTGTTCAGGTACTCTGTTCACTACCTGTTCAGGTACTCTGTTCTCTACCTGTTCAGGTACTTTGTTCACTACCGGTTCAGATACTCTGTTCACTACCTGTTCAGGTACTCTGTACTCTACCTGTTCAGGTACTCTGTTCTCTACCTGTTCAGGTACTCTGTTCACTACCTGTTCAGGTACTCTGTACACTACCTGTTCAGGTACTCTGTACACTACCTGTTCAGGTACTCTGTTCACTACCTGTTCAGGTACTCTGTACACTACCTGTTCAGGTACTCTGTTCTCTACCTGTTCAGGTACTCTGTTCCCTGCTCTGTTTCACAACCAGAAGAAGACAAAACTAAAACCAGAAGATGAGAAGATAAGCTTCTATTTCTGCTCTTCATCAGATCACATCCACAGAACCTGGTTCTCACCTGGAACCAGAATAGAACCTTTAAACCTGGTTCTAACACTTGTTAATGAGAGATAATATTTATGTATATATTTGATATAAAATGTGTGTAATAAGGATACAAAAGAGGGGAACCAAACTGGTAATGTTTTATTATTATTATTTATTATTATTATTATTATTATTATTAATATTTTATAAAACAGTTAAACACCAGTTGGCTGCTTTCTAGGAAAGATACTAAAATACAGTCTATTTTATTGTATTTATTGTAAAAGTATTACTTTACTTCCCAGCTGACGAGTCCTTTCTGCAGGTTACTTTAGTTCAGAGTAAATCTTACAGATGTGTGAAACACGGGTCTCTTCGGCCTCATAAAAGAATCAGAACCAGATGTTTAGATATTCTACATCTGTAGTGTGAGTATTATTCATTCAAGTCTGTTGGAGGACGGCTGTAGCAGACCAGGATCCAGCAGGAGGGTCTTCCTGTTTCATTCACGCTTTCTAAGCCAATCAGCTGCTTGTGCTAAATGTTGCTAACGGCGTACAGCTAACAGTATAATTCGGTTCCACGCATTACGTGCATCGACCTACATAATGTGTATTCTGCCTGCAGTGGACTGAGACCGTTCGGCGGGACTAGACAGACCAGAAACAGGCCACATGGTTTTGGAAAACGGGGGACAACGGGGGACCACGTCAGACCACGTCAGACCACATCAGATCACGTCCGACCACGTCTGACCACGAGCTGCAGAATCCACAGTGTGCCTTAAAATAATAGAAGAACGTTATCTTTATTTTTAGAGACAAAGTCAGAATGTCGTCTGAGTTCACGATTCTTCAACGAGTCTGCACACGAACATCCACATTCCTCACAGGATTAACTGTGTGTGTGTGTGTGTGTGTGTGTGTGTGTGTGTGTGTCTGTGTGTGTGTGTCTGTGTGTGTGTGTGTGTGTGTGTGTCTGTGTGGGCGGTGCAGGGGGGGGGGGGGGGGGTTCCAGTAAGGACACCAGCACATGTTCCAGAAGTCACACTTGATTGCATTTATTCTTAATCTAAACACACACACACACACACACACACACACACACACACACACACACACACACACACACACACACACACACACACACACACAGAGAGACACTCACAGATCCCTGTACTTCTATTGTTGAGAGGACCCTCAATGACACAATGCATCCTGAGCCCCTAATCATGACTAAGGGCCTGAACCCAACTTAAACCTAAACCTGATTCTAACCTGAACTTTAAAACCAAAACAGCCGAAATGTCCTCACTTCGTGGCTAACTTCTCTCGGTCCTCACTATGCAGCAAGTACAGGAACACACACACACACACACACACACACACACACACACACACACACACACACACACACACACACACACACACACATTACATTGACTTACATTCATTTTTTGGGGACTTAACTGAACCCTAAACTTTAAAACAATGACCCAGGAGTCAACAGGGACCCGACATTTGTCCTCAATTAACTGGTGTTCAGTCTGAAGTTTGAACTGATCTGTCTGTAAACATGTTTACGCCCATAAAAGCCTTTCATGAAGCAGGAGTCCTCCAGATGATCCTCCAGGATCAGGCTGGACCTCCTCAAACACCTGGAGACTCCCTCATTAAAGGGAACCTCTGGTTTATTTCGACTCCTTCAAATTCCACTTCATGAGTCCATGTGGACTCTGAGGGGTCTGCGGCAGCATTAGAATAAACGCTTACGTCTATTAAAATCTATTTCTTTGTCCTCTGAACACACAGTATGGAGACTTCGTCGTGCATCTCTGAGGTTTTGATCATATTTGACTGAATATTTTGCAGTCAAATCAAATAGTTTATATGATATTTAACCATAGTGTCTTTATTATACATTTAATACTTGTTTCTTTACAGGGTTTGTATGAACAAAGGTGGAAACATCGTCTCTCGTCACATGTTTAACTCTACTTCAGGCCGACGGCACGATTTTATTCTCTCATTCGTTAGAGAGAGCCTTGTAGCCCCGCCCCTAAAGCATCCCCTGCTTTATGGTCTGTTTGACTCTAAATGGAGCATAATGTAGTAAATGAACATCATGCTGTATTGAAGAAGACTGTAAACTAGAGATTGAGACCATAAACTCATGTTTACAATGTTTACTGAGGGAATAAATCAAGAGAGAAGTAGAGTCATTTTAGACTAGACTTCTATACAACCAGAGGAGTCGCCCCCTGGTGGACACTAGAGAGAATGCAGTTTGAGAAAGCATTGATTCCTCTACAACTAAACTGTATTCTCACAGTCTTGAGCTCCAGGTGACATTATCGTCCACAAAAACTTGTTACAGAATAAAGTTAAATGTATTTAAATCCGGCTCACGTCTTCAGAGCAGCTTTGTTCTCTAAACTCAATAAAAACAACAGAACGTTGTGTGAAGCGTGAGAAGTCCTCCTCTCGCTCTGATTCTCTCTCTCTCTCTCTTATAAATTCATAGGCTTCAGTGTGTCTGCTGGGATACAAGAGGAGCGTCTGATCTCACCGAGGTCACTGTGACCTCACAGTGCTGCAGCTCTGTGATGGAGTCTGGAAACCTGGACCCCTGAGTCCACTTCAGACCTCTATACAACCAGAAGAGTTGCCCCCTGGTGGACTTGCCACTCTGAAGCATTGAAATCACATCGCATAACTACATTTAGGACTTTAAATGTGTGTGCCATGTTTCAGCAAACATCTCATCTGTTACACGCTCCTGCAGATTCCTGCTCTACAACATCAGGAGGATTCTCCTCTTCCTCACTGACGAGACGGAGCAGGTTCTCATCCAGGCTCTTGTCATCTCCCGTCTGGACTACTGACACTCTCTAGTCACCGGAGCCCCGGCGTCGGCCATCAGACCTCTGGAGCTTGTCCAGAAAGCCGCAGCTCGCCTGGTGTTCAATCGCCCCAAGTTCTCCCACACAACTTTCTCCGTTCTCTACACTGGCTCCCTGTAAGAGCTCATCCAGTTTAAGACTCTGGTGCTAGCCTACAGGGCAGTGAAAGGAACAGCTCCTTCCTATCTCCAGGCCATGGTCAAGCCTTACACCCCCGCCCGACCACTTCGCTCTGCTGCCTCGGGGCGATCGGGTCGATCGGGTCACGTCTGTTTTCTGTCCTGGCCCCACAGTGGTGGAATGAACTCCTCACTGACGTCAGGACAGCGGAGTCGCTGCCCATCTTTCATCAGGCTGAAAACCCACCTCTTCAGGAAGTGCTACCCTGAGCCTTCCACTCATAATAGTTTGTTTCTGTACTTTGGCTCTGAGTTATGCTCTGCTTCATGCTCTTAGATGCTTGCTTGGAAAAGGAGATGTACTTATGACTTCTGGTGACTAGTAATTCTCTTGAATACCAATGTTGATGCACTTATTGTAAGTCGCTTTGGATAAAAACGTCTGCTAAATGACTGTAATGTAATGTAATGGTTATGTTTTGAGCATTTTTATCTCCTCAAAAACACCTTTGTTTTTCAATGGTGAAGAATGCGTCGCCACAGCAACACAGTTCCATGAAACAACAAACTTTTGATAACTTTTCATCACTAAGGTCTTTAGATTGTACTGATCAAATTTGCTTATTTTGCTTAATTTGCTTAATTCCCTAGGAGGAGTTTGTTAAAGTACAGCGCCCGGAAATGGCCAAAAAAACAACACTAGGAATTCATAAAAAAATCAAAATGGCCGATTATCTGGTTGGGTTTAGAGCATGGCCCCAAGAGACTTTGTTTTCAGTCCAGATGTGATACATGTGCCTACCAAATTTTGTAAATCTATGTGAAACGTACTGCGAGGGCTGCTTTGTCGAAATTCTGTACAGGTCGCTATCGAGCCAACTCAGAAGCAATAAAATCATATTAAGGACAAACTTTTTGTCCACTTGATGTTAAATTTAGAGAAGAAAAATGATAAAATCGCCATTTAAGATCTCCTTTATTCTTTGATCTTTGCCAGGAATGAATGAAAAAGGAATTATTTAAAATCAGTCAGAATCAGACGTATAAAACTCTGTAAAACAGACAATTATCAAAGTGTTTCTGTTACTGATGAAGAGGAAGATGATGAGTCTTCCTCTCAGTTAGCTCAGTGTGTTCCTGGTCTGCAGGTTCTGGTCTGCAGGTCCAGTTCTGGGCGAGTCGACGAGACAAGGATGTCTTTGTCTCCTAATGAAGACGTTTAAGTCCAAAACTCACCACGTCAAAAACTAAACTATTCACTCTCAACACATTTGATCATAATATTTTAGACACCTACTTTTAGTTAATGGACTTATTCAACATTTATTATATTATATCATACTTTATTTTATTTTATTTTACAATATAATATAATATAATATAATATTATATAATTGTATATTATATTATATTGAATAACATTATATGATATGATATTTTATTATGTTATATTACATTAGATTATATGACATTACAAAGATAAACAGTCATATACTGTACATACATTACACTACCGTATAATGTGTATTAGAGGGGGATCCCAGGATTCAATAAAGTGTACCTTTATTGTGTTTATTCAGTTTAAACGTGAGTAGCTTTAACTGTTTAAATGTCCATGAGGCTGCTGCCCCCTGCTGGACTCTACGCGTCATCACAGCTGTCAGTTCACACCGCTCTGCTTTATACACAGATGTCAGTGGGCGGGGTCTGCTGTGACCAATGAGAGCGGACCATGGAGCGTTACCAAGGAAACGACGCACAGAGCCGTAGCTGGGAGAAGCTGGGAGGCAACGTCAGCTATACAGGCTAACTAGCTAGCCCGTTAGCTCACGGTTGACTCTCTCAGAGCCTGATCTTAAATATTTAAAATCATCTTATAACGTTTAATGTTTGAGGCCCGACGTCACTGTCTGTATGACGTGATCTGAGAGCAGCCTGAGCTCTGAACACTGCGAGTGATTAGCTTAGCACGCTAACCTTTGTGCGTTTGTTGTTAGCAGTGAAGCTAATCACCGGGTCGAACACGGGATGGAAGTGAGTTAACGCTCTGACCCGGGTCTGGCACGGGTCTGTGGCTCGAGATGCAGCGGAGCGGAGAGCCAGTTTACCCGCGCTAAACACGTGAGTACCCGGGTTAGTGCTGCTGTCCATCATCCACACCTGTAGTAGCCTCGAGCTGTCCATCATCCACACCTAATATAAAGAGAAAACTGTGATTGTGTAATTACAAACGTATATCACAGGTGATGCATGACGTCACTGTTCTTATGGCCTTTTTGTTGGTT
>NW_027176868.1:0-7500 GCF_023349555.1 Cebidichthys violaceus
AAACAGTCGCTATAACTGTCTGGAGGACGTGCGTAAAGAGGCCGTTAATGTGGCGAGAGAGTCCGTTTAAAGCTCACAATGTGAGGCGAAACATCCTCCAGCAACAGCCGCTATAACTGTCTGGAGGACGTGCGTAAAGAGGCCGTTAACGTCATCTGTCAATCCGTTTGAAATTCACAATCCGAGGCAAAGCCTCCTCCACAAACAGCCGCTATAACTGTCTGGAGGACGTGCGTAAAGAGGCTGTTATTGTCATCTGTCAATCCGTTTTGAGCTCACAATCTGAGGGAAAGCATCCTCCAGAAACAGTCGCTGTGACAGTCTGGAGGACGTGCGTAAAGAGGCCGTACACATCATAATTTAATCCGTTGTATTGACATAATGCTGGGTCAAAAATCCTCCGCAAACAGCCGCTATAACTGTCTGGAGGACGTGCGTAAAGAGGCTGTTAACGTCATCTGTCAATCCGTTTTAAATTCACAATCTGAGGAAAAGCATTCTCCAGAAACAGTCGCTGTGACAGTCTGGAGGACGTGCGTAAAGAGGCCGTACACATCATAATTTAATCCGTTGTATTGACATAATGCTGGGTCAAAAATCCTCCGCAAACAGCCGCTATAACTGTCTGGAGGACGCGCGTAAAGAGGCTGTTAACGTCATCTGTCAATCCGTTTTAAATTCACAATCTGAGGGAAAGCATTCTCCAGAAACAGTCGCTGTAACTGTCTGGAGGACGTGCGTAAAGAGGCCGTACACATCATAATTTAATCCGTTTTATTGACATAATGCTGGGTCAAAAATCCTCCACAAACAGCCGCTGTGACAGTCTGGAGGACGCGCGTAAAGAGGCCGTTAACGTCATCTGTCAATCCGTTTTAAATTCACAATCCGAGGCAAAGCCTCCTCCAGAAACAGTCGCTATAACTGTCTGGAGGACGTGCGTAAAGAGGCCGTTAACGTCATCTGTCAATCCGTTTTAAATTCACAATCCGAGGCAAAGCCTCCTCCAGAAACAGTCGCTATAACTGTCTGGAGGACGTGCGTAAAGAGGCCGTTAACGTCATCTGTCAATCGTTTTAAATTCACAATCCGAGGCAAAGCCTCCTCCAGAAACAGTCGTTGTAACTGCCTGGAGGACGCGCGTAAAGAGGCCGTTAACATAATCAGTTAATCCGTTTGAAAGTCATTTTCTAAGGCAGCGCTTCCCCGCAACACTCCGCTGTTGTCCGTCAAAACTCGGATCTCCCAGGCCCAGCCAGAACGCTCCATTCGCGGGGAAGAGACGTCCGCAACACACCGCTGTTGTCCGTCAAAAAATCGGATCACATAGGCCGAGCATAATGGCTTTAAATCGGATAAAGTACTTCCGCGTTGTCGCCTGTCTTTGCCGCCCTGGTAACCGGGAGTCGGGCCGAAATTATCTCCGTGGTGCCTTCACTTTTCCGGCCTTCTTGTAGTAAAGCTGTCGCTGTCTTTTCATGATAGACAGATTTTTGAAAAACCGGTTTCACAAAATGTGCGCAAGGTGGCTTGGTTACCCCCTACCAAAAGTGGTCACATCGGGATAGGCAAAAACCAATAAGCGCTGAAGGCTTCAGCGCTTATTGGTTTTTGCCTAGAGACACTCTGTCGTTTTTTGGAGGTTCGCGCCCCTGGAATTCTTGCAAGTCAGCGAAGCGCTGAAGCCTTCAGCGCTTCGTGTTGCCTAGAAACACTTTGGCGTTTTGCTGGGTTTTACGCCCCTGGAACTCTTGCGAGTCAGCGAAGCGCTGAAGCCTTCAGCGCTTCGTGTTGCCTAGAGACACTTTGGCGTTTTTCTGACTTTTACGCCCCTGGAACTCTTGCGACTCAACGAAGCGCTGAAGCCTTCAGCGCTTCGTGTTGCCTAGAGTCACGTCACATACGCGGCTGGGTTTTTTTTTCCCTTTTTCTTCCTTTTTCCGGGATTTTCGTGCCCCAGAGCATGCCTCTCTCCCTGGGATGCCTCCGACTGCTGCTCCATGCCCTCTCTCTCTCTCTCTCTCTCTCTCTCTCTCTCTCTCTCTCTCTCTCTCTCTCTCTCTCTCTCTCTCTCTCTCATCATCCCAGTTTAGGGCGCTTTTTCCGGGCATTAGCTCACGTAGCAACATCAGCACCATGGACAGCACCACGGACAGCGCCCTGGACGTCATTTACCAGGGAAAGGGGGCACATTTCCCGGATCTTTGACCTCCACCGCATCCCCTAGGCCCCTGCCAACACTGCCACAAGAGGGCCCGAAAAACGGATGGTGAGAAAGGGTAAATTCGGGCGTGGAAAGCACCCCCACTCTCATCTCACCCACACCCGGAAAACAGCACTTTTTCCGGGTGGGCCTCTTCCAGAGCATCCCTTGGGCTCCCCCAACACTCCCACAAAATGACCCGAAAAAAAGAGGGTGGGAAAGGGTAAGTTCGGGCTGAAAAGCACCCAGACACACATCTCGCTCACGCCCGGAAAACAGCACTTTTTCCGGGTGACTCACCTCCAGAGCATCCCCTGGGCTCCCCCCAACACTCCCACAAAAGGGCCCGAAAAACGGATGGTGAGAAAGGGTAAATTCGGGCGTGGAAAGCACCCCCACTCTCATCTCACCCACACCCGGAAAACAGCACTTTTTCCGGGTGGGCCTCCTCCAGAGCAACCCCCTGGCACCCAGCAACACTCCCACAAAAGGACCCGAAAAAAAGAGGGTGAAAAAGGGTAAGTTTGGGCTGAAAAGCACCCAGACACACATCTCGCTCACCGCCCGGAAAATGGCACTTTTCCGGGTGACTCACATCCAGAGCATCCCCTGGGCTCCCAGCAACACTCCCACAAAAGGGCCCGAAAAACGGAGGGTGGGAAAGGGTAAATTCGGGCGTGGAAGGCACCCCCACTCTCATCCCTTCCACACCCGGAAAACGAGCACTTTTTCCGGGTGACTCACCTCCAGAGCATCCCCTGGGCTCCCCCCAACACTCCCACAAAAGGGCCCGAAAAACGGATGGTGAGAAAGGGTAAATTCGGGCGTGGAAAGCACCCCCACTCTCATCTCACCCACACCCGGAAAACAGCACTTTTTCCGGGTGGGCCTCCTCCAGAGCAACCCCCTGGCACCCAGCAACACTCCCACAAAAGGACCCGAAAAAACGGAGGGTGGGAAAGGGTAAATTCGGGCGTGGAAAGCATCCCCACTCTCATCTCCTCCACACCCGGAAAAAGAGCACTTTTCCCGGGTGGGCCTCCTCCAGAGCATCCCCCTGGCACCCAGCAACACTGCCACAAAAGGGCCTGAAAAAAGAAGGGTGAGAAAGGCAAAGTCCGGGCTGAAGAGCACCCAGACACACATCTCGCTCACGCCCGGAAAAAAGCACTTTTTCCCCGGTAAAACACCTCCAGAGCATCCCCTGGGCTCCCCCCAACACTGACACAAAAGGGCTAGAAAAACAGAAGAGGAGAAAGGGTAAATTCGGGCGTGGAAAGCACCCCCACTCTCATCTCACCCACACCCGGAAAACAGCACTTTTTCCGGGTGGGCCTCCTCCAGAGCATCCCCCTGGCACCCAGCAACACTGCCACAAAAGGGCCTGAAAAAAGAAGGGTGAGAAAGGCAAAGTCCGGGCTGAAGAGCACCCAGACACACATCTCGCTCACGCCCGGAAAAAGCACTTTTTCCGGATAAAACACCTCCACAGCATCCCCCTGGCACCCAGCAACACTGACACAAAACGGTCCGAAAAACAGAAGGGGAGAAAGGATAAATTCGGGTGTGGAAAGCACCCCCACTCTCATCTCATCCACACCCGGAAATAAGGCACCTATCCCGGCCACAGGACCTCCGCAGCATCCCCCTGGTCACCCTCCACCACCTCTGCTTAAAGCAGACCGAAATAGTGGGAGAAAGTGTGGGAAAAGCACTCCCACAGCACCAGCCTCATCCACTCATCCACACCCGGAAATCAGGCACCTTTCCCGGCCACAGGACCTCCGCAGCATCTCCCTGGTCACCCAGCATCACCTCTGCTTAAAGCAACCCGAAATAGTGGGAGAAAGTGTGTGAAAAGCACTCACACAGCACCAGCCTCATCCACTCATCCACACCCGGAAATCAGGCACCTTTCCTGGCCACAGGACCTCCGCAGCACCCCCCTGGTCACCCAGCATCACCTCTGCTTAAAGCAGACCGAAATAGTGGGAGAAAGTGTGAGAAAAGCACTCCCACAGCACCAGCCTCATCCACTCATCCACACCCGGAAATCAGGCACCTATCCCGGCCACAGGACCTCCGCAGCATCCCCCTGGTCACCCTCCATCACCTCTGCTTAAAGCAGACCGAAATAGTGGGAGAAAGTGTGTGAAAAGCACTCCCACAGCACCAGCCTCATCCACTCATCCACACCCGGAAATCAGGCACCTTTCCTGGCCACAGGACCTCCGCAGCACCCCCCTGGTCACCCAGCATCACCTCTGCTTAAAGCAGACCGAAATAGTGGGAGAAAGTGTGAGAAAAGCACTCCCACAGCACCAGCCTCATCCACTCATCCACACCCGGAAATAAGGCACCTATCCCGGCCACAGGACCTCCGCAGCATCCCCCTGGTCACCCTCCATCACCTCTGCTTAAAGCAGACCGAAATAGTGGGAGAAAGTGTGTGAAAAGCACTCCCACAGCACCAGCCTCATCCACTCATCCACACCCGGAAATCAGGCACCTTTCCTGGCCACAGGACCTCCGCAGCACCCCCCTGGTCACCCAGCATCACCTCTGCTTAAAGCAGACCGAAATAGTGGGAGAAAGTGTGAGAAAAGCACTCCCACAGCACCAGCCTCATCCACTCATCCACACCCGGAAATAAGGCACCTATCCCGGCCACAGGACCTCCGCAGCATCCCCCTGGTCACCCTCCATCACCTCTGCTTAAAGCAGACCGAAATAGTGGGAGAAAGTGTGTGAAAAGCACTCCCACAGCACCAGCCTCATCCACTCATCCACACCCGGAAATCAGGCACCTTTCCTGGCCACAGGACCTCCGCAGCACCCCCCTGGTCACCCAGCATCACCTCTGCTTAAAGCACCGAAATAGTGGGAGAAAGTGTGAGAAAAGCACTCCCACAGCACCAGCCTCATCCACTCATCCACACCCGGAAATAAGGCACCTTTCCCGGCCACAGGACCTCCGCAGCACCCCCCTAGTCACCCACCAACACCTCTGACTCAAGCTCCCCACCAAAAACGGGGAAAAAATAAAAAATAGCCCTCCAAAAACACCCCCCCCCAACCGGACCCACCCCCACCCGGCCACCCCTCACCAAAAGCCCGCAGAGACACCTCCGGCAGCTACCCTTCTAACCCCGTCTCCAGGCGGTCCCGGGCCCCCACACTTAAGCACCCTCTCTGGGTTAAAACCAAAACTCCGACCGTTCAGGACGTTCATGCCCCTGGTAATTTAGTTTCGTGCCCCTGGTAGATGGGAGAGAAGCGCTAAAGCCTTCAACTAGCCGAGCTAGAGCCTCCAAAGCGGCCTCCACAACCACAATACAGGGCCTGGAGGTCAGTTTGCTGGTTTTTTTCTAAGTGTAATTCCAAACTGCAACTCTCACTTTGTCCACAGGATGGCGACATTGGACTGCAAGTGAGCTCCAAGCGGTTGAATGTAAATGATTTATCCGGCCTTATGACCCTAAAAACGGACACTTTTACACATATAAGCTGGATGAAATACATTTCACGTGGTCCTGGTCCTCTGAGCGAGTACCAGAGAGCTAGGCAGAGCCAGGCTATGTCCCTAGGCCGAGCTGGAGCCTCCAAAGCGGCCTCCACAACCACAATACAGGGCCTGGAGGTCAGTTTGCTGGTTTTTTTCTAAGTGTAATTCCAAACTGCAACTCTCACTTTGTCCACAGGATGGCGACATTGGACTGCAAGTGAGCTCCAAGCGGTTGAATGTAAATGATTTATCCGGCCTTATGACCCTAAAAACGGACACTTTTACACATATAAGCTGGATGAAATACATTTCACGTGGTCCTGGTCCTCTGAGCGAGTACCAGAGAGCTAGGCAGAGCCAGGCTATGTCCCTAGGCCGAGCTGGAGCCTCCAAAGCGGCCTCCACAACCACAATACAGGGCCTGGAGGTCAGTTTGCTGGTTTTTTTCTAAGTGTAATTCCAAACTGCAACTCTCACTTTGTCCACAGGATGGCGACATTGGACTGCAAGTGAGCTCCAAGCGGTTGAATGTAAATGATTTATCCGGCCTTATGACCCTAAAAACGGACACTTTTACACATATAAGCTGGATGAAATACATTTCACGTGGTCCTGGTCCTCTGAGCGAGTACCAGAGAGCTAGGCAGAGCCAGGCTATGTCCCTAGGCCGAGCTGGAGCCTCCAAAGCGGCCTCCACATCCACAATACAGGGCCTGGAGGTCAGTTTGCTGGTTTTTTTCTAAGTGTAATTCCAAACTGCAACTCTCACTTTGTCCACAGGATGGCGACATTGGACTGCAAGTGAGCTCCAAGCGGTTGAATGCAACTGATTTATCCGGCCTTATGACCCTAAAAACGGACACTTTAACACATATAAGCTGGATGAAATGCATTTCACGTGGTCCTGGTCCTCTGAGCGAGTACCAGAGAGCTAGGCAGAGCCAGGCTATGTCCCTAGGCCGAGCTGGAGCCTCCAAAGCGGCCTCCACATCCACAATACAGGGCCTGGAGGTCAGTTTGCTGGTTTTTTTCTAAGTGTAATTCCAAACTGCAACTCTCACTTTGTCCACAGGATGGCGACATTGGACTGCAAGTGAGCTCCAAGCGGTTGAATGTAAATGATTTATCCGGCCTTATGACCCTAAAAACGGACACTTTTACACATATAAGCTGGATGAAATACATTTCACGTGGTCCTGGTCCTCTGAGCGAGTACCAGAGAGCTAGGCAGAGCCAGGCTATGTCCCTAGGCCGAGCTGGAGCCTCCAAAGCGGCCTCCACAACCACAATACAGGGCCTGGAGGTCAGTTTGCTGGTTTTTTTCTAAGTGTAATTCCAAACTGCAACTCTCACTTTGTCCACAGGATGGCGACATTGGACTGCAAGTGAGCTCCAAGCGGTTGAATGTAAATGATTTATCCGGCCTTATGACCCTAAAAACGGACACTTTTACACATATAAGCTGGATGAAATACATTTCACGTGGTCCTGGTCCTCTGAGCGAGTACCAGAGAGCTAGGCAGAGCCAGGCTATGTCCCTAGGCCGAGCTGGAGCCTCCAAAGCGGCCTCCACATCCACAATACAGGGCCTGGAGGTCAGTTTGCTGGTTTTTTTCTAAGTGTAATTCCAAACTGCAACTCTCACTTTGTCCACAGGATGGCGACATTGGACTGCAAGTGAGCTCCAAGCGGTTGAATGCAACTGATTTATCCGGCCTTATGACCCTAAAAACGGACACTTTAACACATATAAGCTGGATGAAATGCATTTCACGTGGTCCTGGTCCTCTGA
>NW_027176868.1:17500-21239 GCF_023349555.1 Cebidichthys violaceus
TGGGTCAAAAATCCTCCGCAAACAGCCGCTATAACTGTCTGGAGGACGTGCGTAAAGAGGCCGTACACATCATAATTTAATCCGTTTTATTGACATAATGCTGAGTCAAAAATCCTCCGCAAACAGCCGCTATAACTGTCTGGAGGACGTGCGTAAAGAGGCCGTACACATCATAATTTAATCCGTTTTATTGACATAATGCTGGGTCAAAAATCCTCCGCAAACAGCCGCTGTAACTGTCTGGAGGACGTGCGTAAAGAGGCCGTACACATCATAATTTAATCCGTTTTATTGACATAATGCTGGGTCCAAAATCCTCCACAAACAGCCGCTATAACTGTCTGGAGGACGTGCGTAAAGAGGCCGTACACATCATAATTTAATCCGTTTTATTGACATAATGCTGAGTCAAAAATCCTCCGCAAACAGCCGCTATAACTGTCTGGAGGACGTGCGTAAAGAGGCCGTACACATCATAATTTAATCCGTTTTATTGACATAATGCTGGGTCAAAAATCCTCCGCAAACAGCCGCTGTAACTGTCTGGAGGACGTGCGTAAAGAGGCCGTACACATCATAATTTAATCCGTTTTATTGACATAATGCTGGGTCAAAAATCCTCCGCAAACAGCCGCTGTAACTGTCTGGAGGACGTGCGTAAAGAGGCCGTACACATCATAATTTAATCCGTTTTATTGACATAATGCTGGGTCAAAAATCCTCCGCAAACAGCTGCTGTGACTGTCTGGAGGACGTGCGTAAAGAGGCTGTTATTGTCATCTGTCAATCCGTTTTAAGATCACAATCTGAGGGAAAGCACCCTCCAGAAACAGTCGCTGTGACAGTCTGGAGGACGCGCGTAAAGAGGCTGTTATTGTCATCTGTCAATCCGTTTTGAGCTCACAATCTGAGGGAAAGCATCCTCCAGAAACAGTCGCTGTGACAGTCTGGAGGACGCGCGTAAAGAGGCTGTTATTATCATCTGTCAATCCGTTTTGAGCTCACAATCTGAGGGAAAGCATCCTCCAGAAACAGTCGCTGTGACAGTCTGGAGGACGCGCGTAAAGAGGCTGTTATTGTCATCTGTCAATCCGTTTTGAGCTCACAATCTGAGGGAAAGCATCCTCCAGAAACAGTCGCTGTGACAGTCTGGAGGACGCGCGTAAAGAGGCTGTTATTGTCATCTGTCAATCCGTTTTAAGGTCACAATATGATGGAAAGCATCCTCCAGAAACAGTCGCTATAACTGTCTGGAGGACGTGCGTAAAGAGGCCGTTAACGTCATCTGTCAATCCGTTTTAAATTCACAATCCGAGGCAAAGCCTCCTCCAGAAACAGTCGCTATAACTGTCTGGAGGACGTGCGTAAAGAGGCCTTTAACGTCATCTGTCAATCCGTTTTGAGCTCACAATCTGAGGGAAAGCATCCTCCAGAAACAGTCGCTGTGACAGTCTGGAGGACGTGCGTAAAGAGGCCGTACACATCATAATTTAATCCGTTGTATTGACATAATGCTGGGTCAAAAATCCTCCGCAAACAGCCGCTATAACTGTCTGGAGGACGCGCGTAAAGAGGCCGTTAACGTCATCTGTCAATCCGTTTTAAATTCACAATCCGAGGCAAAGCCTCCTCCAGAAACAGTCGCTATAACTGTCTGGAGGACGTGCGTAAAGAGGCCGTTAATGTGGCGAGAGAGTCCGTTTAAAGCTCACAATGTGAGGCGAAACATCCTCCAGCAACAGCCGCTATAACTGTCTGGAGGACGTGCGTAAAGAGGCCGTTAACGTCATCTGTCAATCCGTTTGAAATTCACAATCCGAGGCAAAGCCTCCTCCAGAAACAGTCGCTATAACTGTCTGGAGGACGTGCGTAAAGAGGCCGTTAATGTGGCGAGAGAGTCCGTTTAAAGCTCACAATGTGAGGCGAAACATCCTCCAGCAACAGCCGCTATAACTGTCTGGAGGACGTGCGTAAAGAGGCCGTTAACGTCATCTGTCAATCCGTTTTAAATTCACAATCCGAGGCAAAGCCTCCTCCAGAAACAGTCGCTATAACTGTCTGGAGGACGTGCGTAAAGAGGCCGTTAATGTGGCGAGACAGTCCGTTTAAAGCTCACAATGTGAGGCGAAACATCCTCCAGCAACAGCCGCTATAACTGTCTGGAGGACGTGCGTAAAGAGGCCGTTAACGTCATCTGTCAATCCGTTTGAAATTCACAATCCGAGGCAAAGCCTCCTCCAGAAACAGTCGCTATAACTGTCTGGAGGACGTGCGTAAAGAGGCCGTTAATGTGGCGAGAGAGTCCGTTTAAAGCTCACAATGTGAGGCGAAACATCCTCCAGCAACAGCCGCTATAACTGTCTGGAGGACGTGCGTAAAGAGGCCGTTAACGTCATCTGTCAATCCGTTTGAAATTCACAATCCGAGGCAAAGCCTCCTCCACAAACAGCCGCTATAACTGTCTGGAGGACGTGCGTAAAGAGGCTGTTATTGTCATCTGTCAATCCGTTTTGAGCTCACAATCTGAGGGAAAGCATCCTCCAGAAACAGTCGCTGTGACAGTCTGGAGGACGTGCGTAAAGAGGCCGTACACATCATAATTTAATCCGTTGTATTGACATAATGCTGGGTCAAAAATCCTCCGCAAACAGCCGCTATAACTGTCTGGAGGACGTGCGTAAAGAGGCTGTTAACGTCATCTGTCAATCCGTTTTAAATTCACAATCTGAGGAAAAGCATTCTCCAGAAACAGTCGCTGTGACAGTCTGGAGGACGTGCGTAAAGAGGCCGTACACATCATAATTTAATCCGTTGTATTGACATAATGCTGGGTCAAAAATCCTCCGCAAACAGCCGCTATAACTGTCTGGAGGACGCGCGTAAAGAGGCTGTTAACGTCATCTGTCAATCCGTTTTAAATTCACAATCTGAGGGAAAGCATTCTCCAGAAACAGTCGCTGTAACTGTCTGGAGGACGTGCGTAAAGAGGCCGTACACATCATAATTTAATCCGTTTTATTGACATAATGCTGGGTCAAAAATCCTCCACAAACAGCCGCTGTGACAGTCTGGAGGACGCGCGTAAAGAGGCCGTTAACGTCATCTGTCAATCCGTTTTAAATTCACAATCCGAGGCAAAGCCTCCTCCAGAAACAGTCGCTATAACTGTCTGGAGGACGTGCGTAAAGAGGCCGTTAACGTCATCTGTCAATCCGTTTTAAATTCACAATCCGAGGCAAAGCCTCCTCCAGAAACAGTCGCTATAACTGTCTGGAGGACGTGCGTAAAGAGGCCGTTAACGTCATCTGTCAATCCGTTTTAAATTCACAATCCGAGGCAAAGCCTCCTCCAGAAACAGTCGTTGTAACTGCCTGGAGGACGCGCGTAAAGAGGCCGTTAACATAATCAGTTAATCCGTTTGAAAGTCATTTTCTAAGGCAGCGCTTCCCCGCAACACTCCGCTGTTGTCCGTCAAAACTCGGATCTCCCAGGCCCAGCCAGAACGCTCCATTCGCGGGGAAGAGACGTCCGCAACACACCGCTGTTGTCCGTCAAAAAATCGGATCACATAGGCCGAGCATAATGGCTTTAAATCGGATAAAGTACTTCCGCGTTGTCGCCTGTCTTTGCCGCCCTGGTAACCGGGAGTCGGGCCGAAATTATCTCCGTGGTGCCTTCACTTTTCCGGCCTTCTTGTAGTAAAGCTGTCGCTGTCTTTTCATGATAGACAGATTTTTGA
>NW_027176869.1:0-21224 GCF_023349555.1 Cebidichthys violaceus
CGCCCCCATCTCTGCTGTGGTAAGTAGGTGTGAAAAGCATTGTCAGTGTGCTTCAGGATAAAGCCCTGCTGCTGGATGCCATTGGTCAGAGTCAACCCCCCCACCACACACACACACACACACACACACACACACACACACACACAAGATCCTGAAGCAGGTTGAGAAGAAGAGTGTGTGTGTGGGAGAGAGGATGTAGGGGGTCGTGGATGTGTGTGTGTGTGTGTGTGTGTGTGTGTGCAGGGATAATCAGAGACAAAAGCTGAGAGCTGGAGAGAGGGGCCTTTCTGCACATCCACACAGCTTTTTTTTTGGAGGTGGACGGGAGGGGGGGGGGCGCCTTTTTTATCAGGCTCGAAGGGGGTCACAGTGTGTGTGTGTGTGTGTGTGTGTGTGTGTTTGTCAGAGAGCGTGAGCGAGAGAGATGGAGGGAGAGCGATAGAGGAATCACTGGGGTGGAGGGGTGTTTAGATCGTCAGTCAGCGTGATGGAAAACCACACGGTTAAAGTCTCTCTGAGGGTTGACACACAGGACTGCAGCAAGTGGAACTAAACAAGTGAAACTGAGTCTAGGTGAAACTCTGATGCACTGAGGGGGAGAGGAGACGATCATACTATGGTGGGTGGTGAGGGGGAGAAAAAAAAGCCCACAGTGAAGAGGGGGGGGGGGGGGGGGAGATGACAGTGGAAGAAAAAAAATAAAAAGTGCCGCGATGATACCGCTACCTTAGACCTGGTTAGAACAATTCCATTCGAGCCTCATGAGGTCTGCTGTAGCGGGAGCAATTTTTTCCTTTGATAATGTATACCCCCCCTGCAAATCAATTTTTAGGCCCGGGCAAAACATAATCAGATTTCCTCTGAAGAAATAGCTCGGCGCATTACAAAATTGTTTCGTGGGGTCGCCGCTGTGTTCATGCGGCAGAACTCGGCGATAACCTTTATACATACCTTTGCAGCTAATCCATTTTATTGATTGTACATCCACCTGCGTGGGAGAAAAAAAGAAAAGAAAAAACACATAGCCCCCGTAGTCTTTAGAGCGCCGTATCAGTGTGATATCACTGTTTCTCTTTTCTCATTGCGGCGCACGAGAGAAACACCAAGCCACCTCTAGCATTAGTGCCTTATCTGCGGGTTGTTTTATCGCTCCTATCTGGTCACGGGATCTTCGCTGTTCCACCCCTCTTAAAGCCCAATGCCACGGGTAAGGACACAGGGACGCGTGGGGCGGGTTCGACAATGAGCTTTAAAAAGGGTGTAGCTGTAGCAATTTGGCAAATGTGATACGTGTAAAGGTGTGAATCCTGCTAGAGGGAAGCGTGGCTAACACCTGTTTAATTTAGCTTTTTAATCACGTGGAGATTCTGAGGAAAAGTTGCAATCAGGGTTGGTTTTTTGACAGTCGGTTGGTGCCAATTTTTAACGTCGAAGAACCCAAAGAACCAGGTTCGGATAGAGACTCTGAGGTTTGAGGTCACCATACAGGTTCTAAAAAAAAGAAAACCCTGGTATCAGATCGGTAATTGGTTGTGGTATTGGAATAGGTGGAACAAACTATGGTTAAGGTAAGACAACTACAATGTTTGGTTATGCCAATGGTATGGTGGTTATGGGTAGGCAAAGGAAAACATGTGGTCCAGTTTAGGGAAGGTTGCATGAAAGTCTGATGCGGTACATGTTAGGGCTGGCTATCAGTACCCAAGTAGTATCAAAACCTCTCCATTCAAACGATACCTGCAATCGATTATTTTTGTGCCCAGATCTAGAAAAAAAAAAAGGACTGTTTGTCAGCAAGCGTTCTTCTGTTTAATGCAACATGTGATCGGTCCACTACTGCAGCAGCTACAACCCACACAGCGGGGAGGGCCGGCCTGCACACGGCTCTGAACACGGAGATGTCTGAGCTAGCGACTGCCAGCTAACGCTGCTAGCAGTGCGAACAGCGGCAGCAAAAGCAACAGTGCTGACAGTGGTTACGGTTTTAACGGGGGGGGGGGGGGGTTACACACTTCCATGACAACGCCACCTGCCACCGGGGCACGGCGCTATAAGCGGTAACCGCAACTGTCGGTATCTGTATCACTTTAAGGGTTCTGGTACTGGCATCGTGACATTAACCAGCCCTAGTACACCGCCCACCACCCCGACACCCGTACCACTGTCTCCTGACTACATACGCGGCACGCTACTTCCTGCTGTGGAACGGTTTATTGGAAATGGACGTAAACCGCGACGTGCTGAATCATCCACTAAAGACCTCGCTCCTCATGTGGATTCATGCAGAGGGCAATCACCTTTTCCCGTTTAACTGTGAGTTCTTGTTGTTCCGTTTCAAATTACGGTCATTTACAGTGAAGTAACACCGCTGTTTCTACATTTTAAAAGGTGGTTAAGCCTTGTGTCCGTCTTCACCATGACACTGCTATTGGCTGCTATCAGTATGAGCGCCTCCTCTAGGTTGCTTTAGTGCCTGAGCTCTGCTGACCTCTGCCTGTCGGCGCTGGGTGACAGAGATGGGTGCCTTGTGTGCACTCGCACTGTGTGTGTGTGTGTGTGTGTGTGTGTGTGTGTGTGTGTGTGTGTGTGTGTGTTAGAGAGAGAGAGAGAGAGAGTGTAGACAGAGCTGCGAGCGAGCAGACAGGCGTGCTGTAGGTACAGTAGTGTAGAGGACTAGACATCAGTGTCGTCCAGGTCAGACAGGGCCATCCATTCTCCAAGCCCCAGGGAAGAGAGAGAGAGAGAGAGAGAGAGAGAGAGAGAGAGAGAGAGAGAGAGAGGCAAAAGGAGGGAGAGTGGAAGAGAGGTGTGTGTGTGTGTGTACAGAAAAAGAGAGATGGAGGGTGGGGTGGGGTTGGGTGGGGGGGGGCATTGATGCACTGTTTCTCTTAACTCTGTCAAAGCCACTCCATTGTGCTCCCCCGTGCAGTGAGTGGAAACCAATCTGTCATCGCTCCACTAGCCAGCATACTAGAAGAGGGTTAGACTGCTGGAAACACAAGTCTATTCAATGTGAAATGTAACTGGAATCTGAGCCCTTGGATTGAAGAAAAAAAAAGAAAAAAAAAATGGATGTGAGATTTTTGAACTCCGCTCTCCCACAGACTGTGAAATGGAAGCCGTGAGTACAGTATTTGGGTCTGCGCGAGATAGGTTTCAGTCTCGTATCTCTGCCTTTTTTCACGGAGAGGTGATTGACATGTTTTGTTGATGGAACTCTATCCAAACCATGTGAGGTTTGCATAGGCATGAAGGGCTCAGTTAAAAACCTCAGACAGACATCCCCGCTCGATATTACCCAGCAGAGTTGGCCTCATTTGTTTAAGTTTTTTTTTTTTTTTTTATCTTCTCTTTCTGGCATTGACATTATTGAGACAGTCACAGAGGGGTGACTGAGCGGCAGAGACGAAAGTCCTCAAGTGGAGCTGTGAAGATTTCAGCTTTCTTCTTTTTCCCCTCCATGTTTTCCTTACACCTGTCACCTATAGAAAGCGAGCGTCACCTGACCGCCACAGAGAACATGACCACCTCTGCCGCTGCCCTGAGCTCGCTAAGCCTGCATACTGTTGAATAGTGGCTACTAATGCTGTGTTCCGATTGCCATTTGGAGTCACTTCTTCCCCTCTCCTCGCAGGAATCCCCCTCGCGCCATTTTCCCCTGTAATCTCCCCCACTCCTCTCTGTTGTGGGGTGGCTCGCCCGCTGCTCCCGTCGCTTTTCCACAGTCCCTCTCCTTCTTACAGCCGGCACCTCCACCATTTTAATCCCTTTGACCCGAACCCTGTGTGTTTCCCTGTATCAACAGCTCCTGGAGATTACATCCTGCCTGCCTCCTCGCCGCTGCGTGCTTCAGTCGCTGTGGCTGCGGCCGGCTAGTGCATGCTAGGGTCTTAGTCAGACACTGCTGGGTGTGATAGCCACTGTGGCTAGTTAGCTCGGTCGGGTTCGTGGCCAGAGGGCAGGCAGCCGGAAGAAATGAAGGGGGGAAGAAAATCGGAGCCGGTATCAGAGGTTTGGGGGCCGTCAGGAGACCAAGTGGAGACTTCAGCAGGGCTCTGACCTCCAGTGAAAGTTTGGAAACATCAGACACTTTGGCTAAATAGAGCATTACTATTCGATAATCATTCTCAATTGCTCTCAGTGTTCCCTTGAGCAAGGCAGCTATCCTCCATTATAGAAATACCTATCATCTAAATACTTTAAAGTTGGGGCAGAGTGCATTCAATCTAGGCGTCGGTTTAGTTTCTCTTAGTTATATTACAAAGGAAATGTGTGTCCCTTGCGTCATATTGTAAGATTTCTGGGTAATGGAGTGCCTCACAAAATATAATATGACATCTCTTGCTGACATCTAGTGCTGTAAACAGTGAAGGCGAAGGCTACGATTTTATAGGTACAACTAAAACTATGAACAATCAAAATGATAAAGTATTGCCCTGTTCATCAAATACACTTCATTTTAAGCAATTTCCAAGTATGCTAACATTTGAGGCAGAACTATGGCGGATTGAATGCAAGGTTACAGCCATCAAACCACAGGGTTCAATTTGAATATTTCACTCAGTATGAGCATCATCTAACTTCAAAGAGGAAACAAGCAGATTGCAGTATACATATGTGATAATTACACACACTTCAGAAATGAGTTTCCCCCAAATTTAAGCTACTTTGGGGGGGGGGAATTAAGAGGAAACCGGGGTTCAAGAGGTTATGGGAGTTATCTTGAAGCAGCCTGTCAGGACCCGTCACCGCCACCGCGTAGCTTGTCGGGAGAGTTAGAGCCGATTCTGTTGTGCCGAGGAGCAGCAGAAGGCCCCTCCCCTTCCATGTAGCGTTTCTGGTAATGGGCGAGGGCTTTATTGATGTGAACTTATGTGATCATTGCATAAAGAACTACCACGTCTCTCTCTCTCTCTCTCTCCTTCCCGCTCAGTTTTCCTGTGGGCCACATTAAATCGAGCCTCCGACCCAGACTCTGGTTAAATTAAACCCTATCAGCATGTTGCCCTCTCATATCGGAGAACAGGCCTTTATATAGGCGGCCTGTAAATGGTGATTAGTCAGTGTTTTGATTAAAATTCAACCACACGTGTGATACTCTGATGGAGCCAATCAGCTCCTCCTCTCCCTCCCTCCTTCGCTGTCTTTGTGCATAAACATATATTGAGACGTACACCCAAACCCTCCCTCTTCCCTCCCTCTTCCCTCCCTCCCTGCCTCTGTCTGGCCTGTTCTCATGCCTCAGCAGACTGCAAGGCTGATTTAAGGGCCCTTACAAATGGGAAGGTTGCAAGTGAAGACAAAAACCGGAGACAAATCACACCGCGGCAGTCTCAAGGTTTTTCCGCTAAACCTATTCAACTGGAGGGGAGCGGCAGAACAGTGAGAAATATACACACACTCCATCCTGTCAGAACGCTTTTGGCTTATCTTGAGTGACTGTCAAGGCTGGGAATATCAGGGAATGGACAGAAATATATAAAATTAATAAGCCGCTGGATGTTGTCGGGAGTTATGATGCTTCATAAATCCTGGTTTGATCATGGCGGACAAGGCTTAAACCCACAGCTCCCTAATGCGCACAGCAGTGTTTTGGACTGGATTTTCATTCTGTTTGGGAGATAGAAGCCCTTAGCTGGCAAAAGTAAGATTTATCATCTCCCTATCCCCCCTCACCCCCATTTCTTTCATGAGTGACAAATATTAAAAAGAAGGCCTGAGGGAAGTTGGCAGCCATTACCACCTTTAATAGAAGGGCACAGGCGTAGCAAGGTGAAACTGGGGCCAAAGGCAGAGAAATGCTATTCAGAGGGAAGAGAGGGAAGCAGGAGAGGAGGGAGAAATTGGTACTAACTTATCAGTTGTACCTCCTCGGTCGGGTCAGGGGTCTCGGAGCTTTTGTTTGTTTGTTTGTTTCTCGCACTGAAGGGATGGATGCTATCTCTGCCGCCATCCAAGCAGGTCCGCTCCGTCGAGTGCTGCGGGTAATATTTCATGTCAGGAATTAAGCAAGCCGGCCCACCGAGTCCTTTCTACAGTCACACGGCCACCGCATCCATCATCGTCCCCGCCTCCTCCTCAGAGTGTCGGCTTCGGTGGCCGAATGCGACTCATTTACCCAAGAACTGCATTTAAGTACAGATTTGACAGCTGGTTGATTTACGAATTACAAAATACATGAAAAATGTTTAAAAAAATACGTGGCATTGTAAAAACATCAAGCTGCCCAACATGTACTTTATATAAATGAGTGAGTCAAACAAAAAAAAATCCTCATCGACATTTTTCATGCAAGAATGACATTTTATGGTTTCAGCTTCTCAAATATGACAATGTGCATCTTTCTTGTCTTGCATTACAGTAAACGGAATGACTTTGAGGTTTCGGTAGTCAGTGGAAGGTGTCACTTTGAGCTCTGGGTAATTGTGTTATTGTCCAAAACAATACACACGTGTTGATCAAGAAAGCAGCAGATTGATGCGTAATGACCATAATCATAAAGTAGAAGGGCAGACCTCTCGTAGCGTTAGCGTAAGTGAAGAACTATTTGTGTGTCCGCCCCGTGATTCCGATCTGCTCCAAACTGTAACGGCTTCGTCTTTGGTTTCATGCTGCACACTTTCACCCAGTGTCACGATAATAATTGCTGTTGCTGTGGACTCAGTTCTGATCCCCGTACAAAGCGAGAGCATTATTGTCTTTTCAGCAGAAGCAATAAAAATCATTTTAAAATCAATGAGATCATTTTTAAATCCCTATTTTGTGTGAAATGATTGATTCCTTTAGTAAGTAATACGTAATAGCCATGATAAAGCATAAAGGGGTCATGATTGAACCTGAAGGGTGGTATATGATTAGATATACTACATACACCCACATGAGCCATGAGTACATTTCCTTCATAATACCTGCGTATTTATACTACATTTTCAATGCAGTATTTTCACTGTGTGGTACTAGTACTTTTACTTAAGTGAAGGATCTGAACACTTCTTCCACGACTGGTTGCTTCTGTCTGGATCACTTTCCTTTAGGGACTTCGGGTGTGTAGAAACGACGGTGTAGAGAGAGACTAATTAGACCACCGCGTCTAATCTCCGGGGGCTTTGCCTGTCAATAAAGATGTCGTCAGTGACGATGACGTGTCTTTAAATGAAAGGCTCGGCAGTTTTGATATGTAAAACACATGTCATATTGTTTCATTCACTAACATCCCGATGAGACAAGTTGTCAACAGAAGTATAAATGACAACAAAAACATCTTTGCTGGACCGAATCAGAATAATGACATTCTTATTTAAGACTGGGGTTTTTTTTTTTTTCTTCCTTCCTCCTTGTTCTATTTGGGAGAGGTCATGCTTTTTGAACACAAGTTGTAGCGAGTAAATTTATTCCACTTATTTCTTGTAACGGCACGAAAAAGTAATGAGGTGTTGGAGATAAATATGAGAAGACAATAAGCCATGCGATGCTACTTTTCTGCAGCTGCTTTAGAGTCAATTAGCACATCCCAGAGACTCTGAAGAATATCGCCTCCTTATGTAGCTCCTCAATATGCAGCATCTGACTTTTATCCAATTACATTATGTGAGGTCCGTGGGCACGGCGGGCACGGCGCACATAATGGAGGATGCCATCTTTGGTGTGATATTCTTCGACACTTTTTTTTCTTCTTCTTTCTCCACCGCATATGCCTATGGCTCTCACCATGAATTATTCAAAGGGCTCCATCCACACAGAAGAGGAGTGAGGAACTGGGCTCCATAGTAAACAGATTTTCTGCTCGCCGTCCTCGCAAATCTGAAGTGTATAGGACATTGTAAGTACCAAATAATTACACGGTGGCCCCTTTTCCCCTCCTGTCTGAGTGAACCTGGCCTCAGAAACGCATTCGGACTGAATGATATTTTGTCGGCGGTGAGTTAAATGAAGTTCGTTTGCTCTAGACCTCTAACTACAGTTGACTGAAGCCGCTGCGTGACGACACATGACGACTCATCGTTTCATGTAATTCCATGTAAAAATAATCCTCTATTTAAATATTTCTTATCCCGCTCGGGTTTTTTTTTTTATCTCATCAAACATATTTGACTCAGGAAATGACTCCGGAATATTTGTGCTCCCTGAATCTCCCTCTGTTGATTTATTAAACCATAATAGATAACGGCCCTGGAGTTTGACTCTGGCTATGTATAATCACTTTAGTTCCTCGCTGGCTATTGTGCTGTGAAATAGAAAATATGAATATTACATGGGTTTTAAATCCAGACAAAAATTCTTTTTTCTACCCCAGAACAAGTAAAACGGACATATCCGTTGCATTACTGTGGCGCCCATCTTCGGCTAATGGAGATTTCACATTATAGCGCTCACATTACAGCACCGTGAAATGTGCTAAGCATTTAAGAAAAATGAACTTTTTAAATAGTCCATCAGTGTAGAAGAAAAAAAAAGGGGGGGGGGGATAGAGACATTTTCTTTTTCCCTCTCTATTCTCTGCTTTGGGGATTCGCCCTGACCTTCAACTGGTCGTATCTTCCAGAGCAGATCTGTGGCGGTGACACATGTCATGTGTTGGAGAGGATGGAGGAGGAAGCAGAGGAGACGAGAGGGAGTGATCTTGGTCGGTAGCCCAGTCGGAGTCGGGAGTCCGCCCTCGTGTCAGAGGATGGGCATGTTTGGCCCAAAACACAGACTGAACCTCATCTCACTAATCTCAGCACAAAAAAAAAAAAACACCTTTGGGTGGCGGGGAGGGGGTGCTGAGGGGTTCAAAGCTGCCCTTAAATTCTTGAGCTGTGGAAGGATAGCTGTGGTGGTGGTGGGGGGGGGGGGGCAAGACTCTCCTCTTGTGGAGCAGACCTGGCTGAAGCCGAGCCAAAGCCTCCCCCTTTCTCCTTCCTCTCTCCGCTTTGTAGCGAAACCCCTCCACGGTTTTCTCTCCCACTCAGAAGGGAGAAACACAAACCACAAAAGAATAGACCCCCCCCCCCCCCCCTTGAATCTCAGGTTTGCTATCTTGTAGTTGAAAGCGCATCATCACATGTGAATGAAGTTAACACAACACATCGACCTGCGCGTCGGGCGCAACGCTTGACTGAACACTCCCTTTTCACCCAGACAGATTGTATGAAGGCGGTGGAATAATTTGTTATCGACTCAGAGAGCCTCTGAAATCGAGATCAAAAAAATCAGCCAGATTAACATCTGTATCCTTACAAAGATGGCTAATGTCACACGCTTGACAACCATCATTATGTCCTGCTCACTTTTGAGCGTGTGTACCTTTAATCATCACAAGGCTGCGTTTTACCTTTTTGTCGGGGAGCTAATTGATCGGCGGAGACCTCGCCGTTTGCGCGCCGAGCGGAGCGCTGTGACTTTCAGCACGTCTGTGAAATAAATAAATCAGAAAGTTTGTTGTTTTTTTTCTTCCCCAGTCAAAAGAAACCTTTTCTTTGTCTTTGTGTTGGGCGCTTTTTGCGTCGACGCAAGGCTAAAAGAAATACAAAATTAAAAAAAAAACCTGAAGACTACAACGTTTAGGGAAAAAGCTCCTAAACGGCGGCTCTGAAGCTAGGTTTGAGCTTTGTCATCACGCTTGAAGAATTTCCTTTTAATGTACTGTAATGTGAAATTCAGTGGGGACAAGTTTAATTGAGTTTTACACAAACCAGTTGGGAGTAGCGCTGGAAGGTAGGTGATGTTGAGGTTTTTAATCTCTGGCTCCGGAGAGGCTTGTTGACGGAGTGGTTCTTTCTCTTTGTGGAGAAAAAAAGAGGAAGCCTAAGAAATGATACATCCGTGGATAAAACCAATTGGCAACCCTCAAAGGGACGGGGGGGTGATAAGGCAAATCCAGCACTTGTAGAGAAATAAAAGAATCCAACTGTTCATTAAAACGGGAAACAAAACAGGCGATTGAGAAGGAAGGCAGACTGCTCAGTGGAGGAGTGAGTGAAACAGACAAACAGAGCCAGAGATATCAGAGGAAAGGATTGGAAAATAATCAAGGATTTGTGAGGAGAATTAATAAGGAAGATAGGCACAAATAAGCAATTTTTTCTTTCTTTTTTTGTCTGACTCTGTGCAAAATTAGGAGGGATGGACTACAATTATCAAACAGGGGAAATGGCATAAGCTACATAGACACCTAATTATAAAGGATAACCTAGATATGAAGGTTGCTGTCTTCTTATTTTACACACTTTGACTGTGAGGCAGTGGGGTCTTTTGTGCTCAGTAAACCAGATATTCACTGGATAGAGAATATCCGGAGACTGTTTAATATAGTCGTTCTCTCTCATTCTCTGCCAGCAGTCTACATTTCTGCATAATCCGTCGAGAAAAGGAACGATTTTAACTTCTTATAAAAGCTTTTTTTATTTATTTTTTTTACCACTGGAACAGTACAGATGATTTTCTAAGATAAAGCCAACAAACAATCAAATGAAAATAATAGATGTAACAACAATTACTATCCCCTCATTGTATTCGGATAGGAGAACAGCACTGGAGAACACGGCGTCACTGGAGGACTTTTTTTTAATTTTTTATGAATATTTCATTGTGCCGTTTTAAATTAGCCGAAAGCTGACTGAGGTTTGGCCTGAATTCAGAATGGCTGGGTATCTCTTTGCAGGACAGGGCGGACTCCTGTGTGATGTTGGACTGTTTGTTTCTGACAGTACCTCGCCTCCTGGAGGTTAGTTGGCTCTAATCACCTGATCCGGCTCTCGGTAATGAGGTCTGGAGTGAGGGACTTAAGGTGATACAAACAAAGGGGTAATGAAAGACAGAAGAGGAAGGGGGGGAGGGGGGGGTGGAAGGGAAGGCGAGGCGGGAGGTGAAGGTAACTGGCGGTGAAATAATCAGCACTTGTGTGATCGGCCGCTGAGACATTCCATTGGTGTTTTGTGCGAAAGAGAGCCATTCATCAACGTATCAATAAAAATATGGGGCAGATTATTATTGTGTTTGCTTAAACCCCCCCCCTCCCCTCCCCATCGTAAATAATGGGTCTGCTGCTGCTGCCTGTATTAATTATAATTAGAATGCTGATAATGTGTATGCTCTTTTATTACGGGAGCTGAATCAATTTTACAGTCTTATTCAGCCCCGCAAGGTCACACGAAGTTGCCAGGGTGAGAGATGGCTCTTTGTACGGCCGTTTCTGCAATCAGAGCCGAGGGGACGCGGCCGAGGGGACGCGGCCCTAACAGAAAGACCCAAACTGGTCAGGGAGGCGTCTCAGCATCTCACCATGAACTTTTTACTTCGGCGTCGCAGATTCACAAGAGAGGAAGAGCCTCTTTCACCACCATTCAATGGTATCTGGTTTCTTTTTAAAGCTGTTTTAATTGATTTTCTCTCGGGGGCACTCAGGAGCAGAGAAGCTCCAAAACAAGCTGAAGAACGTAACATGTAAATCGTTAGGGTTAACCTGGTAGCAAACAATTGCTTATTAACGCTTACAGCAGACGTGTGTGACATTCATTTGGAGTCAGGTTTCTTTCTTTGTTTTGCTCTCTCTTTAGCTCTGCTGATGTATATTTTGGGTCTAAACTGCTCCATTAAAAGGCTGTAGTTAAGACCAACTTGATTGAGTCCAAGTCTAAGACCAGGCCTAGTCGAGTACGAGTCAAGACCGAGTCCAAAGCAAATCGCGTCCTGTTCAAGGTTCATAGTGTCTTTCCAAGACACTATGTTTTTTTACAGACATGTTAAGGAAGGGGCGGAGGGGCATTTCCTTTTTCACGCATCATGTTGATAGAATCAGGCAATTTTCTGTACGATTGATCCTTAATCAGCAGCCAAGAACAACTTGACCAGTTCTCCATAGCCGAGCCCAAGACAATTCAGAGTCCAACGAGGCACGAGACCAAGACAGGTGCAAGACTTCAAAAAAGTGTTCTTGAGTCCTGCATCTCCTTTTCCTAGGAGAGCAAGCTAGTCACTAACTTTGTCTGCCATTTTGGGCTGGGCTTGTAACCTTCAGTGGTTTAATCAGAGTAATGAGAGCCATAAAGGGGCCACGCGACCACAACAATGAGTGAAAAGAGGCTAAAAACTCAATGCAGAATTGGATGATTGATTATTGTCTGTGGTGTTATCACTAAGAGCAGGCTGGTTCTTATATCTGTCCAGGAGAGAACCTCAAACAAGCAGAGGACTTTCACCCAGGAGGCTGCTGTTAGTGTCCCGTGTGAAACCAGAAGTCAACATTGACTTATTTAACGCTGCTTTTGTTCTGTAACTTACGTAACAAACATACCTATTCTTAAACCTATCCAAGTAGATTTGTGGCCAAAACAGCTTCTGCGCTGATCGCTCGCGTTGTTCGACATTTGTAGGGAGCATGTGTGCGAAAAATGAGCATTCCCTTTCTGTAAGACATCATACGAAAGGATTCGTTGCTGTAAGTGACGCCTTATCACATTGCACACATCCATTGTCCATGTAAAAAAATAGAGAGTATTTCAGCCTTAAAGCTGTTGACATCTACAATTCTGCTTAACAGGGATTCATGCATATTATAGCATTGTCAGTGTCACTTATTTCTCTGCACATTGTTACTTCAATTGACTCTGGCACGTGTTGTCAAAGCACATGCCAGGAAGGTGAAATGCTTTTTCACCAGTACGGTTGTTGGTGGGTTGGTTTGCATTTGTTGACAGTTCACAGGAGAGAGTGTGTTTTGTCCAAATGTTGAATCTCAACTTAGTCTAAATTCATAAGGCACCCCACTGGCTTGTTCCTCTGTTTCCCCCGTCCTCGCGTGTTGGACTGTCAGATGGCCCAACAACAATGGATCTCACCGGCCTATCAGCCGGCTCCTACCTTTATGGCTCGCTGCGTGGCTTTAAAGACCGGATTTAGCATGGCTTGGCAAGGTTCAAAACCAACAAACCATGCCACAGATTTTTTTTTTCTTCTTTTTTTTTTTTTTTTAATCTGCATATCTGTTTGCCCCATTTTCCCCATTTGAAATGCATTGCGTTCAAGTTGCATTAAACTGGTCTCCTCCCACTGTGAGTCCAAGAAGACCACAACGGTTTGTTCCTAATGTCTTCTCAGTGAGTCACCTGTTAGAACAAATAAGCTCATAATCTTTACAATAAACATGATCACCCTAATTAATGTTATGCATACACTGGGATTTGTCCAATTAGAGACGCATATTTATAGCCATAGGATGCCGTGTTTCCAAATAGCTACATGGATACGTTGCTATTAAGAGCAGCACACGTATTTGTATATGATGCCCAATTTGCATTTCATGAATAGTCTGCTATCAGTGAACAAACATTTTACATATTTCTTTTTCTATTGCCTCATCTCGCCCCTTAATAATTGGGTGTGCATTTCCTTTCTTGGGTGAGTTGTTGTATTTTTTATTTTTTTTTGCCTGCAAATGTTAAAATGACCTTGTGTTCGCCTGTGAATGCGTGCATCTGTCATGAAATTATACATTCCATCAGCCCTCATTGAACTGGGCATTGACTCCGAGCCGCAGACTCCGGCTCTGGCAGTGAATCTTGATTATGGATTCTGTGATATTGTAAATGACTTGCGATTCCCTCTGAATGTTTCGGATTAATCGGTTTGTGCAGATGTGGTTCCCTTTTTCTTTTTTTTTTTGGAAGGCGCCATCTTGAACAGTTGCTCATTTCCATTCCGCCATCACATTCTGCATACAAAGCAGATTCCCAGATAGGTAATCCTTGTAAGGTTTTTAGAAGACAGGTTATTAGAGGATTGAGGGCTGTGTGTGTGTGTGTGTGTGTGTGTGTGTGTGTGTGTGTGTGTGTGTGTGTGTGTGCGCACAGATGGAAATTATGTACATTTTTTAAGTTGGTGACAATGAGCTGTGTCTCAAGGAAGGAGACATAGTAACTGTCTCCTTTCACGTCTCACCTAACAACATCCCACCCCCTTAAAAATGAGCACACACACACACACACACACACACACACACACACACACACACACACACACACACACACACACAATCTCCACCTGCTCCCCCCTTTCTCCCTCTTCACCACCGCCACCCAGAATTCTTTGAGACGCCTGAGGCTAAAAAGCTGGTTACTCTCCCCTGGCTCGCAGCACACAGCTCTAGATTATTCCTGAATGCCAGAGCTGGTCTGCCCCCATCATCCCGCGGAAAAAAACCCCCCACCAACCCGTCCACCCACCACCCAACCCTGTCTTAAACCCCGACTCTACCTGTCACCTGTCAGACGCACCCCACCTTTAAGTGGCCAGTTATTTTCCGTTGGTTTTAGATGTCTTTCATATCATGGCTCATTAAAGCGCAGCGCAGTAGGCAGCGTATTTACATAGGCTACCGGGGGGAGGTTTTAATTTGCGTCGGTACAGAGCATGACCGGAACTGAAGAGTGCAGCGCCAAAATTACTTTTTCACACGGCACCCCTTTCGCCCCCCCCCCCCACCCCCCTTTCTGCCGCCACCCTCCCCTCCCTCATCCGCTTCCCATATGAAAACATGTAGCTGGGCGTAATTGCTCGAACGGGGGGCACAAAGACGGAGACAGAGCCGTCACCGAGGGGACCGAGGGCTTCTCCGGCGACGGACCGGGAGGCCAATCAAAGCCCGCAATGAGCGCTCCGTGGCTGTGATCATTCTACTGCATATATACCATTAGTGTCTTCAGAAAGTCCCAACTCTTTCAGCCGCCGTGTAACTTCCTCGTTTTTGTTTTTTTTCCCCCACTCGCTTTGTCTGGCTGCTACGCTCATGACTCAGTCCAGAATCCGACTATCCTGCCATCTGCGGCTCCACTTTCATCCCACTAATGGCTGCGTTTATGTTTGTTTAGTTAATTAGAGGATATTCCTCACTTTCAAATTGATACTTTAATCATTGCAGCTGAGCTGGAGGTGAGTTTTAAATGTATTTAAAGGAGCAAAGAGTTGATTCGCATCGCTTTGTTTCACATCTTTAGAATGGTTCCCACTTTGTTTTGTTTGTCTTTTTACAGTCAGAATGTCGGGCTTTACTTCCAAATTAGGCCATAATGCAAGTGCTTTGTTTGTACGGTAACTATGAAAGAGTTTTTTTGTATTTTTTGAGGGCAGGGGGAAGGCCCCTCTGCTGAATTATTTACATGACAAGATAGTCAAGCTGCCAACTTCTGCAATTCTATCTCTGACTGCACGCGGCAGAGGAATAACGTAATTTCCCTCAGACAAGATCTTCAACAGAGATTCTCCCCCAAAAAACAGCAGACCTTTCCCAGTTCCCAAGCAGAGACGCCCCGTATCAGCCAGAGATACCATTATCAGTCTCCGCTTCAAGATTCTGTTCAAAAAGACGCGGAGGGATGGAGGCTAATATTGTCATAAGATGCTCTATGTCACTCCCCACCCCCCTCACCCCCCCCCCCCCCCAAAAAAAAAGAGAAATACACACAGAGCACTGGGAGACTCAGCAGTTGCAGAGTCCGCTCCTCAAACATTTGCTCTCCTCCCACATCTCTCCGAGGACCCGGCCGCTACAAACTGGCTCCCGCGGATACACTCCAAATAGCAGGCTGTTCATCACACAGTGTAATAGAACAGGCTCATTCCCTAGTCGCCCCCCCCCCCCCCCCCCCTCCTCACGTCTCCTCCCCACGTCCACTGATGCTCCTGCTGGCCCTACATCCCATCGCAGTGCTACGATATCAATCAACAGCAACGAGGCTGGCTCCGGCTTCCCCATCACCCCCGCCCAGGCAGGCGCCACACCCCGGCAAAGATGGCTGGGGTTTGCCATGCAGGATGGACGGACGGACAGACAGACAGATAGACACGTGGCCGTGTGATTGCAGTGTAATTTTGGAAAGCATATTGTCTAATTTCGCCATCTGTCCGGGAGGGAGCGATGGCAGCGTGGAGCTCATTTGCCGTCTGCTTGCTTTATTGCGGCTATACAGAACAAGTTTTTGGAGCGGGATGTGGAGGCCCCCCCTTCCCCCCCCCCCCCCCCCGCTCGCGCATGGCAGCCCACTGGAGCCGGGAGGCGTGTCGAAAAAACAGGCGTCAGGTTTACCGCCACTCCATCATGGGCGACTGTGTGTCTGACATCCAGAGACACGAATACCTCGGAACGAAACCTCAGATTCAAGCTCTGTCGCTCGAGTGCGTTACAAAAGTCTTGAGTGTCCTCCGAGGACGAGTTAGAAAACAAAATAAAACTCTGTGACAGTTCTGAGTCATCTCTCATACCACCAGGCCATCGTGAATGTGGTCCAGTTTGCGGCGAATGGTCATATAGACGCGCGCACACGCGCACGCTGTCACACATTGTGGATCACGTCTGGTTCAGCTGCTCCTTGGCTCCGACATTAATACAGAGCAGATTGGTGGAGATCTGCAGCCCTTGTTGTTTGATCTTTCCTCCTCTTGCCACATTTCCTGGCACTGCCCCCCTGCCACACCGCGTGGCGCAGGCAGGACTGGCATGGCCTCAACGTGCCTGCCAGGTTTGTTCTCTGTCTTCTTCCCCTTCCAACTTATTCCCTTATGCCCGCTCCATGGATTCGGTTCTGCAAATTACAAGAGCTCCCCTACCCCCAGCGACAGCCCGGATTCAAGAGACCTTCAATCCGCCAGTTTGTCTTCTTCAGAAAGGAGCGATGCTACCTCGGCCCGCGATGTGTCACTCGTTTTTTTTTTTTACACCATAATTGTGCTCTGCACTGAATTAGGTTATTGTCCTCATTCTCTTTTCCAAGTTGAGCTGAAACATTCGCCTCTGAAAATCCCTTTTTGGAACAAGTTATCCCCCCAGATATTAGGAGCATTAAGCTGTGAGGCCATGACTGAACATAAGATAGGGACCAAGCTTCACCTGAGAACAAAAGTCATTGCTTCGCCAACAGAAGCAAACTTGAACAAACACTGTATTCTCTTATCAAGACCACCCCTCCCGTTTTCTACTTACTCAGGACCGTCATTTGGCCTCTAATGCCTCAATAGAGAAATTGTTTTAAAAAATCGAATGTATGAATTAAAAGCAAATACATCTCACAAGGTAAAGGCAGCATCAGCGCCTCCTGTTTAATCTGAAGTATTTGTTCAAAGAATAATGTCTGAAAGTGCCGTCCTGTCTCTGCCACTCTTCCCGGCGCTGTGATCAGGATGGGCGGGGAAAAGACGAGAAAGAAAAAAAAGAGCACAAGCTAATTTGGTAATAATGTCGCCTCGTGATGTCGCCGCCTAATTTGCACAGCCTCTCTGCCGATTTTCTTCTTTTTTTTTACAACAATCTGCCTCTTCTTTTATGACTCGGCATCAGATCTCAGCCTTATCTTTCCCCCCTTTTTCTTTTTGCGTTAACCACTTCATTTGTGACTAATGGCACACGCGCGATTGTTATCGCTCTAATTTATTCCAAGTTTAAGATGAAGGGCCGGATAAGGTGCGAGAGACAATAAGTTGAAAAAGCCAGTGTGATGCCTCAGTTAATGAGGCACATCATCAGTTTTTTTTTTTTCTTCTTCTTCTTTGCGCCCGCCGGGGTCAAAAGCAGAACGCATGCTGATTGTGAGAGAAGGGGAGGAAAACTGAGATGGCAATTCAGAAACAGAGAGAGAGAGAGAGAGAGAGAGGGAGAGAGAGAGAGAGAGAGAGAGAGAGAGAGAGAGAGAGCAGAGAGGGAGGGAGGGTGAACCAGGGGTTTCCTTCTCCGGGAATCGGCTTTTGAAGGAGATATAAGATCATCAGAGCTTTGAAAAGGAAGATGGAGATGAGGGTTAGCTGAGGCCTTCGCGGGAGACACCGACTCTACATGGATACTGCTGATGTCTCGGCTCAGCCTGCTGCACCTTCCAAATGGACGCCGGTGAATAAGAATCTGTTACTGTTCAGAGTCTCGAGTTCCTTGAGCACCTCAGACTGGACATTAGTAACACTTTCCACGGCAGCCATGACTACAATGCATCATAAGGATACTCATTATGTGTCATTATCTGCTCATAGCACTGTCTCACTGGCACTTTTTGCATGGATCCTAGTGTATCATAATTCCTACAGTTGTAATACATTGTAATCCTTCATAATGCATTATAATCACTGTTATACTACATTATAATGTGGCAGCTTTAAGTAAAGTTTTGTGTCTGCATGGATTCAATATTAACTTAAAGCAAGCAATGACCACTTAGTGACTTACAATCTGATTATAATGCATTATAAAATGATTATTGTATTAAAACTATGGGAATGAGCAGGAATTGTGTTATGATACGTGACCTTATACGTCCTTATAAAATACTTTATAATGTGTTATGATTATTGTTATACAACATATCTATGAGTATGATAATACAGTGCGATAAGCAGATAGCAGAAGTTTGTTTATGTTGCATTATAGACATAGAAAGTGTTACCTGCACGTGTGTTAGTTCACATGTTATTGCTCTACTGTTTGGACTTGTGCTCAAACAGCATTTTGTTTCGTTACGTGAAGTCACTTTAAGAGACAATACACGTTTTGAGCATGGGACATCTTTTCGGCTACCAGGGTGAAAGTTGTTTGTGAACCCTTGTAGTTTGCCTGAGTATCTTGATTTCTTTTGCATCGACGCCGCCATATATATTTTAAATGAAGGCGGGCCAATGAAACGTACAACCAATGACGAACACCTCAGTTTGGCCACTCTCCCCTCCCCGTCCAGGGAAGAATGAAAAAAAAAAGAGAAAGAAGGCATCTCTCAGGAGTGAACGCGGCGTCTCCTAATGCGAAACGCTCGGGATCGGTCCTGTCTCTCAGGCCTCCTGGGCAACATATGGAGTCCTCCGAGTTAGCGCTCAACTTCCCAGCGGCTGTTGTGAAAAGTGCCGCGCTAACTGCAGCCCTCCGAGAGCTAATTAGAAACCCTTGTGCGTAAAAAAAAAAAAAATTAAAAACTCGCTTGGAAGTTGCTGTGGGCTGCACCGGGCCCAGCCACGGCAGGATCTGTGCTGCCTGCGAGATAATACACAACAATTTGCATATAATGTCAACGTTTGGCAACCTTCAGCGATGGCCCAGACACTCTCGTGGCAAGCCTTTTGAAACGCATCGATCAACAAAAGAAAAAGAGTTTGGGCAGAACGTCTGATCACTTACAGCCTTTTTGTATGCGAGAGTGAGACGTTTGCATCCATTCAAGCCTTTTCTTTTTTTCCTATTAGAATTCTGGATGCCGAAATCCTCCCTAATTATGGCTCCCACCCTCCAGTGGTTCAAACTTGTGATTTGTAACAGATAGAGTGGGAAAAAAAACAACCCGCATAAGAGATCACGGCAATGCGCATTTAGCTGCGGAGTAATTAAGCTGTATTAGACTTCATTCATACCTGCCAGAGTGTAATACCACGCTGTTACACAGTGACGCTTTCAATTAATGAAAACGTCGGGAAAAAGCGGCGTGCGTCTGGGATCACCATGCCGGGGCCTAGCTCCACTGTATTTATCACCGCGCTGTAAGCCCAACACAATTACACAGACCTAACATAGTAATTGCTATGTAGCAGCTCTTACAATGGCGGCGATGGAAAATTACCTTGACAGGAAGAGGGGGAAAAACGGAGGAAGAGAGGAAAGGAAGGTGGGGAGGTGTGTGTGTGTGGGGGGGGGGGGCACAACCTTTTACCAACCTGTAAATCATGCTTCACTTTTTAAGAGGTGCCCGGGAAATAAATAATGTCTGAAAGTGCAATGATTTCGGTGATTTAGGGGAAGCTTTTGAGAAGCGTATTACTAGAGGTGACAGCCGGTGGGAGATAGGCAGGTTGTGTTAAGAGGAAAGGATAAGAGGCTATGACATTATGTCTGCAGGGTTACGGTGTCAGAGTCGAGGCGTGAACCACTATTACTGGATCAATACTTCTCAGTTTTGCACTTATCTCTGGGCCCGATGGTTAGCAGCAGCAGCTTTTCTGGATATACACAGGGACTAAATGCCACTACTGAGAGAGAGAGGGGGGGGAGGGGGGGGGGCACACCTGCTCCATCGTTTGCAACTGGAGAGAGAACAGAAATGCTCTCCATCGGGCTCGGTGAATATACAGCAGTGCATTTTTTTTTTTTTTTCCCAGTTCTTTTGATTTGGTGTTTTCCGCTTCGTTGCTGTGCATTATTGTGCTTCGTCAAGTGCCGTCTCCTTAAGGAGAGCGAGGTCCATCCTGAAAGGTACAAAAGACAAAAGTCGAACGCGTGTCATCGCACGTGGGAAAAAAAAAAAAAAAAGAGGAAACATTGTCACAGTCGGGGAAACAAGGAAAAGTGCGCACTTTCAAGTCTTTCATTAAACTTCTGAAGCCTCTGAGTTAATCCTTGCCGCACGCAGAACAAAAACTCAACATTCAACAATTATAAAAAAAAAAAAAAAAGCTAAGAGAAAGAGGGAGAGGAGAGATGAGGAGGGGAGGGTTGGTGAGAGAGAGAGAGAGAGAAGGGGGGGGGGGGTGTTGGGGACTGGCCTGATCGCTACATATTCATATTCCTATGCAGGCGTTATCACTTAAAAGGCTTTCTAATTACAACAACAAGACAAAAACTCCTTGGATTCCTTCCAGACCCGCTAAATGATAAAATAAGCTCGCGCTCTCTCCCTCCGTCTTAATCTCTGCAAAGCACCTTGGAGCCTCATCTCCCAAATACAGGCGAATGAATGTGAAAATGCCATTTGGAGATGCAGGTGTGACATTTGATAAGAAACTTCTGGATTAAATATGTTCTGCTAATGAGGAGCCCGGCTATCCCATCAGGGCAAACTATTGGTGGGATTGTGCGCGCGCTGATAACGCTCGCACACGCGCAAACAACCCAAATTCATTATTAATAAACAGCCGCGGTCCCTCTCGCTCTATCACGCAGAGAGTCTGGATCCTTTCGGTGGAGAGACAGGGATGTCGGGTTTCATTAGAGGAGGGGGGGGGGGGTGTACGTGGCGGGGTAGGGGTATCGACTGTTTTCATATTTAGCTGTTCGGGGGCTTTTTTTGTGTGTTTTTGGGGAGGAGGGGGATTTCAAAGCCGTATGTTAATGGCGCATTGAATGTTGGAACAAAAGGGTTGAAAGTTTCAGGGGATCTGGCAGTGAGTGTAATATTCTCTGGCTATAGCTAATACGTGGGAAGAGAGGGGGGGGGATAGCGGGCTAAGCCATCGGTGCAGCGGACTGGGAAGTCCCTGGCCCCGGCTTGACATTTATAACGATTTGGCGA
>NW_027176870.1:0-2500 GCF_023349555.1 Cebidichthys violaceus
ACATTTCTGTTTTTTGCTGTTAACGGGCCCGGACTTTGATAACCATTATGATGATTTTGTTTAATTTTTTTTTTTTTTGCAATAAAGTTTGAACAAACACGTAGCTAGATAAAGAGAACACAAAGTGGACCAAAGCTGTCACATTCCGGTCATATTTTGCCAGAAACACAGAGGGGCAGCACAGAAGAGGAAGGAGAGCATGTTGACAATGTGTGGAAGTGGACATAACCTCAAATAAGCCTTAAGGGGAGAACAAGGCCTGAACGCTCTTATCAGACGGGGTGTCGTTCTCCCCCGGCACAAGTGTGTGTGTGTGTGTGTGTGTGTGTGTGTGTGAGAGTGTGTGTGTGTGTGTGTGTGTGTGTGTGTGTGTGTGTGTGTGTGTGTGTGTGTGTGTGTGTGTGTGTGCGTGTGTGTTGTTGCCATTGTACAAGTAACACATTAACCAATGACTCTGTTAATGAAGGACATGCAATCACTGATTCTCGCCTTTTTTTTTGGCAACACACCCACCCACACACACACACACACACACACACACACACACACACACACACACTGGTACATGCAGATAGCCAGTTCAAAGTTTACAGATGGAGAAATGTATTCTCTCGACCCGACAGGGTGTAATAATGTTGGAGCGAAGGCCGCACGCCGTCATAAACCTACTTTAAAGGTGGAGGAGAGCGTGATCCAAAGGCCAGGATGACTTTATTACCGGCACACTGTATTGCACAAATACACACTCTCTTACGAGCACACACACACACACACACACACATATCTAGTCGAGTGAAGACAAGTTTGGTTTTATAGCCTGAAATCACAATAAAGACAAGGAAAAACCTCTTTAAGACCGAAGAAGACTGAAGAAAAATGGGACAAATCTATGACGAGGCATATCGCCAACACTTGGTTTATAATAGTGTTGTTCTAAGCAGCAATAAGGACGTTTGAAGTGTTTATCAATGTACTGTATTTGTCAACATTTTTAACCTCTCCCACGAATACATATTTCAAATTATTAACGCTGTGTTTATACAGCAGCGTCCACTTGTGGGCGCCCACAGGAGGAGTCAGCGCTGTCGAAAAATACATCAATAAACACTCAAATCTGCTGTGTCATAGCGTGTATTAAACCAGTTATTAAATGTTTATGTACACGCTGGAGAGAGAGAGAGAGATCCCCCTCCTTAGGCAAGGAAGACAATTGCAAAAATGAAAAGACCAGTTAGTAAAAGTAAAAAAAAACAACGGCATTATGATAATAAGAGCAATGCTTTTGCAATAAAGTCACGAGTCACGAACCAAAGATTACAGGCTACGATGAAGATAGACATCAGCTCGGGGTTAATGGAGACAGACAGAGAGACAGGGGGAAACTGGCCCAACTGGTCCGAAATGACCCCACACACGGGTGTAAGAAGCTGTACACAAACAGCTGGGTCAGATGGGGGGGGGGGGGGGGGGGGGTGTAGGCAGTTAGGGATTGCGGCATGTTTCATTGACAACATTTTATGTTTACTTTTTTTTACTTTCCTCAAGCCAAGTTTAATCTTTTAAATTTCAAAACTTGCTGTTAACTTACCTGTATTTTCTCTTACTGATATTTTTTAAATATATTTAAATTGATTGTTCAATAGCACCTTTACAAACACAGTTACAAAGTACTTTGACAGCCAAAGCAAATATATACAGTATATATATATATATATATATATATATATATATAGAACAAAAGCAAGACAAACTAAGGTCAAATTTAAACCATGATAAAAGGGTACAATAAAAACAATCAATACAATAAGAACAACCTATGATATTAAATAAATTAAAAATAATATAAAAAATAATAATAACAATAATACAATAAAGTAAAAAACGACATTACATAAAAGTCGGTCTGTTAAAATGGGTTTTAAGAAGTTCAACAGACACATCTTTACACGATATTTGTTTGTGCAGGAAAATATTAATACTGGCCGATACAGTGCTATGAAATGTTTATTCTCCGGAGTTTTCCATATTGATAGCAATCATACATTCACGCAATGCACGTCCTCACACACACACACACGCACACACACACACACACACACACACACACACACACACACACACACACACACACACACACATTCACTTACTATACTGTGTGTCAGTTTCCACTTGCTATCAGCAGCCTTTCAAACTGATAATTCTGTTTAATAAGCGATTAAGATGTGGGTCATTGAAAGTTGCCGCCTTAGCCTCAACACACACGGTTGATGGAATGTGTCCTGCATGACTGAAAGCATTAGTTATGTTATGTTTTAGGAGGCATGTTTTATGTTTACGAGGCATCAGCACTACTTCTTTTTAGATCGGTGTGTCAAATAGTAAATCATCGCTGGGAAAATCTCAACAGATGTTTGCAGAAACACTAAATGTCTGAACAATGTCATGTATTGTAAATAAACTTTTTTTTTTAATTTATTATTATTTCTGGTACAGCTCTTGT
>NW_027176870.1:7500-10000 GCF_023349555.1 Cebidichthys violaceus
CATTCCTTACCTCATCAAACATTTATTTTTGGACATTTTGAAATGATGTCCTGTAGAAAGCGACATCAGATAGAAATTAAAAACTAAACGCTGTTGTGTGTATTTCTGGAGGTCATGAACAAACTTGATGTTTAATTTGAAGGACTTGTTTATAGAGATGGAGTGTTTTTGTAATTAGAGGAACCGACCCTTTAATCTGTTAGTCTGACGGCAGGCGCGGCCGACGTCTTTTAGAGGCTGTAGCGCCCGGAATGTTAAAGCTAAAGTTCTGGTTGCATTATGGAAATATAAAACCTAAGGAATCAATTGGTACCATGTCATGCTAGCTTATCGGTACGGGAGGCTAAATAACGATCCAATGGTAGGCTAAATTGTGGCGAGGGATTCTTTTTTAAATTTTTTTAAGGGGTCCGCTTGACCTCTCACCTCAAGATATGTGAATGAAAATAGGTTCTATGGATACCCATGAATCTCCTCTTTATGGACATATCCACTTCATGCTAATCTCATGCAGTTTGTGTAAAAAAACATGCAGTGTTTCGAATGCAGTATAAATGGGTTATTTTCACATAATCTAAAAATGGTGTATTTGAATATTTCTGCATACTGGGGTCCCTAAACAGTCTTGGAATTACATGAATTGGGTCTAACTGGAAAGCTGACACTCTTGTGCATCCAGTGAGCTCAACTGTATTCATGTGATGATGTTAGTCGTCATAGTATCCATTTTATTGTAATGAGACCATTTTTTAAAACTTGACCTGACTGTATAAAATTACCTAATGTGACCTCTAGGAAAACCACAGCCTCATAAAACGAACTAGAGACCGAGGGCATTCAGAGGATGTGTGGCTTTACTCGGTATATTAACAATAATGGGATTTCTGAGCAGTTTCCAGAACAGAAGCGATCGCCATCCAATCGCTGAAAATTGCAAGTCTTACAGAAATCTCCGAATGTCAGATGTCTTTTGATACCAAATCACAGCATGGATTTTTCTATGGTGGGCCTTAAGTTCTTGGTGTCTTTGGGTGCTTTCCCATTTAGTCTGTTTGGTTTGGCCAAAAGAAATCCATTTGCTCGGTACGGGCTGGTGTGAAAGCTGTTGATCAAATCCTGGTGTTGACCAAACAACGAACAGAGACTGATTGAGAAGGTTCGTCTTGCTCCGCTTCCAAGCGGACTGCCATGCGGGTTGTTTGTAGTGTGAACGCAGACGAACCAACCACAGGATTTGATTTCAGCATGACTTCAAAAGCTAAAATACTAATAAATCCATCTGCTGAGCGTGAAAATGTGTTCAGGAAGCGTTCTTAGTGATCTCTATATGACCATGAATAGAACCTGCAAATGAACACGTATACACGTCAGTGCAGGTATTAATACATCACGCCGTATCTGACTCCCTGTACTTTGTCAGCTCATTAACTTAATTAGAAAGTGTGTGACAACGATCCCACAGTAATACGTGTGTTTTCAAATAGGCTTTTGTACAGTACCGTGACTACCTGTTAGTCATTATTCATCATAACGCACGGCCAACTTACAGCCTAATGATAGTAATAATGCTTAAAATCAATTATTTCTTTGTGAGCTTTGCGACACTGATTTGAAAGGAATTTGTTTTCCCCAAACGCCAATCAACGACTTACCTGTCAATCTGTACAACTTCAAGTTTTACTCCTCTTGGTTCATTAGGGGAAAAAAAGTCAGCGTGAACAGGAACTAGACCAGAACTAAAATGCAACAATGTATGATTTTTTTCACGTGGACACCCTAAACGTGCTATTCTTAAGGGATCTTTGGACATTTTGATTGATTATCGAGTGAAAAAAAGGTTACATTTAGCACCCAATCTGTGAAACAAATGGTATCATTCCCAACGTTTTCTCAAGTAGCTAAACAACTTTTGAGAGCATGTAAATGACATCATGTACCGTCATAATGTTCTAAGCCCTTATACACTTTCACAAATAATTCTAATTAATGAATTCATTCAGTAATTCCTTTTTATTTCTGATTTAGAAGAGTGTGACTAGAAAGACTTGACACAAGAGTGCAGAGCTGCATCTCAAAGGAATCTTCAGGTTCCCAGCTTACAGGAGAAACATTGTTACAATGTCTGTCCATCTTGCAGTTCATCTACCTGTATACGTGACGTGTCCTAATTTTCACCTGTTTCTACTTCCCTCTCATCGTCTCACTGCTGTTCAGGGAAGTGTGTGTGTGTGTGGGTGGGGGGGGGGGGGGCAACGGACGGAAGAATGTGGCCATTGTGCTTTCAAGGTATGTGTGTTTGTGACAAACAGAAAGAGAGGCGAGAGAGGGTGATCAGATCTTGTTACAGGTGTTTCATAAACAACACAAAAGTGCTAACAGCCCCCCCCCTCTCTTTACTCCCCAGTTTTAGATTTCTGCTTTAGGCTTGGTGGATTAGGTTTATGGCTCTGACACACACACACACACAGATGAATCTGTGCTTCCCCATCCCGAGCATGCG
>NW_027176870.1:15000-21091 GCF_023349555.1 Cebidichthys violaceus
TTTGAATATTTATGATTGTTTTATTGGTCAGACTTTCTATAAACACCTCCTGACAGTATGAGGTCTACAGTAAAGATACACAGTACACCGGAAGGTGAAAGCAGTTAGATTTATACTAAGAAAACACAGTTTGGTCATTTTGGAGGCATTTAAAAAATAGTTAGTAGTTAAATTAGCTTAGCTGGAAAAATATTTTACAGTTTATTATACAATAATAAATAAATAGGAAATCCAATTTTGTATTCGTGAACAAGACAGACTTAAAGGATAATTGTGGTTTATTATAACTCATTTTGTAGTTGTGACCATTGTGTCTATGGATCACAATGACATTGTGCTCACCAGAGTTACTGCAGAGATCTGAAAACATGGCACCAACCCCGCAGCAAGATTATCTAATCCGCTTTATTTGTTGGTAGAACAGAAAAACGAGCGCAACTGGAATGTCAGTAATAATCCCAGAGGAATACTGTGGTATAGGACAAAGTTTAGCCACAAAGTACATCTGCAACCTGGGATGGATGTTTACAATGCACAGTTTAGGTAATATTTCTTCCGTTGGCTTTCTGCTGATGTTTGTTAGATGTGGTTTAACAGGAGGTTGTGTGCCGGATTATTCTTGATCTAGTGCAGTAACTTCTTTTGCTGCCTGGCAACTTCACAGTGATGAAGTCTCCAGAGTGCTATCAATCCTTCTGGCGAAAAATCAAATGAGAGTATTTTCCCAAATTTCAAGTCAAACTTTATTAGTTATAGAGATTTTGGGCAAAACTATAGGCTAGCTGTTTCCACCTGTCTCCAGTCTTGTGTTCATAGTTTTAATCGCTAGTTCCAAGCCTTCTTCAATACAGCATGATGTTCATGTTCAAGGTCCAGTTTAAAGTAAAATAGACGATAAAGAAGGTTACGCTTTCGGGCGGGGCTACCTTGTGATTGACAGGTCGCTGCCACAGCATTATGAGTGTTTTCGTCCTACTATAAAACTGTCACAGTGTGTTTTCAGTTCATGAAAGTTATTTGTAACATATTGGTTGCCTAAAATTCTATCCAGCGTTCAGTTGTACTGAGCTCCTCTCTCTCGTGTCACTTCTGGTTGCAAAAAACCAAGATGGCGGCGGACAATAACCAAAATGGCGACAACCAATATCCCAAACTCAAGTCTTCAAAACCGCATTCGACAAACCAGTGGGTGAAGTCACAGTGATTACGTCCACTTTTTGTATACAGTCTATGCTCCCTGTCTGCTGTCTGTATAGCTTTATATTTACCGTTTCCCAAAATATTAAACTTTTCCTTTAATAGTAACAGAACTTTTGAAAACTAATAAAATAACGGCCAATTTGTAATTAACTGAAAATGATCCTTTAATGATGGCTTCATGAATTTTAAGTTTTCAGACACACACACACACACACACACACACACACACACACACACACACACACACAGAGACTTGCAGTCGTGCACATGCAGCCTTTTCACAGGGTGTAAACAAAAGCAAACTCTCCCCACAATAAGCAGCTCAGACCCTGCCCTGGTTGCTACACAATGGACAGAAGAGACCTGAGACACAGAGGGCAGAGATTCCCATGAAAACACACCGCTGGTACTCCAAACGCCCGACAAAGACACACAAAGAGACGGGGCAAAGTGTATCTATTCACCTGCAGCAAGTGGGCCCGAACAAGCCATCACACACACCGCAAGGAAAACCAAGAAAGGAGGAAAACTTGGATCATATTACTATTTCCTCTGCTGATGAAGTGGATTTATCATGTCAGATTGTATCGACTAACTTGTGTGTGTTTGTGTTTGTGTGTGTGTGTGTGTGTGTGTGTGTGTGTGTGTCGGCAAATAAGATCGCAGCAACGTTTCTTGTCAAGTTCTGACCTTGTACTTTTCCACAAAAGCAGCATTCTCCATGTGTGTGTGTGTGTGTGTGTGTGTGTGTGTGTGTGTGTGTGTGTGTGTGTGTGTGTGTGTGTGTGTGAAGGAGAGAGACAGAGAGAGAGAGAGAGAGATGTGGATCTAATAGATTCTAATTGGGTCTTGATGAGTGAGAGAGATCAAACCCAACCTCACACATATACGACCACAATAAATACACTACGTGGCCAAAAGTATGTGGACGCTCCGTCCAGCTATTTTTGTGTACCAGTGTTTTTGCTGTCTGAGGCTTTTTTTGTCTATTATTGGACAATGTCTCTTGACATTTAAGTTTTTATTGATTTTAAAGAAAGGGTTGGTACACAAGTAGACACTATAACAAGACGTAGTGTCACGGTCGGGCAAAAAGACAACTGGGGATGGACCAATATGCAGATAGAATAAGGATAATAATAATAATTGATTTGAATAAAGAAATGTCCAAAACAAAATTTTCTTGCCAGGTAGGTACAAAAGTAGTATCTAAAAATCCAAGAGGCCAAGCGACACGGACCAGCTAAATCAGACATGTGCACAAGGGATAATAACGGGAACATAGCAGACGAATCAACAACCAGCTGACAAAAGACAGGACTATAAATACACAAGAAACTAATCAGACAACAAGACACAGGTGGGCAAACAGGAGGGCAGCTGAAAGCTGATTGGTGGAAGAAACACAAGGGAACAGAGCGAGGCTGACTAGACTAATATAACACAGGTGATTCACAGAAAACAGGATGGAAAACCACAAAGACAGGAAGAAAAACTACCACAGGACACAAGAGGCAAGCAACTTCAAAATAAAATAGGAAACAAACTAAATCAAAACCAATGTCGTGACACATAGGAAACAAGCAGGACCTCCGGTGCAGAGAAATGAAGCCAACGTGGGAGTGCCAAAAGCTACAGTTCATTAAATGGCCACTTGAGGCTGGTTCCAAAAGCGAAGTGAGCGAAGTGAAATTATGTTATGTGGCATAATTAAGGGCGAGGCCACTAGGAGTGACAGATGGGTGCCGTCTCAGCAGCTAGCTAACTAGCTCTGCTAGATGTTACCTTGGCTAATATGTATCATTGAACTGCCCCTGTTTGTGGTGTTGGTGCCTTTGGTAGGAATATGTAATATGTCTTGCTGTGCAGTTGCACAAATTGAAGGAGCTGACGGGATTGCTTTTGTTGTAACGTTACCATGTGCGATTTACTGAGACAAATAAATTAATTGATTGATAAAAGAAGTCCTCTAGTGTGCTCCAGATTTTTCACTGAATGAAATTATTGTATATTTTATATTAAATTAAGCACCGGGACCAACCTGCAACCTGGAGCAACCAGACTACAGGGTTAACGTTAGCCTGCTAGCATCACAGAGTAGCATATTGCCTAGCTTTGTACCGACTTGGTACGTCAAGGGGACTACGTCTATATTTGATACAGTCTGTGGAAGGAAATAAGAAGATTCTCAAGAAGGCCAATGAATATAATAATAACAATATATTTAATATGTTATAATACAAGTAGTACATATTAAAATGGGCGACCCAGTGCACAATACAACAAGAAGAAAACCTTCAACATTCACTGGACATTCTTAACTATGCTTGAAATCTAAACAGGCACTATTCACTATTTACAGGCATGTTTATATATATGTATATGACGACTCTAATACAATTTTGTTCGTTAAATTTTGTTAAAAAAGGCAAAAGGCCCTCTATAGAGCCAGTGTTTGGTTTGTCCATTCTGGGCTACTGTAGAAACATGGCGGTGCAACATGGCGTGAAGAGGAGATAACATGCTTACAATAGAGGTAGACATTACTCCCCTATATCTTTACATTACTAATAGTTGTTTGCTGTCTAAGGCTCTGAATCACAACAACACAACAACAACATTAGTATTTGACATCTGTCTCTAGGACTTCAATAACTTTGACCCAGAAAATTATCACTAGTGAGATCCAACTTCCATTCTGCACTTCCAGCACAAATTAGAAGTTTCGGTCCGGCTGAGGATGGAGATGATGACAGAATTGCGCATTCTGTTGGATGGTGAGTTTTGTGGTGTTTCCATCTTTAGTGCAGACTCACAGCTTACAAATCGTTATTTGTTTGGTTTGAAACCAAAGAATCCCCAAATAAGCACATTTGCATTCCTTTTGCTAATGAGAGTGGACGTCATTCCTGCTGGAGTTAGGACTACCTGGGTAATTACCAGGGCTGTACCGAATAGTTCAAAGCTTCATTCATAACGCTGCCGTTCAAATTATTATCATTAAAAAACGTACAGAAACATTGCACGCAAGAGTTTACCTGCCTCCAACTTCTTTTCCCCTCTGTCTCTCTCAAACACACAAACAGCAAGCAATGCAGTGCTGTGTCCTCGTCTCTGTAATCGCCTCAGTCCAAAAGTCAAAATGTATTAAAAAAAAGTGACCACACTCTTTTCTTGATACGCTACAACAATGCGGTGAAGCGTAGAGAGAGCTTGTGAAATAATCCTAATAGTTAATCAATTTTTATAATGTTATGGTAAGTTATATGATATCTAAACCAGCAGGTCACAATGTTTTAGACAATACTGTGTTTCCAACTTTGTGGCAACTTCGAGCCAGCCGTCATCGCCCAACGTCACTGCTGCTCTTGTGGCCCGAATGGGAGCAGATCTCTGCAGCCAGCTTCCAAAATCTTGTGGAAAAACCTTCCCAAAGGAGTGGAAGCTCTAATGAAACATTCAACAATCAATGGGTGTCATGCCACATAGTGCCGGATACCAGGCCCCCTTTTTTTTTGTTGCAGTAGATCAACTCAAGGTCACTCAAGTAGACAACACACATTCACACACATTAAAGAAAAGTGTGAAAGCCGAATGTGTTCGAACGGAATTGGTGTGAGAGGTTGGACGGTGTGAGTGTGAGAAGGCAAATTTGATTAAAGAGAGAGAAGAAACTCCTTCCAGTGCCGTACAGCTTCCCGTAAAGACTAAGACCTTTATTGAGTCAAATTCCAGGTCGGCTTATGGCCGCACGACCCGCCGTCTCCAACCAGGCCGATTATTGAGTACGCCGTTACACACACACATACACACACACACACACACACACACACACACACACACACACACACACACACAACACGTACGGAGCAACCAGAGGCCTGTTGTGAGGCGACATTGATGACGCGTGTTGGATGGGATAATCTCTCCAGCTGTACTCTGCCCCGCAGAGGAGTGAGGCTCATTTGGGCCCCCACCCAAAAAGAAAAGCTCACTGAGGTTTTTCCACACACTGACGACGCCCCCCCCCCCCCCCCCCCCCCCCCCTGCTTTTTCTGAAGCTTACCAAGCACTAGTACACTACCAGAACCAACTTTTGTGTTGATCCGTCACGGTCCATCGCTACTGATTTGATGACTGGGTACATCTGCTGAGTTTAGTCTGCGCCCCGTCCATGCAGCAGAAACAGGGACGTGCGGTCAGGGGATGACAGATGAGGCTCTGCCTCACCTGTCATCATGAAAAGTAAAAAACGAATAATGCTAAAATAAAATAAATATTAATATTTCTCTACTGTTCTGTGCTATAAATGTAATTTATGTATGATTCCAATCATTTCAAGCATTTTTATAATCAAAATCGCTGAATTAGTGCATGTCCTGTTCAAACAGAGGAGACATGTGAGGCGAGGCAGCGACGAGCTGTTCCTCACCTCAGATTGCGCAATCCCTCACTAAGTGGGTTGAGCGCGTGCCTTTTGCTTTCTCATTGTTTGTCACCACTGCAATATTTGTAGACACTTTTATTATATGTCCTTTCTTTACAGAGAATAGGTACTGTATTTCACGTCTGTGTAGAACATATTTAATGTTGCTGATCTGACATTAAACCGCAGTGAAAAAGCACAGAGGGGCAAACACTACTCTGCCTCAAAGAAGAGGGCGAGCGAGAGCCCACGAGTCGTGTTTATGCTTGTTCTGTCATTGCTCTTCTTCTACACTTCTCTTCTTCTTCTTATATTTTGCTTTGACCAAAACAAATTTAAGATTCTATATCCAAGCTTAAAAATGTCTCAAAAAACAAGGAAATATGAACAAATCAACAGCAATTCAACGTCGAACAGGTAAAATAACCTTTTATGTGTTTGTTGTTCTCTTTATACATCCGGGGT
>NW_027176871.1:0-15000 GCF_023349555.1 Cebidichthys violaceus
CCACTGAGTAACTGAGAGCTTCTTGCAGGATTTTGAGGAATCTCGATGATTCAGGGAAAAAACTGAGCAATTTTTTATTTATTTTTTTCCCATGAAAACTATTTTAGTCTCTAGTGAATGCATTGCGCCTCCGTAGCTTTGTACTGCTCTGCTAGTTAAAATACACGTGTTCTACACATTTGACTCAGGACTTGAGGAGAAACTGCCGCCCTACAGCGCCATCACATTACTCATGTTGCGCCAAAGAAGCTGCATAAAAGCTGTGGAAATGAAACCCATCGTTCTGTTAAATAATCTCCATGAACCGTAAGATGCTTTATCTCGACTGCTGGTACAGTTTAAAACCTTGTTGTTAGCGGTAACGGAGGCTCAAGTCTAGATGGAGACACTTTACATGTTACTGCAAAACGGAAATAAAAGAAATTACAGAACACAAGTACCAAATACAGTTTAACTTAAGTTAATTTTTAATTGCTATGAATTAATTTGAGCTTAATGTGTTGATCCAAATGTATATTTTTATGTATTATTACTTTGACTTAGACGCTAAGTTCAACAGTTATTCAGTTAAGTGCTATAATAGCGGCAGAGATGCTTTGTTCAGATTCGCTAAATTGGCTTTTTACTGCTCCAAACTATCAAAAAAAAAAAAAAAAATCCATTAACGGTCAACCTCTAAATTGGTCAGTTAACCTAAATGTTGTTTAATCATCTGTAACATTGAATTAAATTCCCATCCCAGAGACGCGCACCCGTTCACCAAAGCAGAGCGGCTCTGACTGAGAACTAAAATGTGACTAACAGTCGCCGCCTCGCCCTCCGCAGCAGAAGTCATTTAAGAACATCCGAATCTCTCTGGAGATTCATGCAAGATCTCACTGTCTCATTCAACGTTTGTCTATTGATTATCTAACGTGAAGAATGACTGGTTTCCCTTTTTTTTTTTTTTTTTTACAGTTGAACTTTCAAGAGTCATTGCACGGCTCCTTCTACCGGGACGTCCCGCAGCCGTCTCTGACCGGCTGCCTGCCCCACCATCAGAGCCGCCACTACAGCCACAAGAGGAGCGGCAGCGGCAGCAGCAGCGTGCCGCACGCCAACGCTCTCTGCCACTTCCACATCGCTGCCAGCATCAACCCGGCCACAGGTTAGACATTAGTTCTTCCTAAACCATAGAGAGAGCAGATAGCTCGCTCTGTTTGAATACAATCAGCTGGAGGTCAGAGGGTTGTAACTCTTCTGGCAAAAAAAAAAAAAAAAATGGTGTAATTTGTAGATCGCCCGAGGTTGTTTATTTAACGTCAGTTTAATTTTCATAAATTAACTTAACTTGCTTAAGCGTGAGTCGTAGACAGACCTTGTAGGTTTCTTCAGCCCTGAGGCGGAGAAGTCTTGTAGAATGGTATGTGAACGCTTGAATGTCACTTCGGCGTGCTTCAAACCATGCTAATATTCATGAAAGTTCATTTTTACTCCCGCATGCCCCTAATGTAATGTCACTTTGTCTCCCTCTTCATCTCTCCTGGGTCTTCGTCGCAGACATTCCTCTGCTGCCCTCCATCTCCTCTCTGAGTTCCGTGGACGACGAGGAACCTGGAGGTCCGTTCACTGTCCACTGGCTCAACAACAAAGAGCTCCATTTCACTTTAGCTATGGAGGTCTTCTTGCAGCAGCTCAGAGGCAGCCTGGAGCAACAGGATGAATGCTCCCATGAAGGTACAGAAAAGTGTGTGTGTGTGTGTGTGTGTGTGTGTGTGTGTGTGTGTGTGTGTGTGTGTGTGTGTGTGTGTGTGTGTGTGTGTGAGTGTGAGAGAGAGAGAGAGATATGCTGGAGTAACACTGTGGAAACTATGCTGCAATCCTAAAAGCCGGACCGTTACATATCGCATTAGTCTAACCGTACCGATTTTCTGAATTCACACGTCGGCACAATGACTCTCTTCCAGTGCCTGACGATGAGGATAACTTTGATGAGGAAGATAACGGTAGCAGGCCAAGTGACTCGCAGGGACCTGAGGCCGCAGAGCTTCCTCTGGCAGCAGTGAAGCACCAGGTGGACGTGCTGTTAGAGGAGTGGAATAAAGGGGCGGACATGTTGTTCAGTATCCATCCCATGGACGGCTCTCTTTTAGTCTGGCACATCGACTGGTTGGATGAATACCAGCCGGGCATGTTCAGACAAGCTCAGGTACGTTCACTGTTGATGTGGTTTATGTTTTTTCATCCCCTTTTTCGACCGCAGGAGCGTTCACCAGGGACTAGGAACCTTCTGAGGTACTCCGTTGTGTTTTCCACGCTCATTTTACCCCACAAAAAGGCTCTTTCTGAGACTACAGGAACTTTCAGGGTGAGGTTTGCAGTGATTGGTCAAACCCACACATCGCCGCTCCTTAAACTCTATACTATACCGCTTCATTCATAAAATAGGAAGTACTCCAAGGGAGGGAGCGTTTCTTGTTTTTTTGACAACATTCAGACTTAAGTCAGGCTTCCTGACTATTCTTCCTGAAAATAAGAGAGAGGGAGAGGGGGGAGAGAGAGGGAGAGGGGGGGGGAGAGAGAGGAGAGAGGGGGAGGGAGAGAGGGAGAGAGGGGGAGGGAGAGAGGGAGAGAGAGAGAGGGGGAGAGGGGGAGAGAGAAAATAGATGATTTACTCTGGAGACAAACACTCTTGGTTTAATTTAATAATCGGGCATCATGCAGAAGTAAATGTCCTCGCAGCGGGACAAAACAAACCTCAGTGACCACGAGTAGTCCTCGACAGTCTCCAAGGGCCTGTGCCACAGCAGTGTTTGCAGCATGTGACCAATCACAAACATGGACAAGTACGCTGTAAGGCAAGGCAAGTTTATTTGTGTAGCACATTTCAACAACAAGGCAATTCAAAGTGCTTCACATAAAACCATTAAAAGCATCAAAACATAATGCAAAAGAAAAGGAGATTTAAAAACAATTAAGAACGTTCATTGAAACATTAAGAACAGTCATTAAAACACTAAAAAGCTAAAAACAGTGCAGTGCAGTTTAAGAAATAAAATACTGTAGTAAAATGCAGAAATTGATTAATATCCTTGAATGTGGTTCAATCAAAGGCAGCAGCAAACAGAAACGTCTTCAGTCTGGATCTAAAGGAGCTGAGGGTCTCAGCAGACCTGCAGCTTTCTGGGACTTTGTTCCAGAAATGTGGAGCAGAAGAACTGAACGCTGCTTCTCCATGTTTGGTTCTGACTCTGGGAACAGAAAGTAGACCGGTCCCAGACCACCTGAGGGGTCGGGATGGTTCATAGGGTAGCAGCAGAGAGGCACATTTTGACAAAAGATAGAACTATAATATCAGAGAAATACAAAGAAGTTAAACGCATAATTCAGGCTGACAAATGAAGGAAGGACAGTTGGCAAGAAGTTGCAGCTGAAAGAATACGGCTAAAATATTGCCACACATCTGCAAGACATTAATTTTCCAGAATAATAATTCTAAACGGATAATTATAGTCGGATCTATCGTGCTCTAGATGAAGCAGTGATATTTTATATCAGTTAATTTACACAGATGTGTGCACACCTGGTTCAATTTGTAGCTGTTTTATGAACAAACTTAATCCCTCAAGATTGATAATGCAATACGTAGTGTTGTGATGGGGAATATATTTATTTTTTTGTGTTTTGTATTCACAATTTCTTTCTCCGGGAAAGAATGAGTTCGTCTTCTCAAACGGGTTGTAAATCATTTTTTTTGGCAGCTGTGATGGTCCAGTTGTTTTTAATGACTTCTCATCCAGGCGTTTAGACAATTATATTCCAATTATGTGCGACTTCATATGAAATTCATAAGTCTCTTGATGCATTTTTATTAGCGGTGAAATAACGAGAGCCTCGTGACGTGGCAGTTAGTCTCTCAGGCAAGAAAGAATCCACAGTTTCATTGACATTCAGCTTGAGTAAGCCCGACTGCTTAAATTTGACAAAACGGACGGGATCCTGGTGGTTTTATTATTATTATCAACATAAGTATTTCAAGTCATTGTCATTTGATTTCTGAATGGCGAATAGGAGGATTTCACTGTCTCTACCTTTGATCGCTTCCATGTCTTTTCTGTCTCTCTCAGGTGTCGTTTGTGTCCCGTATACCCGTAGCGTTCCCTGCAGGCGATGCGATCTCCTTGAGCCACAGTGTGGTTATGTACGCCTGCAACAAGAACGTGGATCTGGCCATCCAACACGGCAGACAGCGGCCGCCTGGCAGCGCACTGCCTCAAACCAAATCTGCTCTGATAAGCTACGGGGGTCAAGGAAAAGCCGCGCCCAGCAGCAGCCTCCGACTCAGCATCTTCACCCCCAACGTCCTCATGATTTCCAAACACGCCGACGGCTCCCTGAACCAGTGGGCAGTCGGCTTCGCGGAGGACTCCGCCTTCTCCACCGTGCTCAGCGTCTCTCACAAGTCTAGGTACTGTGGCCACCGCTTCCACCTCAACGACCTGGCCTGTCACTCGTTGCTGCCTCTGCTCCTCACCACCTCGCACCACAACGCCTTGAGGACGCCGGAGGCAGACAGCATCCTGGCCCCTCCGGACGCCTACTCCTGCGGTTTCTCTCATCCAGCGTTTCTGCCCCGGGGGTCACGACCCAGCCGGGGATCGCTGGGCGCAGTGACCCAGGACCCCAACGCAATCTACAGCGAACTGATTTTGTGGAGGGTGGACCCCGTCGGCCCGCTGTCTCTGTCTGGAGGGGTCTCCGAGCTCGCTCGGATCAATTCCCTCCATGCATCAGCGTTCGCTCAAGTAGCCTGGCTGCCCACATTCATCCCCAGCAGCTGTTTAGGTGAGACAAATGTGTTTTTGTTGTTAAAGATGTGTTTTAAAGCGACAGGGGATACTCTCCAATTTAGCCATTTAAGTTTGTCTCTTTCTTTTGTTTACCAAACAGCTATTCTGGTTCCGTAATATGAAGGAAATGATCTTTTACAGAGTAAATATGATCAAATGAGACTAGCTTCGGGACATTAGACCAAATCCCCGTTGATATAGTTGTTATAACAGCTCCGTGAGGGCTTTAAATATCCAGATAGTGTCTCACTAATAACATTGTTTCCCGGGGTATACATAGTTTATATGACTCTGTTTTTCTGCCTTTTATTCAGGTGTGTACTGTAACTCCCCCAGCGCCTGCTTCGTAGCAAGTGACGGCCACTCGCTCCGGCTGTATCAGGCTGTTATCGAAGCTAAGAAGCTCCTAAGTGAGCTCTCCAACCCCGAGATATCAGTAAGTCATTAAATATGGGATTCTCAAGCTCTGCCGGCGTACAGTCGGCATCGCAGTGACGGTTGATATTTTAGTTTTCATGATTTATTTATGACGGTGTCCTCAATGGCAGCAGAGATAGTAGTTAGGTTTTATTTTCTGAAGCACAATAGGCTCACTAATTGTATGTTTTTTTTAATGTAAATGCCCCGATAATGTGACTCTTATCATGTTTGTTTCTCTTTTAGAAATATGTTGGGGAGGTGTTCAACATCATCAGTCAGCAATCCACAGCCAAACCAGGGTGTATTATAGAGCTGGACACCATTACTGACTTTGTAAGTATACATAAAGAGAGACTAACTCTCTCTCTCTCTCTCTCTGACAGTAGACAATCACTGTAAACGTCTGGGAGGAACGGGACATTAACATGAACGTCTGTTCTGGAATAAAGCATGTATGAACTGTAACATATTTAAAAGCCACAGTTTAGTTCTGCACCGTTGGTATTCGGTAGCATAAAGTCTGCAGCAGACTTCTGTGAAAGGTCAACCATGATGTAATAAAAGCGGCTGCAGAGCGAAACCTCAGGCTGGTTTAGTGTGGGGGCGTGCGAGCGTTTGCGTAACATTAGCACTCGTCCGTTTTTTTTTAGTGCGTCCGCACATCGGCTCCACGGTGGAGGAAGCGTGTTGTTTTAGTTTCTAATGTGGTTTCGTAACGGCTGCCGTTGTCCTCCACAGCAGGGGAAGGAGACGCAGCTCCTGCACGTGTTCGAGGAGGACCTGATCCTCGGCAGTGAGAGGACGGAGAGCGCGCAGCAAACTCCCGATACTCCTCACGCTGGTGAAGACAAAATCACGCTTCTAACTACTTATACATGTGTATATTGTTGAGGTTTGATACCAAAGCTTCGCACCACCTTCAAACACATTTACAGCCGCGCTGTTCGTTAATATTCTGTGTGCGTCTGTGTCCCCCCCCCCCCGCAGCCTCCAGCAAGGCGACGTTCTCGGCACGTTTTTTCCTTGTTGTGGTGGAATTGACCCCGACAGGTCGCTCGCTCCTCCACATGTGGCATCTTCATCTTGCTGCTCGACCCATCACCATGGGTGGGTACTTTGAACGAAAGACTTGAGGTTCACAGGGTGTGTGGGGAGGGAAAACATTTTTTTTTTTATTTACCATCAAATAAAATAACTGACAGTAAGTTTTTGCCCAAGAACTGGAAGTCTAAAATAATTGTGGTGACCGTTAGTTCTTGAGATTTTTTTTTTAAATTTAGTTTTTGAACACACTACAGAATATATTTACTGATGACTCTCTAAATGTTACTTCCCTCTTCCTGTCGCCGCAGAAGAGACCATGAAGGAGATGGACGGCACCTCGGCTTCGTCTATGAGCAGCTCTGCGTTTAGCTTCGACACGTTCAGTTCTCCGGTAGCTCAGAAGAGCAAACCCTGCACCTCCAACCTGCAAAGTGCCTGTCGCCTCAGCCTCGCCACACACAGGCTGTACAGCCAAGAGATGGCTCTGCCTGAAGGGGTGGAAGCCATCAGTGTTACACCCTCAGCAGGTGAGGGGGGGGGGGAATGAAGGCCACACAAATGACATAGGTCTGTGAACTGCTTCTGGTAGTTCTTCTGGAATGCCTCACAGCACGAGGCATTCCATCCGGGCAAGTATGCCGTTCTAATAGGAGAACTCGGATAGAGGAATTTAGCAGCCACTGAGGTATTTACCGACATCGGTGTTGACAAAGGTGCACGTTTTTTAATGCTGCCATGGAAACGTTTCCATAGAAAACATTGATTGGAGCTACCTTTTCAGGAAAGTAGTGACATTTATTTTTTGACGAAGACTTTAAACCAACAAACGGGGATATTTTTTTCAACAATTTTTTTTTTTTAATTTTATTTTTATTTTTATTGTGCTCAAAATAAAAAATGTTTTTCAGCGCTGTAATTTTAGAAAGCCTACAAAATATCTGGAAGACAAGATTTTTATTTTTTTTTAACCATGCAACAACTACTGTTTTGCCTCGGTTCTCGATGACTTTAGCCTGTTTCTAAACTGTGCTTGTGTTGACATCTGCACAGCATATATTGAAAAAACCTTTTGAAAACTGACAGAAATCTTCTGAATCGAATCAAAGACATTCACAGAAGTGTGATCAGACATCGCATTTCAGCATAACTTCCTTTCCTAATAGCGTATCGTCTTCTCCCCAGGTCACCTGAGCGCGTCGTGTTCTCTGCCGGCCGATCGCGTGCCCTACCTCCTCGCTACTTCCTGTTCTGATGGGAAGGTGCGCTTCTGGCGGTGTAACGTCATCGCGACGGAGCCTTCCGGCATGGACAGCTTGGTCTACCGGTGGGAGGAGTGGCCTCTGCTGGTGGAGGAGATGCTTCCCAACAGCAGCGCAGTAAGCGTGCAAGGCCGTCCCATAGAGGTCAGCTGCTGCCACTCTGGGCGGATTGCAGTTGCCTACAAGCAGATACCAAACGCACCTCTGAACTCAACGCCTCACCTGAACTCTCTCCCACTATTGAGTTCTCCTCCTACCCTGGCGTCCTCCCCGTATTTGCACAACAACAACAACAACCTGACCCCGACCCCGACCGTACAGCGAAGCCCAAATCTCCCCCTAAGCCCCAACGCAGCAAACGGTAGAGAGCCGTTGGTCCACATTGGCATCTTCCAGTGCGAGTCCACCGGTGGTTCACAGTGGAATCTAGAGCAGACCATAGTCCTGGACGGCACGGATCCCACAACCGGAAGTGCCAATGTTCCAGGTAACTTGGACCTCCCTGTACCTATCGAGGACTGCCCTGGTTCTACTAGTAGGAGCCTGGTTCATTTGGACTGGGTCTCCCAAGAAGACGGCTCACATGTTCTGACTGTTGGTATTGGGACAAAGATTTATATGTACGGCCGTCTCTCCGGGAATCCTCCAGAACTCGTTTTGACGTCCGATGCCAGCAGAGACCAGAGCTCGTCGCGCCTGGTTCTGATTCGATCCGTCGACCTGGTCTCCTCTGTCGAAGGCTCGTTACCCATTCCGGTCTCCCTCTCCTGGGTGAGAGACGGCATCTTGGTGGTCGGCATGGACTGCGAGATGCACGTCTACTCCCAGTGGCAGCCCCCGGCGCCGTCCAAACCCAATGCCCCGATTGCTCAAGACACGGACATCAGCAGCAGCGTCTCCTCTATAGTCTCAGCCGTCAGGCAGAGCCAGGAGGACGGTCTCGGCTCCGGGGCCCCCATGTCTTCACTGGCCCCTCCCAAAAAGGCCCTGACGAGATCAATGATGAGCCTGGCTCAGAAACTCAGCGGGAAGAGAACAGCTTATGACCTGCCTGTCGAGATGGAAGATTCTGGGCTTTTCGAAGCAGCTCACCAACTCTTTCCCACTCTGCCTCAGTACCATCCTGTACAGTTACTGGAGCTCATGGATCTAGGGAAGGTCGGTTAAAGAAATGACTTAATTACGGTCTAGCTGTTAGAATTACATTTGCCAGAAAGTCGATTGTTGTGATAAATGTGAACCAAATTGTGTCTTATCTTAAGGTTCACCGTGCCAAAGCCATCCTGTCTCACCTGGTGAAATGCATTGCTGGAGAAATCGTGGCCCTCAAAGACAGCACCGCCAATCCTGAGAAACGCCTGCGCTCTCGAACCATCAGCGCTGGAGGAAGCACCGCCAGGGATCGGAAGATGTTCAGCAAAGCGGAGAACTCCGCCCCCGACTACACGGAGATAAGCTCCGTCCCTCCCCTGCCTCTGTACGCCCTGCTGGCAGCCGATGAGGACACATTGCCGAAACCTGGTAGGTATACAACATGTGGTTCGAGCATAATATTATTCAGTAGTGGAGTAGAAAATAGTGCTTTATTTCAGTGGTACTTAAAGCTTAAAGGCAGTTTTTTTTGGAGGGCGTCGTTACACGAGTCCATAATAACATTTCAGCGTGTCATAATTCAAGTGCTCTAAGAGAAAACTAGACGTCTGCACCTCCTATCGGCTGCTCAACAGGTGCAGGTGTGTGTGTGTGTGTGTGTGTGTGTGTGTGTGTGTGTGTGTGTGTGTGTGTGTGTGTGTGTGTGTGTGTGTGTGTGTGTGTGTGTGTGTGTGTGTGTGTGTGCGCGCGTCCCTTCAGATGGTGAAAGCCGAATTCAGGGGCGGGATATCCTGTAGAATCGTCTGGTGGGAGGGGCTTAAGACAGAGAGGCGTGAGCTGCAGGATAAGGGCTGAATTTCCAAATTCTGGCATTTTTTTATTTTTGCCTTTCGCAGAAAACTGCCTTCCCCAGCTTTATCAAAGGCCAATTAAAGCAAAACACAACAAGTTGGAAAATGACAATAATCAGCCAAGGACAAATGGACAAAGGATATTTCATTGCTGTAATTTTCTTTTCTTTTTTTAAAGAAAGAAATGTACTCGACTTCAGGCTACAAAAGCCTCTCAAGTGTTTTGTTGTCGTTCTCTTTTACTTCCTCAGATAATATCCGCCCTGAACACAAAGCTTGAGCTAAACCTCTTAAGTTCCTTTGAAAACCAAATCAGTTGAGAAAAAAACTTCAATCTTGGGAGGTAGAGATGCTTTGAGATATTATATTAAAAGACTGCACCGGTGGATATCAGCTTGTTAAAATGCAGTATTTATTTTTTTTCCCCTGGTGTTTAAATGTGTAACTTTTGTAACTGTTGAGTTTTGTCAGATTTAAAGTACACAAACAAAAAACGGGGAAACTGTATTTACAGGGGAAAACCATGTTGAGCCACCCTGCCTCAAGGTGTAATAGACTGAGAATAATATCCTACTCTTTGGTCTTCCTGTTTTTCCTCATTGTTTCTCTGGGGATACCAAGTGAGAAGAACGAAAGCAGAAACTTTTAAACAGGGGAAAAAAGAAAAAAAAAACCCGTCCTGCTCTTCGGTATTTTAATTTATTCTGCCGTCTCTCCAGCCGGAGGGGATTATTTCTCTCTGCATGTCTCTTATGAAATACATGTCTTGTGTCATTTCGCTCTGTTTTATGCCCCCCCCCCTCTACAGATAAAGTGAGCAGTGTGAGTGGAGATAGTGGACATGGTTCCAGTCACACTGATGTTTATGATGAGCTCTTTCATACACCCACCATCGGGGACCTGGAGCCCCTGGAAGACGATCAAGAGGAAAAAGGGAACAAGGTCTGTTTCTGTTGGCTTACGTTTGGTTGGCACGATGCATGTCGACGCTCATCAAGTCTCTAGATGTTTTCAAAAAGTTGACACATTTTGGAAAAGCCACGAGAAAATTGTTGCTATATATATGAATCCAGCCGTGACACGTTCCTTTTTTTTTTAACAGTATTTCCTGCCAGGCAATTCATTTCACAGACTGTCCTCCGTCTGGTTCCCTGTCTCTCTAGGTTATTGACCTGTCCCAGTACAGTCCGACATACTTTGGTCCAGAACACGCTCAGGTTCTGTCCAGTCAACTCCTTCATTCCAGTTTGCCGGGCTTAACCCGTACGGAGCAGATGTCTCTCATGGCGCTGGCTGACACCATCGCTACCACAAGCACTGACCTCAAGGACAGCCAGGGCAAAAGCAAAGGTACCGCTAGGGGAAATAAAACCATCGAATAAGATGCTCTTCCAATGGATCGGTCAACTAGCAACAAGAGCTTTCTGTCCTTCGCTGCCCAGGTGGAGAGACGCTGGACGAGTGCGGTCTGAAGTTCTTGCTGGCCGTCAGACTCCACACCTTCCTCTCTACCTCGCTGCCTCCGGCACACCGAGCACAGCTGCTGCGGCAAGGTACGGTCGTCTTCCAGCTGCTTTTCATTGGGAGCATTCCACAGCTGGCTCAAATGAGCAGGAAAACACCGTAACACTCAGCTCACTGTACAGGGCCAAGCCAACAAGACTAAAATGAATGAACGTCCCTCAAAATTGGCACACTTTTATCCCTAAGGCGTTTATTTTATTTTCACCCTTATATCATCTTGCGAGACTTAATGCGAGTTTCCACCTGAGGAGCCGTCTCCCCCGCACTCCTTTTCAGATATAGCTCCAGTTAACAGGCCAGTAACTCTATAAAGACCTCTAAAGCTACAAAGATGGAGGGTTACTGATGGTCTCACTTGTGCATTTCTGACAGTAAAGGTGTCGGCGAGAGAACAACAAGCCTCGGTCTATTCATCATCCTCAACTATTGCAGTAAAGTCACCCTTGAGCAAAGCACTTACTCTGTGTTTGCAGCCGTAGAACTCCTCAGCGGACGGCAATACGACGCCGCAGCTGGAAGAGGCGGCTCGCTGTCGACTAAGTGGCCACACTCTGTGTGCTCTACCTAAATGAATAATGAGTTAATATAAAGGGCTTTTTGACAAGTCGGAAATAATCATAATCACGGTGCTTTTTCTTCTCAATAAAGTTACACCAGCGATTGTCCGACGAATAAGAATTTGGTCAGACGAGAGCACGTGTTTACATACCGCACAGCGTTGACATTCTCCCTATGAGATACAGAACATTCCCCGTTTCAACACGCGTCTGTTTCTTCTCTCTGCAGGCCTGTCGACGTGTCACTACGCCTGGGCCTTCCACTCCGAGGCCGAAGAGGAGCTGCTGAACATGCTGCCCGCCCTACAGAAGGGAGAGCCCACCTGGCCAGAGCTGCGCTCCATGGGCGTGGGCTGGTGGCTGCGCAGCACCAACAAGCTGCGCAGGTGTATTGAGAAGGTGAGGCGGCTAATTAGGTCGGTTAGTTTTCACGATCAATTTAGAAAAGTGACCCGGGGGCCAGTTGCGCTACTCCCTCAAATTACCCATAAAGCGACAACTTGTTCTGTGGATAAAACTGTAAAGGCTGAAAAAGCATTTTGTTACCGCTTCGTCTTTGTCAGGTTGCCAAGAAGTCTTTACAAAAAAACAACGATCCTCTGGATGCAGCTATATTTTACCTCGCACTGAAGAAAAAGGCAGTGGTCTGGGGATTGTACAGGTGAGGCAAAACTGACACTTTGCATGTGAAATACCCACACAGTCATCTAAATATTTACACCCACCCTTAACCAAGATTAGTTCCATCACGTTTGCTGAAAAGCAATGACACAAGTGTTGTTTTGAATTCTCTCTCTCTCTCTCTCTCTCTCTCTCTCTCTCTCTCTCTCTCTCTCTCTCTCTCTCTCTCTCCCTCTCCCTCTCCCTCTCCCTCCCTCCCTCCCTCCCTCCAGGTCTCAGAGGAATGCCAAAATGACAGAGTTTTTCCGCAACAACTTCAGCGAGGACCGGTGGAGGAAAGCGGCATTGAAAAATGCGTTTTCTCTGCTGGGAAAGCAGCGGTTCCAGCATTCTGCAGCCTTCTTCCTTCTCGCCGGCTCCCTTAAGGACGCCGTGGAGGCAAGTGGAAAACAGACATGACACACTGTTTGCGAGAAGCACTTGTTCTTTCAAACTGCAAGTGCCACTTGTCAGCCTGCTAAAAACCTAAGTTGGAAACCTTGCTTTCAGCATGAGTAATGTCAAGTGCGGCTCATTTTTATTTATAACATTTCTGTAGCGTTGGAGGCGTGTCCTTTTTTTTCATAATCAAGAGCCGTGTTTGATGATATAGCACAAGCAGCGAAGGCACATCCACAAAAGAACAAACCAGATCTCGCCACCAACATTCCAGTAGCGTGCGCTAACCTTTTTATTATTGATACGGCTCAATAGATTCCCACAGTGGTGTCTTTGTCGAGAGCTTTTAGCACAATGCACTGAAGAATTATTGATGTTGGCACTTGACTCTTGGGTTGTGCTGTCTTTCCTTCTTTTTTTTGTGAGAAGTTTCAATAGCATGTCGTTACATTTATGAAGCAGCAGCAGCAGCAGCAACAGCAGCAGCAGCAGCGTTCTCGCTGACACCAGCAACTACCGCTATTCTATGACGTCGATGCGTAAACTTGTACATTCACGCTTGATTCTTAGAACGGCTGATGCAGTTTGTAAGGATGTCTAAATAAGCGTTAGCATTTCTGCCATCTGTCGGGGTTAAGCCACAGAAAGCACACGGCGCTCCATCATTTTTTTTTTTTTTTTTTTGCTCGCATATCAAGAGGGCTGCTTCACCTTTTAGTCATCAAGGTTATCTCTGTTTAGAAAGTCCCTGAAGCAATGAGTCACATTATTTCATCTGTGCGAGTAACTGGAGCTTTTCTAAGCGTTTAATGGAAATGAGCGTCACCCAGGCAAAGGGCTATCATTGACTTTGTTTTGTCTCTCAGGCTGGGAGGGAGCCTCATTGAAATGCACCTCACAGCCTGACAAGTTGGGAGCAACTATCTACAAACTCAGAGACTTTTATTATTCCCACTTTCCTTCCCTGCCGACAGATAAACAAACAAGAAAGCTGCAACTTCACGCGATCATTTTGTCCACCTGGATAACTGTGTGTCAAGAATATACATCATTTTTGTCTGCTTATGTCTCGCCTTTTCTCGCCCCATTCGGTCCTGAGGCAATGGCTCAGAAAGCATTTTTAAATGATAACTGACTGTGATATCTTGCTTTATTTTCCTCTTCCAGGTGTGTATAGACAAAATGCAGGACCTACAGCTTGCCCTGGTGATCTCCAGATTGTACGAGTCTGAGTTTGAGACGGCGTCCACCTACAAAAAGATCCTCCAGAGACATGTTCTGGGACAAGACAAACAGGTTGACAGTTTGTGTACAGCCTCCACAGGCTGCTGCTTTGTACCGTTTTCATCAAGCCACTCAAGAGTTGTTTGACTCTCCTATTAACACACTGCAGAAACTAGAATGAGACATCGTGATTCTCTGTATTTTGCAGATTCAAGCCCACAAGGACCCGTTCCTGCGCAGCATGGCTCACTGGGTCCTGGAGGACTACAGCAGAGCCCTGGACTCTCTACTTGAGCAGCCGGTGAACAGCCCCAGCTCTGGGTCCACTGAGAGCAAATGTGATGCCGGTAGGTCTGCAGTGCTCTCATTACTGTTATTATTATTTTTTTACCTCCTATGCAAAGGTGAAAGTTAAGGTTCCAGGATCATTGATTGCCACTCTGCCAACACCAGGGTACACACAACAAAATGCCAATTGTAGCCTAATCCATTGAGACTACACACGAAAGATTTGAACCCCAAATAAGTCAAAATAACAATGACAAAGTGGAAGTTCCCCCCTGGGACAAGTCCACTGTCAGAAGCCTTTAAAATAGCTCAATACCTTGTTCACTTTATGGACATTTCAGGCCCAACAAATGCAGCATTGCAAGTAAAAACGGAGATTTGAATCCAGCTTTTCCAAATACTATTTTTGGTCCTTTTTTAAGTATGTGAAATTGTAAAAAGTGATTGCAGCATATAATGGACACACTAGATCATCTAAATGAAGACACTGTACAAGGCTTGCCTTACGAATAGATGAACTGAACTTAATATGAACCTCCATTTTGACTCCAGAGGCCAACCGGTCCCAGATTAACATCCCTGAGCTCCATGCGTTTCATAAATGATGTTCTCAAAGCACGTCCCGAATGCTTTCTCTTTTGCATCCGTGACAGGCTCCTCTTCGGTGTCTACATGTAACCCCGAGGTCTTCAACTTTTACACCTACCTTCGAACCCACCCGCTCCTCCTCCGTCGCCATTTTGCCTCCTCGGACAAGGCTAAAGTTGGACTGACGGCTGAGGGTCGCAGGGCCGACTCCATTAGCCTGGAGGAGAGGAGACTGTTTTTCACAGCGGCATACGCACACCTGCAG
>NW_027176872.1:0-30000 GCF_023349555.1 Cebidichthys violaceus
ATGAGTGTAAATATCAAGTATTATTGAAAACATCATGGAAATGTTAAATCAACTGTCTTGAGCCATCTTTATGATAAAAATCATTTCACAAAATCTATTTTTGGAAGAAAATCTTTGAAACTCTGTTTACTTCCACAAAAACAGCGTTTGTTCTCTAATCAACCTGAAACTGCTTTTGAGAGCATAAGATGCTGAGAAAGTAACTTAAACCAGTAAATGAGTGTAAACATCAAGTATTATTGAAAACATCATGGAAATGTGTTAAATCAAGTGTCCTGATGCAAATCCTGTGAAGAAAATCTTTGAAACTATGTTTAATTCCACAAAATAAACTTTTAGCTTCTTCCCAGCCTGAAACTACGAGCATAAGAATTGAAAATGCATCTTTAGCCAGTAAAGTGCCTTTAGCATCAAGTTTCTAAACAAAACATCATGAAAATGTTAAATTAACTGTCCTGATGCAAATCCTGTGAAGAAAAATCTTTGAAATTCTGTTTACTTCCACAAAAACAGCTTTTGTTGTCAAATCAGCCTAAAACTGATTTTGAGAGCATAAAATGCTGCGAAAGAAACGTAAACCAGTAAATGAGTGTAAATATCAAGTATTATTGAAAACATCATGGAAATGTTAAATCAACTGTCTTGAGCCATCTTTATGATAAAAATCATTTCACAAAATCTATTTTTGGAAGAAAATCTTTGAAACTCTGTTTACTTCCACAAAAACAGCGTTTGTTCTCTAATCAACCTGAAACTGCTTTTGAGAGCATAAGATGCTGAGAAAGTAACTTAAGCCAGTAAATGAGTGTAAACATCAAGTATTATTGAAAACATCATGGAAATGTGTTAAATCAAGTGTCCTGATGCAAATCCTGTGAAGAAAATCTTTGAAACTATGTTTAATTCCACAAAATAAACTTTTAGCTTCTTCCCAGCCTGAAACTACGAGCATAAGAAGTGAAAATGCATCTTTAGCCAGTAAAGTGCCGTTAGCATCAAGTTTCTGAGCAAAACATCATGAAAATGTTAAATCAACTGTCCTAAGTCACTTTTTGAGGAATATCTTTAAATCTCTGTTTACTTTCGCAAAATCAGCCTAAAACTGCTTTTGAGAGCATAAAATGCTGAGAAAGTAACTTAAACCAGTAAATGAGTGTAAATATCAAGTATTATTGAAAACATCATGGAAATGTTAAATCAACTGTCTTGAGCCATCTTTATGATAAAAATCATTTCACAAAATCTATTTTTGGAAGAAAATCTTTGAAACTCTGTTTACTTCCACAAAAACAGCGTTTGTTCTCTAATCAACCTGAAACTGCTTTTGAGAGCATAAGATGCTGAGAAAGTAACTTAAACCAGTAAATGAGTGTAAACATCAAGTATTATTGAAAACATCATGGAAATGTGTTAAATCAAGTGTCCTGATGCAAATCCTGTGAAGAAAATCTTTGAAACTATGTTTAATTCCACAAAATAAACTTTTAGCTTCTTCCCAGCCTGAAACTACGAGCATAAGAAGTGAAAATGCATCTTTAGCCAGTAAAGTGCCTTTAGCATCAAGTTTCTAAACAAAACATCATGAAAATGTTAAATTAACTGTCCTGATGCAAATCCTGTGAAGAAAATCTTTGAAATTCTGTTTACTTCCACAAAAACAGCTTTTGTTGTCAAATCAGCCTAAAACTGATTTTGAGAGCATAAAATGCTGCGAAAGAAACGTAAACCAGTAAATGAGTGTAAATATCAAGTATTATTGAAAACATCATGGAAATGTTAAATCAACTGTCTTGAGCCATCTTTATGATAAAAATCATTTCACAAAATCTATTTTTGGAAGAAAATCTTTGAAACTCTGTTTACTTCCACAAAAACAGCGTTTGTTCTCTAATCAACCTGAAACTGCTTTTGAGAGCATAAGATGCTGAGAAAGTAACTTAAGCCAGTAAATGAGTGTAAACATCAAGTATTATTGAAAACATCATGGAAATGTGTTAAATCAAGTGTCCTGATGCAAATCCTGTGAAGAAAATCTTTGAAACTATGTTTAATTCCACAAAATAAACTTTTAGCTTCTTCCCAGCCTGAAACTACGAGCATAAGAAGTGAAAATGCATCTTTAGCCAGTAAAGTGCCGTTAGCATCAAGTTTCTGAGCAAAACATCATGAAAATGTTAAATCAACTGTCCTAAGTCACTTTTTTGAGGAATATCTTTAAATCTCTGTTTACTTTCGCAAAATCAGCCTAAAACTGCTTTTGAGAGCATAAAATGCTGAGAAAGTAACTTAAACCAGTAAATGAGTGTAAACATCAAGTATTATTGAAAACATCATGGAAATGTTAAATTAACTGTCCTGATGCAAATCCTGTGAAGAAAATCTTTGAAATTCTGTTTACTTCCACAAAAACAGCTTTTGTTCTCAAATCAGCCTAAAACTGCTTTTGAGAGCATGAAATGCTGAGAAAGTAACTTAAACCAGTAAATGAGTGTAAACATCAAGTATTATTGAAAACATCATGGAAATGTTAAATCAACTGTCTTGAGCCATCTTTATGATGAAAATCATTTCACAAAATCTATTTTTGGAAGAAAATCTTTGAAACTCTGTTACTTCCACAAAAACAGCTTTTGTTCTCTAATCAACCTGAAACTGCTTTTGAGAGCATAAAATGTTCAGAAAGTAACTTAAACCAGTAAATGAGTGTAAACATTAAGTATTATGGAAATGTTAAATCAAGTGTCCTGATGCAAATCCTGTGAAGAAAATCTTTGAAACTATGTTTAATTCCACAAAATAAACTTTTAGCTTCTTCCCAGCCTGAAACTACGAGCATAAGAAGTGAAAATGCATCTTTAGCCAGTAAAGTGCCGTTAGCATCAAGTTTCTGAGCAAAACATCATGAAAATGTTAAATCAACTGTCCTAAGTCACTTTTTTGAGGAATATCTTTAAATCTCTGTTTACTTTCGCAAAATCAGCCTAAAACTGCTTTTGAGAGCATAAAATGTTCAGAAAGTAACTTAAACCAGTAAATGAGTGTAAACATCAAGTATTATTGAAAACATCATGGAAATGTTAAATCAACTGTCTTGAGCCATCTTTATGATGAAAATCATTTCACAAAATCTATTTTTGGAAGAAAATCTTTGAAACTCTGTTTACTTCCACAAAAACAGCTTTTGTTCTCTAATCAACCTGAAACTGCTTTTGAGAGCATAAAATGTTCAGAAAGTAACTTAAACCAGTAAATGAGTGTAAACATTAAGTATTATGGAAATGTTAAATCAAGTGTCCTGATGCAAATCCTGTGAAGAAAATCTTTGAAACTATGTTTAATTCCACAAAATAAACTTTTAGCTTCTTCCCAGCCTGAAACTACGAGCATAAGAAGTGAAAATGCATCTTTAGCCAGTAAAGTGCCGTTAGCATCAAGTTTCTGAGCAAAACATCATGAAAATGTTAAATCAACTGTCCTAAGTCACTTTTTTGAGGAATATCTTTAAATCTCTGTTTACTTTCGCAAAATCAGCCTAAAACTGCTTTTGAGAGCATAAAATGTTCAGAAAGTAACTTAAACCAGTAAATGAGTGTAAACCTCAAGTATTATTGAAAACATCATGGAAATGTTAAATTAACTGTCCTGATGCAAATCCTGTGAAGAAAATCTTTGAAATTCTGTTTACTTCCACAAAAACAGCTTTTGTTCTCAAATCAGCCTAAAACTGCTTTTGAGAGCATAAAATGCTGAGAACAGTAACTTAAACCAGTAAATGAGTGTAAACATCAAGTATTATTGAAAACATTATGGAAATGTTAAATTAACTGTCCTGATGCAAATCCTGTGAAGAAAATCTTTGAAATTCTGTTTACTTCCACAAAAACAGCTTTTGTTCTCAAATCAGCCTAAAACTGCTTTTGAGAGCATGAAATGCTGAGAAAGTAACTTAAACCAGTAAATGAGTGTAAACATTAAGTATTATGGAAATGTTAAATCAAGTGTCCTGATGCAAATTCTGTGAAGAAAATCTTTGAAACTATGTTTAATTCCACAAAATAAACTTTTAGCTTCTTCCCAGCCTGAAACTACGAGCATAAGAAGTGAAAATGCATCTTTAGCCAGTAAAGTGCCTTTAGCATCAAGTTTCTAAACAAAACATCATGAAAATGTTAAATTAACTGTCCTGATGCAAATCCTGTGAAGAAAATCTTTGAAATTCTGTTTACTTCCACAAAAACAGCTTTTGTTGTCAAATCAGCCTAAAACTGCTTTTGAGAGCATAAAATGCTGCGAAAGTAACGTAAACCAGTAAATGAGTGTAAATATCAAGTATTATTGAAAACATCATGGAAATGTTAAATCAACTGTCTTGAGCCATCTTTATGATAAAAATCATTTCACAAAATCTATTTTTGGAAGAAAATCTTTGAAACTCTGTTTACTTCCACAAAAACAGCGTTTGTTCTCTAATCAACCTGAAACTGCTTTTGAGAGCATAAGATGCTGAGAAAGTAACTTAAACCAGTAAATGAGTGTAAACATCAAGTATTATTGAAAACATCATGGAAATGTGTTAAATCAAGTGTCCTGATGCAAATCCTGTGAAGAAAATCTTTGAAACTATGTTTAATTCCACAAAATAAACTTTTAGCTTCTTCCCAGCCTGAAACTACGAGCATAAGAAGTGAAAATGCATCTTTAGCCAGTAAAGTGCCGTTAGCATCAAGTTTCTGAGCAAAACATCATGAAAATGTTAAATCAACTGTCCTAAGTCACTTTTTTGAGGAATATCTTTAAATTCTGTTTACTTTCGCAAAATCAGCCTAAAACTGCTTTTGAGAGCATAAAATGCTGAGAAAGTAACTTAAACCAGTAAATGAGTGTAAACATCAAGTATTATTGAAAACATCATGGAAATGTTAAATCAACTGTCTTAAGCCATCTTTATGATGAAAATCATTTCACAAAATCTATTTTTGGAAGAAAATCTTTGAAACTCTGTTTACTTCCACAAAAACAGCTTTTGTTCTCTAATCAACCTGAAACTGCTTTTGAGAGCATAAAATGTTCAGAAAGTAACTTAAACCAGTAAATGAATGTAAACATTAAGTATTATGGAAATGTTAAATCAAGTGTCCTGATGCAAATTCCTGTGAAGAAAATCTTTGAAACTATGTTTAATTCCACAAAATAAACTTTTAGCTTCTTCCCAGCCTGAAACTACATAAGAAGTGAAAATGCATCTTTAGCCAGTAAAGTGCCGTTAGCATCAAGTTTCTGAGCAAAACATCATGAAAATGTTAAATCAACTGTCCTAAGTCACTTTTTGAGGAATATCTTTAAATCTCTGTTTACTTTCGCAAAATCAGCCTAAAACTGCTTTTGAGAGCATAAAATGCTGAGAAAGTAACTTAAACCAGTAAATGAGTGTAAACATCAAGTATTATTGAAAACATCATGGAAATGTTAAATTAACTGTCCTGATGCAAATCCTGTGAAGAAAATCTTTGAAATTCTGTTTACTTCCACAAAAACAGCGTTTGTTCTCTAATCAACCTGAAACTGCTTTTGAGAGCATAAGATGCTGAGAAAGTAACTTAAACCAGTAAATGAGTGTAAACATCAAGTATTATTGAAAACATCATGGAAATGTGTTAAATCAAGTGTCCTGATGCAAATCCTGTGAAGAAAATCTTTGAAACTATGTTTAATTCCACAAAATAAACTTTTAGCTTCTTCCCAGCCTGAAACTACGAGCATAAGAAGTGAAAATGCATCTTTAGCCAGTAAAGTGCCGTTAGCATCAAGTTTCTGAGCAAAACATCATGAAATGTTAAATCAACTGTCCTAAGTCACTTTTTTGAGGAATATCTTTAAATCTCTGTTTACTTTCGCAAAATCAGCCTAAAACTGCTTTTGAGAGCATAAAATGTTCAGAAAGTAACTTAAACCAGTAAATGAGTGTAAACATCAAGTATTATTGAAAACATCATGGAAATGTTAAATTAACTGTCCTGATGCAAATCCTGTGAAGAAAATCTTTGAAATTCTGTTTACTTCCATAAAAACAGCTTTGTTCTCAAATCAGCCTAAAACTGCTTTTGAGAGCATGAAATGCTGAGAAAGTAACTTAAACCAGTAAATGAGTGTAAACATCAAGTATTATTGAAAAACATCATGGAAATGTTAAATCAACTGTCTTGAGCCATCTTTATGATGAAAATCATTTCACAAAATCTATTTTTGGAAGAAAATCTTTGAAACTCTGTTTACTTCCACAAAAACAGCTTTTGTTCTCTAATCAACCTGAAACTGCTTTTGAGAGCATAAAATGTTCAGAAAGTAACTTAAACCAGTAAATGAGTGTAAACATTAAGTATTATGGAAATGTTAAATCAAGTGTCCTGATGCAAATCCTGTGAAGAAAATCTTTGAAACTATGTTTAATTCCACAAAATAAACTTTTAGCTTCTTCCCAGCCTGAAACTACGAGCATAAGAAGTGAAAATGCATCTTTAGCCAGTAAAGTGCCGTTAGCATCAAGTTTCTGAGCAAAACATCATGAAAATGTTAAATCAACTGTCCTAAGTCACTTTTTTGAGGAATATCTTTAAATCTCTGTTTACTTTCGCAAAATCAGCCTAAAACTGCTTTTGAGAGCATAAAATGTTCAGAAAGTAACTTAAACCAGTAAATGAGTGTAAACATCAAGTATTATTGAAAACATCATGGAAATGTTAAATTAACTGTCCTGATGCAAATCCTGTGAAGAAAATCTTTGAAATTCTGTTTACTTCCACAAAAACAGCTTTTGTTCTCAAATCAGCCTAAAACTGCTTTTGAGAGCATGAAATGCTGAGAAAGTAACTTAAACCAGTAAATGAGTGTAAACATTAAGTATTATGGAAATGTTAAATCAAGTGTCCTGATGCAAATTCTGTGAAGAAAATCTTTGAAAACTATGTTTAATTCCACAAAATAAACTTTTAGCTTCTTCCCAGCCTGAAACTACGAGCATAAGAAGTGAAAATGCATCTTTAGCCAGTAAAGTGCCTTTAGCATCAAGTTTCTAAACAAAACATCATGAAAATGTTAAATTAACTGTCCTGATGCAAATCCTGTGAAGAAAATCTTTGAAATTCTGTTTACTTCCACAAAAACAGCTTTTGTTCTCAAATCAGCCTAAAACTGCTTTTGAGAGCATAAAATGCTGCGAAAGTAACGTAAACCAGTAAATGAGTGTAAATATCAAGTATTATTGAAAACATCATGGAAATGTTAAATCAACTGTCTTGAGCCATCTTTATGATAAAAATCTTTTCACAAAAACTATTTTTGGAAGAAAATCTTTGAAACTCTGTTTACTTCCACAAAAACAGCGTTTGTTCTCTAATCAACCTGAAACTGCTTTTGAGAGCATAAGATGCTGAGAAAGTAACTTAAACCAGTAAATGAGTGTAAACATCAAGTATTATTGAAAACATCATGGAAATGTGTTAAATCAAGTGTCCTGATGCAAATCCTGTGAAGAAAATCTTTGAAACTATGTTAATTCCACAAAATAAACTTTAGCTTCTTCCCAGCCTGAAACTACGAGCATAAGAAGTGAAAATGCATCTTTAGCCAGTAAAGTGCCGTTAGCTTCAAGTTTCTGAGCAAAACATCATGAAAATGTTAAATCAACTGTCCTAAGTCACTTTTTTGAGGAATATCTTTAAATCTCTGTTTACTTTCGCAAAATCAGCCTAAAACTGCTTTTGAGAGCATAAAATGCTGAGAAAGTAACTTAAACCAGTAAATGAGTGTAAACATCAAGTATTATTGAAAACATTATGGAAATGTTAAATTAACTGTCCTGATGCAAATCCTGTGAAGAAAATCTTTGAAATTCTGTTTACTTCCACAAAAACAGCTTTTGTTCTCAAATCAGCCTAAAACTGCTTTTGAGAGCATGAAATGCTGAGAAAGTAACTTAAACCAGTAAATGAGTGTAAACATCAAGTATTATTGAAAACATCATGGAAATGTTAAATCAACTGTCTTGAGCCATCTTTATGATGAAAATCATTTCACAAAATCTATTTTTGGAAGAAAATCTTTGAAACTCTGTTTACTTCCACAAAAACAGCTTTTGTTCTCTAATCAACCTGAAACTGCTTTTGAGAGCATAAAATGTTCAGAAAGTAACTTAAACCAGTAAATGAGTGTAAACATTAAGTATTATGGAAATGTTAAATCAAGTGAACCTGATGCAAATCCTGTGAAGAAAATCTTTGAAACTATGTTTAATTCCACAAAATAAACTTTTAGCTTCTTCCCAGCCTGAAACTACGAGCATAAGAAGTGAAAATGCATCTTTAGCCAGTAAAGTGCCGTTAGCATCAAGTTTCTGAGCAAAACATCATGAAAATGTTAAATCAACTGTCCTAAGTCACTTTTTTGAGGAATATCTTTAAATCTCTGTTTACTTTCGCAAAATCAGCCTAAAACTGCTTTTGAGAGCATAAAATGTTCAGAAAGTAACTTAAACCAGTAAATGAGTGTAAACATCAAGTATTATTGAAAACATCATGGAAATGTTAAATTAACTGTCCTGATGCAAATCCTGTGAAGAAAATCTTTGAAATTCTGTTTACTTCCATAAAAACAGCTTTGTTCTCAAATCAGCCTAAAACTGCTTTTGAGAGCATGAAATGCTGAGAAAGTAACTTAAACCAGTAAATGAGTGTAAACATCAAGTATTATTGAAAACATCATGGAAATGTTAAATCAACTGTCTTGAGCCATCTTTATGATGAAAATCATTTCACAAAATCTATTTTTGGAAGAAAATCTTTGAAACTCTGTTTACTTCCACAAAAACAGCTTTTGTTCTCTAATCAACCTGAAACTGCTTTTGAGAGCATAAAATGTTCAGAAAGTAACTTAAACCAGTAAATGAGTGTAAACATTAAGTATTATGGAAATGTTAAATCAAGTGACCTGATGCAAATCCTGTGAAGAAAATCTTTGAAACTATGTTTAATTCCACAAAATAAACTTTTAGCTTCTTCCCAGCCTGAAACTACGAGCATAAGAAGTGAAAATGCATCTTTAGCCAGTAAAGTGCCGTTAGCATCAAGTTTCTGAGCAAAACATCATGAAAATGTTAAATCAACTGTCCTAAGTCACTTTTTGTGAGGAATATCTTTAAATCTCTGTTTACTTTCGCAAAATCAGCCTAAAACTGCTTTTGAGAGCATAAAATGCTGAGAAAGTAACTTAAACCAGTAAATGAGTGTAAACATCAAGTATTATTGAAAACATCATGGAAATGTTAAATTAACTGTCCTGATGCAAATCCTGTGAAGAAAATCTTTGAAATTCTGTTTACTTCCACAAAAACAGCTTTGTTTTTCAAATCAGCCTAAAACTGCTTTTGAGAGCATGAAATGCTGAGAAAGTAACTTAAACCAGTAAATGAGTGTAAACATCAAGTATTATTGAAAACATCATGGAAATGTTAAATCAACTGTCTTGAGCCATCTTTATGATGAAAATCATTTCACAAAATCTATTTTTGGAAGAAAATCTTTGAAACTCTGTTTACTTCCACAAAAACAGCTTTTGTTCTCTAATCAACCTGAAACTGCTTTTGAGAGCATAAAATGTTCAGAAAGTAACTTAAACCAGTAAATGAGTGTAAACATTAAGTATTATGGAAATGTTAAATCAAGTGTCCTGATGCAAATCCTGTGAAGAAAATCTTTGAAACTATGTTTAATTCCACAAAATAAACTTTTAGCTTCTTCCCAGCCTGAAACTACGAGCATAAGAAGTGAAAATGCATCTTTAGCCAGTAAAGTGCCTTTAGCATCAAGTTTCTAAACAAAACATCATGAAAATGTTAAATTAACTGTCCTGATGCAAATCCTGTGAAGAAAATCTTTGAAATTCTGTTTACTTCCACAAAAACAGCTTTTGTTCTCAAATCAGCCTAAAACTGCTTTTGAGAGCATAAAATGCTGCGAAAGTAACGTAAACCAGTAAATGAGTGTAAATATCAAGTATTATTGAAAACATCATGGAAATGTTAAATCAACTGTCTTGAGCCATCTTTATGATAAAAATCTTTTCACAAAAACTATTTTTGGAAGAAAATCTTTGAAAACTCTGTTTACTTCCACAAAAACAGCGTTTGTTCTCTAATCAACCTGAAACTGCTTTTGAGAGCATAAGATGCTGAGAAAGTAACTTAAACCAGTAAATGAGTGTAAACATCAAGTATTATTGAAAACATCATGGAAATGTGTTAAATCAAGTGTCCTGATGCAAATCCTGTGAAGAAAATCTTTGAAACTATGTTTAATTCCACAAAATAAACTTTAGCTTCTTCCCAGCCTGAAACTACGAGCATAAGAAGTGAAAATGCATCTTTAGCCAGTAAAGTGCCGTTAGCTTCAAGTTTCTGAGCAAAACATCATGAAAATGTTAAATCAACTGTCCTAAGTCACTTTTTTGAGGAATATCTTTAAATCTCTGTTTACTTTCGCAAAATCAGCCTAAAACTGCTTTTGAGAGCATAAAATGCTGAGAAAGTAACTTAAACCAGTAAATGAGTGTAAACATCAAGTATTATTGAAAACATTATGGAAATGTTAAATTAACTGTCCTGATGCAAATCCTGTGAAGAAAATCTTTGAAATTCTGTTTACTTCCACAAAAACAGCTTTTGTTCTCAAATCAGCCTAAAACTGCTTTTGAGAGCATGAAATGCTGAGAAAGTAACTTAAACCAGTAAATGAGTGTAAACATCAAGTATTATTGAAAACATCATGGAAATGTTAAATCAACTGTCTTGAGCCATCTTTATGATGAAAATCATTTCACAAAATCTATTTTTGGAAGAAAATCTTTGAAACTCTGTTTACTTCCACAAAAACAGCTTTTGTTCTCTAATCAACCTGAAACTGCTTTTGAGAGCATAAAATGTTCAGAAAGTAACTTAAACCAGTAAATGAGTGTAAACATTAAGTATTATGGAAATGTTAAATCAAGTGACCTGATGCAAATCCTGTGAAGAAAATCTTTGAAACTATGTTTAATTCCACAAAATAAACTTTTAGCTTCTTCCCAGCCTGAAACTACGAGCATAAGAAGTGAAAATGCATCTTTAGCCAGTAAAGTGCCGTTAGCATCAAGTTTCTGAGCAGAAACATCATGAAAATGTTAAATCAACTGTCCTAAGTCACTTTTTTGAGGAATATCTTTAAATCTCTGTTTACTTTCGCAAAATCAGCCTAAAACTGCTTTTGAGAGCATAAAATGTTCAGAAAGTAACTTAAACCAGTAAATGAGTGTAAACATCAAGTATTATTGAAAACATCATGGAAATGTTAAATTAACTGTCCTGATGCAAATCCTGTGAAGAAAATCTTTGAAATTCTGTTACTTCCATAAAAACAGCTTTGTTCTCAAATCAGCCTAAAACTGCTTTTGAGAGCATGAAATGCTGAGAAAGTAACTTAAACCAGTAAATGAGTGTAAACATCAAGTATTATTGAAAACATCATGGAAATGTTAAATCAACTGTCTTGAGCCATCTTTATGATGAAAATCATTTCACAAAATCTATTTTTGGAAGAAAATCTTTGAAACTCTGTTTACTTCCACAAAAACAGCTTTTGTTCTCTAATCAACCTGAAACTGCTTTTGAGAGCATAAAATGTTCAGAAAGTAACTTAAACCAGTAAATGAGTGTAAACATTAAGTATTATGGAAATGTTAAATCAAGTGACCTGATGCAAATCCTGTGAAGAAAATCTTTGAAACTATGTTTAATTCCACAAAATAAACTTTTAGCTTCTTCCCAGCCTGAAACTACGAGCATAAGAAGTGAAAATGCATCTTTAGCCAGTAAAGTGCCGTTAGCATCAAGTTTCTGAGCAAAACATCATGAAAATGTTAAATCAACTGTCCTAAGTCACTTTTTTGAGGAATATCTTTAAATCTCTGTTTACTTTCGCAAAATCAGCCTAAAACTGCTTTTGAGAGCATAAAATGCTGAGAAAGTAACTTAAACCAGTAAATGAGTGTAAACATCAAGTATTATTGAAAACATCATGGAAATGTTAAATTAACTGTCCTGATGCAAATCCTGTGAAGAAAATCTTTGAAATTCTGTTTACTTCCACAAAAACAGCTTTGTTTTCAAATCAGCCTAAAACTGCTTTTGAGAGCATGAAATGCTGAGAAAGTAACTTAAACCAGTAAATGAGTGTAAACATCAAGTATTATTGAAAACATCATGGAAATGTTAAATCAACTGTCTTGAGCCATCTTTATGATGAAAATCATTTCACAAAATCTATTTTTGGAAGAAAATCTTTGAAACTCTGTTTACTTCCACAAAAACAGCTTTTGTTCTCTAATCAACCTGAAACTGCTTTTGAGAGCATAAAATGTTCAGAAAGTAACTTAAACCAGTAAATGAGTGTAAACATTAAGTATTATGGAAATGTTAAATCAAGTGTCCTGATGCAAATCCTGTGAAGAAAATCTTTGAAACTATGTTTAATTCCACAAAATAAACTTTTAGCTTCTTCCCAGCCTGAAACTACGAGCATAAGAAGTGAAAATGCATCTTGAGCCAGTAAAGTGCCGTTAGCATCAAGTTTCTGAGCAAAACATCATGAAAATGTTAAATCAACTGTCCTAAGTCACTTTTTTGAGGAATATCTTTAAATCTCTGTTTACTTTCGCAAAATCAGCCTAAAACTGCTTTTGAGAGCATAAAATGTTCAGAAAGTAACTTAAACCAGTAAATGAGTGTAAACATCAAGTATTATTGAAAACATCATGGAAATGTTAAATTAACTGTCCTGATGCAAATCCTGTGAAGAAAATCTTTGAAATTCTGTTTACTTCCACAAAAACAGCTTTTGTTCTCAAATCAGCCTAAAACTGCTTTTGAGAGCATAAAATGCTGCGAAAGTAACGTAAACCAGTAAATGAGTGTAAACATCAAGTATTATTGAAAATATCATGGAAATGTTAAATCAACTGTCTTGAGCCATCTTTATGATAAAAATCATTTCACAAAATCTATTTTTGGAAGAAAATCTTTGAAACTCTGTTTACTTCCACAAAAACAGCGTTTGTTCTCTAATCAACCTGAAACTGCTTTTGAGAGCATAAGATGCTGAGAAAGTAACTTAAACCAGTAAATGAGTGTAAACATCAAGTATTATTGAAAACATCATGGAAATGTGTTAAATCAAGTGTCCTGATGCAAATCCTGTGAAGAAAATCTTTGAAACTATGTTTAATTCCACAAAATAAACTTTTAGCTTCTTCCCAGCCTGAAACTACGAGCATAAGAAGTGAAAATGCATCTTTAGCCAGTAAAGTGCCGTTAGCATCAAGTTTCTGATCAAAACATCATGAAAATGTTAAATCAACTGTCCTAAGTCACTTTTTTGAGGAATATCTTTAAATCTCTGTTTACTTTCGCAAAATCAGCCTAAAACTGCTTTTGAGAGCATAAAATGTTCAGAAAGTAACTTAAACCAGTAAATGAGTGTAAACATCAAGTATTATTGAAAACATCATGGAAATGTTAAATCAACTGTCTTGAGCCATCTTTATGATAAAAATCATTTCACAAAATCTATTTTTGGAAGAAAATCTTTGAAACTCTGTTTACTTCCACAAAAACAGCGTTTGTTCTCTAATCAACCTGAAACTGCTTTTGAGAGCATAAGATGCTGAGAAAGTAACTTAAACCAGTAAATGAGTGTAAACATCAAGTATTATTGAAAACATCATGGAAATGTGTTAAATCAAGTGTCCTGATGCAAATCCTGTGAAGAAAATCTTTGAAACTATGTTTAATTCCACAAAATAAACTTTTAGCTTCTTCCCAGCCTGAAACTACGAGCATAAGAAGTGAAAATGCATCTTTAGCCAGTAAAGTGCCGTTAGCATCAAGTTTCTGATCAAAACATCATGAAAATGTTAAATCAACTGTCCTAAGTCACTTTTTTGAGGAATATCTTTAAATCTGTTTACTTTCGCAAAATCAGCCTAAAACTGCTTTTGAGAGCATAAAATGCTGAGAAAGTAACTTAAACCAGTAAATGAGTGTAAACATCAAGTATTATTGAAAACATCATGGAAATGTTAAATTAACTGTCCTGATGCAAATCCTGTGAAGAAAATCTTTGAAACTATGTTTAATTCCACAAAATAAACTTTTAGCTTCTTCCCAGCCTGAAACTACGAGCATAAGAAGTGAAAATGCATCTTTAGCCAGTAAAGTGCCTTTAGCATCAAGTTTCTAAACAAAACATCATGAAAATGTTAAATTAACTGTCCTGATGCAAATCCTGGGAAGAAAATCTTTGAAATTCTGTTTACTTCCACAAAAACAGCTTTTGTTCTCAAATCAGCCTAAAACTGCTTTTGAGAGCATAAAATGCTGCGAAAGTAACGAAAACCAGTAAATGAGTGTAAATATCAAGTATTGTTGAAAACATCATGGAAATGTTAAATCAACTGTCTTGAGCCATCTTTATGATGAAAATCATTTCACAAAATCTATTTTTGGAAGAAAATCTTTGAAACTCTGTTTACTTCCACAAAAACAGCTTTTGTTCTCTAATCAACCTGAAACTGCTTTTGAGAGCATAAAATGTTCAGAAAGTAACTTAAACCAGTAAATGAGTGTAAACATTAAGTATTATGGAAATGTTAAATCAAGTGTCCTGATGCAAATCCTGTGAAGAAAATCTTTGAAATTCTGTGTACTTCCACAAAAACAGCTTTTGTTCTCTAATCAACCTGAAGCTGCTTTTGAGAGCATAAAATGCTGAGAAAGTAACTTAAACCAGTAAATGAGTGTAAACATCAAGTATTATTGAAAACATCATGGAAATGTTAAATCAACTGTCTTGAGCCATCTTTATGATGAAAATCATTTCACAAAATCTATTTTTGGAAGAAAATCTTTGAAACTCTGTTTACTTCCACAAAAACAGCTTTTGTTCTCTAATCAACCTGAAACTGCTTTTGAGAGCATAAAATGTTCAGAAAGTAACTTAAACCAGTAAATGAGTGTAAACATTAAGTATTATGGAAATGTTAAATCAAGTGTCCTGATGCAAATCCTGTGAAGAAAATCTTTGAAACTATGTTTAATTCCACAAAATAAACTTTTAGCTTCTTCCCAGCCTGAAACTACGAGCATAAGAAGTGAAAATGCATCTTTAGCCAGTAAAGTGCCGTTAGCATCAAGTTTCTGATCAAAACATCATGAAAATGTTAAATCAACTGTCCTAAGTCACTTTTTTGAGGAATATCTTTAAATCTCTGTTTACTTTCGCAAAATCAGCCTAAAACTGCTTTTGAGAGCATAAAATGCTGAGAAAGTAACTTAAACCAGTAAATGAGTGTAAACATCAAGTATTATTGAAAACATCATGGAAATGTTAAATTAACTGTCCTGATGCAAATCCTGTGAAGAAAATCTTTGAAACTATGTTTATTCCCAAAATAAACTTTTAGCTTCTTCCCAGCCTGAAACTACGAGCATAAGAAGTGAAAATGCATCTTTAGCCAGTAAAGTGCCTTTAGCATCAAGTTTCTAAACAAAACATCATGAAAATGTTAAATTAACTGTCCTGATGCAAATCCTGGGAAGAAAATCTTTGAAATTCTGTTTACTTCCACAAAAACAGCTTTTGTTCTCAAATCAGCCTAAAACTGCTTTTGAGAGCATAAAATGCTGCGAAAGTAACGTAAACCAGTAAATGAGTGTAAATATCAAGTATTGTTGAAAACATCATGGAAATGTTAAATCAACTGTCTTGAGCCATCTTTATGATAAAAATCATTTCACAAAATCTATTTTTGGAAGAAAATCTTTGAAACTCTGTTTACTTCCACAAAAACAGCGTTTGTTCTCTAATCAACCTGAAACTGCTTTTGAGAGCATAAGATGCTGAGAAAGTAACTTAAACCAGTAAATGAGTGTAAACATCAAGTATTATTGAAAACATCATGGAAATGTTAAATCAACTGTCTTGAGCCATCTTTATGATGAAAATCATTTCACAAAATCTATTTTTGGAAGAAAATCTTTGAAACTCTGTTTACTTCCACAAAAACAGCTTTTGTTCTCTAATCAACCTGAAACTGCTTTTGAGAGCATAAAATGTTCAGAAAGTAACTTAAACCAGTAAATGAGTGTAAACATTAAGTATTATGGAAATGTTAAATCAAGTGTCCTGATGCAAATCCTGTGAAGAAAATCTTTGAAACTATGTTTAATTCCACAAAATAAACTTTTAGCTTCTTCCCAGCCTGAAACTACGAGCATAAGAAGTGAAAATGCATCTTTAGCCAGTAAAGTGCCTTTAGCATCAAGTTTCTAAACAAAACATCATGAAAATGTTAAATTAACTGTCCTGATGCAAATCCTGGGAAGAAAATCTTTGAAATTCTGTTTACTTCCACAAAAACAGCTTTTGTTCTCAAATCAGCCTAAAACTGCTTTTGAGAGCATAAAATGCTGCGAAAGTAACGTAAACCAGTAAATGAGTGTAAATATCAAGTATTGTTGAAAACATCATGGAAATGTTAAATCAACTGTCTTGAGCCATCTTTATGATAAAAATCATTTCACAAAATCTATTTTTGGAAGAAAATCTTTGAAACTCTGTTTACTTCCACAAAAACAGCGTTTGTTCTCTAATCAACCTGAAACTGCTTTTGAGAGCATAAGATGCTGAGAAAGTAACTTAAACCAGTAAATGAGTGTAAACATTAAGTATTATGGAAATGTTAAATCAAGTGTCCTGATGCAAATCCTGTGAAGAAAATCTTTGAAATTCTGTGTACTTCCACAAAAACAGCTTTTGTTCTCTAATCAACCTGAAGCTGCTTTTGAGAGCATAAAATGCTGAGAAAGTAACTTAAACCAGTAAATGAGTGTAAACATCAAGTATTATTGAAAACATCATGGAAATGTTAAATCAACTGTCTTGAGCCATCTTTATGATGAAAATCATTTCACAAAATCTATTTTTGGAAGAAAATCTTTGAAACTCTGTTTACTTCCACAAAAACAGCTTTTGTTCTCTAATCAACCTGAAACTGCTTTTGAGAGCATAAAATGTTCAGAAAGTAACTTAAACCAGTAAATGAGTGTAAACATTAAGTATTATGGAAATGTTAAATCAAGTGTCCTGATGCAAATCCTGTGAAGAAAATCTTTGAAATTCTGTGTACTTCCACAAAAACAGCTTTTGTTCTCTAATCAACCTGAAGCTGCTTTTGAGAGCATAAAATGCTGAGAAAGTAACTTAAACCAGTAAATGAGTGTAAACATCAAGTATTATTGAAAACATCATGGAAATGTTAAATCAACTGTCTTGAGCCATCTTTATGATGAAAATCATTTCACAAAATCTATTTTTGGAAGAAAATCTTTGAAACTCTGTTTACTTCCACAAAAACAGCTTTTGTTCTCTAATCAACCTGAAACTGCTTTTGAGAGCATAAAATGTTCAGAAAGTAACTTAAACCAGTAAATGAGTGTAAACATTAAGTATTATGGAAATGTTAAATCAAGTGTCCTGATGCAAATCCTGTGAAGAAAATCTTTGAAACTATGTTTAATTCCACAAAATAAACTTTTAGCTTCTTCCCAGCCTGAAACTACGAGCATAAGAAGTGAAAATGCATCTTTAGCCAGTAAAGTGCCGTTAGCATCAAGTTTCTGATCAAAACATCATGAAAATGTTAAATCAACTGTCCTAAGTCACTTTTTTGAGGAATATCTTTAAATCTCTGTTTACTTTCGCAAAATCAGCCTAAAACTGCTTTTGAGAGCATAAAATGCTGAGAAAGTAACTTAAACCAGTAAATGAGTGTAAACATCAAGTATTATTGAAAACATTATGGAAATGTTAAATTAACTGTCCTGATGCAAATCCTGTGAAGAAAATCTTTGAAATTCTGTTTACTTCCACAAAAACAGCGTTTGTTCTCTAATCAACCTGAAACTGCTTTTGAGAGCATAAGATGCTGAGAAAGTAACTTAAACCAGTAAATGAGTGTAAACATCAAGTATTATTGAAAACATCATGGAAATGTGTTAAATCAAGTGTCCTGATGCAAATCCTGTGAAGAAAATCTTTGAAACTATGTTTAATTCCACAAAATAAACTTTTAGCTTCTTCCCAGCCTGAAACTACGAGCATAAGAAGTGAAAATGCATCTTTAGCCAGTAAAGTGCCGTTAGCATCAAGTTTCTGAGCAAAACATCATGAAAATGTTAAATCAACTGTCCTAAGTCACTTTTTTGAGGAATATCTTTAAATCTCTGTTTACTTTCGCAAAATCAGCCTAAAACTGCTTTTGAGAGCATAAAATGTTCAGAAAGTAACTTAAACCAGTAAATGAGTGTAAACATCAAGTATTATTGAAAACATCATGGAAATGTTAAATTAACTGTCCTGATGCAAATCCTGTGAAGAAAATCTTTGAAATTCTGTTTACTTCCATAAAAACAGCTTTGTTCTCAAATCAGCCTAAAACTGCTTTTGAGAGCATGAAATGCTGAGAAAGTAACTTAAACCAGTAAATGAGTGTAAACATCAAGTATTATTGAAAACATCATGGAAATGTTAAATCAACTGTCTTGAGCCATCTTTATGATGAAAATCATTTCACAAAATCTATTTTTGGAAGAAAATCTTTGAAACTCTGTTTACTTCCACAAAAACAGCTTTTGTTCTCTAATCAACCTGAAACTGCTTTTGAGAGCATAAAATGTTCAGAAAGTAACTTAAACCAGTAAATGAGTGTAAACATTAAGTATTATGGAAATGTTAAATCAAGTGTCCTGATGCAAATCCTGTGAAGAAAATCTTTGAAACTCTGTTTACTTCCACAAAAACAGCTTTTGTTCTCTAATCAACCTGAAACTGCTTTTGAGAGCATAAAATGTTCAGAAAGTAACTTAAACCAGTAAATGAGTGTAAACATTAAGTATTATGGAAATGTTAAATCAAGTGTCCTGATGCAAATCCTGTGAAGAAAATCTTTGAAACTATGTTTAATTCCACAAAATAAACTTTTAGCTTCTTCCCAGCCTGAAACTACGAGCATAAGAAGTGAAAATGCATCTTTAGCCAGTAAAGTGCCGTTAGCATCAAGTTTCTGAGCAAAACATCATGAAAATGTTAAATCAACTGTCCTAAGTCACTTTTTTGAGGAATATCTTTAAATCTCTGTTTACTTTCGCAAAATCAGCCTAAAACTGCTTTTGAGAGCATAAAATGTTCAGAAAGTAACTTAAACCAGTAAATGAGTGTAAACATCAAGTATTATTGAAAACATCATGGAAATGTTAAATTAACTGTCCTGATGCAAATCCTGTGAAGAAAATCTTTGAAATTCTGTTTACTTCCACAAAAACAGCTTTTGTTCTCAAATCAGCCTAAAACTGCTTTTGAGAGCATGAAATGCTGAGAAAGTAACTTAAACCAGTAAATGAGTGTAAACATTAAGTATTATGGAAATGTTAAATCAAGTGTCCTGATGCAAATTCTGTGAAGAAAATCTTTGAAACTATGTTTAATTCCACAAAATAAACTTTTAGCTTCTTCCCAGCCTGAAACTACGAGCATAAGAAGTGAAAATGCATCTTTAGCCAGTAAAGTGCCTTTAGCATCAAGTTTCTAAACAAAACATCATGAAAATGTTAAATTAACTGTCCTGATGCAAATCCTGTGAAGAAAATCTTTCAAATTCTGTTTACTTCCACAAAAACAGCTTTTGTTCTCAAATCAGCCTAAAACTGCTTTTGAGAGCATGAAATGCTGAGAAAGTAACTTAAACCAGTAAATGAGTGTAAACATCAAGTATTATTGAAAACATCATGGAAATGTTAAATCAACTGTCTTGAGCCATCTTTATGATGAAAATCATTTCACAAAATCTATTTTTGGAAGAAAATCTTTGAAACTCTGTTTACTTCCACAAAAACAGCTTTTGTTCTCTAATCAACCTGAAACTGCTTTTGAGAGCATAAAATGTTCAGAAAGTAACTTAAACCAGTAAATGAGTGTAAACATTAAGTATTATGGAAATGTTAAATCAAGTGTCCTGATGCAAATCCTGTGAAGAAAATCTTTGAAACTATGTTTAATTCCACAAAATAAACTTTTAGCTTCTTCCCAGCCTGAAACTACGAGCATAAGAAGTGAAAATGCATCTTTAGCCAGTAAAGTGCCGTTAGCATCAAGTTTCTGATCAAAACATCATGAAAATGTTAAATCAACTGTCCTAAGTCACTTTTTTGAGGAATATCTTTAAATCTCTGTTTACTTTCGCAAAATCAGCCTAAAACTGCTTTTGAGAGCATAAAATGCTGAGAAAGTAACTTAAACCAGTAAATGAGTGTAAACATCAAGTATTATTGAAAACATTATGGAAATGTTAAATTAACTGTCCTGATGCAAATCCTGTGAAGAAAATCTTTGAAATTCTGTTTACTTCCACAAAAACAGCGTTTGTTCTCTAATCAACCTGAAACTGCTTTTGAGAGCATAAGATGCTGAGAAAGTAACTTAAACCAGTAAATGAGTGTAAACATCAAGTATTATTGAAACATCATGGAAATGTGTTAAATCAAGTGTCCTGATGCAAATCCTGTGAAGAAAATCTTTGAAACTATGTTTAATTCCACAAAATAAACTTTTAGCTTCTTCCCAGCCTGAAACTACGAGCATAAGAAGTGAAAATGCATCTTTAGCCAGTAAAGTGCCGTTAGCATCAAGTTTCTGAGCAAAACATCATGAAAATGTTAAATCAACTGTCCTAAGTCACTTTTTTGAGGAATATCTTTAAATCTCTGTTTACTTTCGCAAAATCAGCCTAAAACTGCTTTTGAGAGCATAAAATGCTGAGAAAGTAACTTAAACCAGTAAATGAGTGTAAACATCAAGTATTATTGAAAACATCATGGAAATGTTAAATTAACTGTCCTGATGCAAATCCTGTGAAGAAAATCTTTGAAATTCTGTTTACTTCCACAAAAACAGCTTTGTTTTCAAATCAGCCTAAAACTGCTTTTGAGAGCATGAAATGCTGAGAAAGTAACTTAAACCAGTAAATGAGTGTAAACATCAAGTATTATTGAAAACATCATGGAAATGTTAAATCAACTGTCTTGAGCCATCTTTATGATGAAAATCATTTCACAAAATCTATTTTTGGAAGAAAATCTTTGAAACTCTGTTTACTTCCACAAAAACAGCTTTTGTTCTCTAATCAACCTGAAACTGCTTTTGAGAGCATAAAATGTTCAGAAAGTAACTTAAACCAGTAAATGAGTGTAAACATTAAGTATTATGGAAATGTGTTAAATCAAGTGTCCTGATGCAAATCCTGTGAAGAAAATCTTTGAAACTATGTTTAATTCCACAAAATAAACTTTTAGCTTCTTCCCAGCCTGAAACTACGAGCATAAGAAGTGAAAATGCATCTTTAGCCAGTAAAGTGCCGTTAGCATCAAGTTTCTGATCAAAACATCATGAAAATGTTAAATCAACTGTCCTAAGTCACTTTTTTGAGGAATATCTTTAAATCTCTGTTTACTTTCGCAAAATCAGCCTAAAACTGCTTTTGAGAGCATAAAATGCTGAGAAAGTAACTTAAACCAGTAAATGAGTGTAAACATTAAGTATTATGGAAATGTTAAATCAAGTGTCCTGATGCAAATTCTGTGAAGAAAATCTTTGAAACTATGTTTAATTCCACAAAATAAACTTTTAGCTTCTTCCCAGCCTGAAACTACGAGCATAAGAAGTGAAAATGCATCTTTAGCCAGTAAAGTGCTTTTAGCATCAAGTTTCTAAACAAAACATCATGAAAATGTTAAATTAACTGTCCTGATGCAAATCCTGTGAAGAAAATCTTTGAAATTCTGTTTACTTCCACAAAAACAGCTTTTGTTCTCAAATCAGCCTAAAACTGCTTTTGAGAGCATAAAATGCTGCGAAAGTAACGTAAACCAGTAAATGAGTGTAAATATCAAGTATTATTGAAAACATCATGGAAATGTTAAATCAACTGTCTTGAGCCATCTTTATGATAAAAATCATTTCACAAAAACTATTTTTGGAAGAAAATCTTTGAAACTCTGTTTACTTCCACAAAAACAGCGTTTGTTCTCTAATCAACCTGAAACTGCTTTTGAGAGCATAAGATGCTGAGAAAGTAACTTAAACCAGTAAATGAGTGTAAACATCAAGTATTATTGAAAACATCATGGAAATGTGTTAAATCAAGTGTCCTGATGCAAATCCTGTGAAGAAAATCTTTGAAACTATGTTTAATTCCACAAAATAAACTTTAGCTTCTTCCCAGCCTGAAACTACGAGCATAAGAAGTGAAAATGCATCTTTAGCCAGTAAAGTGCCGTTAGCTTCAAGTTTCTGATCAAAACATCATGAAAATGTTAAATCAACTGTCCTAAGTCACTTTTTTGAGGAATATCTTTAAATCTCTGTTTACTTTCGCAAAATCAGCCTAAAACTGCTTTTGAGAGCATAAAATGTTCAGAAAGTAACTTAAACCAGTAAATGAGTGTAAACATCAAGTATTATTGAAAACATCATGGAAATGTTAAATCAACTGTCTTGAGCCATCTTTATGATAAAAATCATTTCACAAAATCTATTTTTGGAAGAAAATCTTTGAAACTCTGTTTACTTCCACAAAAACAGCGTTTGTTCTCTAATCAACCTGAAACTGCTTTTGAGAGCATAAGATGCTGAGAAAGTAACTTAAACCAGTAAATGAGTGTAAACATCAAGTATTATTGAAAACATCATGGAAATGTGTTAAATCAAGTGTCCTGATGCAAATCCTGTGAAGAAAATCTTTGAAACTATGTTTAATTCCACAAAATAAACTTTTAGCTTCTTCCCAGCCTGAAACTACGAGCATAAGAAGTGAAAATGCATCTTTAGCCAGTAAAGTGCCGTTAGCATCAAGTTTCTGATCAAAACATCATGAAAATGTTAAATCAACTGTCCTAAGTCACTTTTTTGAGGAATATCTTTAAATCTCTGTTTACTTTCGCAAAATCAGCCTAAAACTGCTTTTGAGAGCATAAAATGCTGAGAAAGTAACAAACCAGTAAATGAGTGTAAACATCAAGTATTATTGAAAACATCATGGAAATGTTAAATTAACTGTCCTGATGCAAATCCTGTGAAGAAAATCTTTGAAACTATGTTTAATTCCCAAAATAAACTTTTAGCTTCTTCCCAGCCTGAAACTACGAGCATAAGAAGTGAAAATGCATCTTTAGCCAGTAAAGTGCCTTTAGCATCAAGTTTCTAAACAAAACATCATGAAAATGTTAAATTAACTGTCCTGATGCAAATCCTGGGAAGAAAATCTTTGAAATTCTGTTTACTTCCACAAAAACAGCTTTTGTTCTCAAATCAGCCTAAAACTGCTTTTGAGAGCATAAAATGCTGCGAAAGTAACGTAAACCAGTAAATGAGTGTAAATATCAAGTATTGTTGAAAACATCATGGAAATGTTAAATCAACTGTCTTGAGCCATCTTTATGATAAAAATCATTTCACAAAATCTATTTTTGGAAGAAAATCTTTGAAACTCTGTTTACTTCCACAAAAACAGCGTTTGTTCTCTAATCAACCTGAAACTGCTTTTGAGAGCATAAGATGCTGAGAAAGTAACTTAAACCAGTAAATGAGTGTAAACATCAAGTATTATTGAAAACATCATGGAAATGTTAAATCAACTGTCTTGAGCCATCTTTATGATGAAAATCATTTCACAAAATCTATTTTTGGAAGAAAATCTTTGAAACTCTGTTTACTTCCACAAAAACAGCTTTTGTTCTCTAATCAACCTGAAACTGCTTTTGAGAGCATAAAATGTTCAGAAAGTAACTTAAACCAGTAAATGAGTGTAAACATTAAGTATTATGGAAATGTTAAATCAAGTGTCCTGATGCAAATCCTGTGAAGAAAATCTTTGAAACTATGTTTAATTCCACAAAATAAACTTTTAGCTTCTTCCCAGCCTGAAACTACGAGCATAAGAAGTGAAAATGCATCTTTAGCCAGTAAAGTGCCTTTAGCATCAAGTTTCTAAACAAAACATCATGAAAATGTTAAATTAACTGTCCTGATGCAAATCCTGGGAAGAAAATCTTTGAAATTCTGTTTACTTCCACAAAAACAGCTTTTGTTCTCAAATCAGCCTAAAACTGCTTTTGAGAGCATAAAATGCTGCGAAAGTAACGTAAACCAGTAAATGAGTGTAAATATCAAGTATTATGGAAATGTTAAATCAAGTGTCCTGATGCAAATCCTTTGAAGAAAATCTTTGAAACTATGTTTAATTCCACAAAATAAACTTTTAGCTTCTTCCCAGCCTGAAACTACGAGCATAAGAAGTGAAAATGCATCTTTAGCCAGTAAAGTGCCGTTAGCATCAAGTTTCTGATCAAAACATCATGAAAATGTTAAATCAACTGTCCTAAGTCACTTTTTTGAGGAATATCTTTAAATCTCTGTTTACTTTCGCAAAATCAGCCTAAAACTGCTTTTGAGAGCATAAAATGCTGAGAAAGTAACTTAAACCAGTAAATGAGTGTAAACATCAAGTATTATTGAAAACATTATGGAAATGTTAAATTAACTGTCCTGATGCAAATCCTGTGAAGAAAATCTTTGAAATTCTGTTTACTTCCACAAAAACAGCTTTTGTTCTCAAATCAGCCTAAAACTGCTTTTGAGAGCATGAAATGCTGAGAAAGTAACTTAAACCAGTAAATGAGTGTAAACATTAAGTATTATGGAAATGTTAAGTCAAGTGTCCTGATGCAAATCCTGTGAAGAAAATCTTTGAAACTATGTTTAATTCCACAAAATAAACTTTTAGCTTCTTCCCAGCCTGAAACTACGAGCATAAGAAGTGAAAATGCATCTTTAGCCAGTAAAGTGCCGTTAGCATCAAGTTTCTGATCAAAACATCATGAAAATGTTAAATCAACTGTCCTAAGTCACTTTTTTGAGGAATATCTTTAAATCTCTGTTTACTTTCGCAAAATCAGCCTAAAACTGCTTTTGAGAGCATAAAATGTTCAGAAAGTAACTTAAACCAGTAAATGAGTGTAAACATCAAGTATTATTGAAAACATCATGGAAATGTTAAATCAAGTGTCTTGAGCCATCTTTATGATAAAAATCATTTCACAAAATCTATTTTTGGAAGAAAATCTTTGAAACTCTGTTTACTTCCACAAAAACAGCTTTTGTTCTCTAATCAACCTGAAACTGCTTTTGAGAGCATAAGATGCTGAGAAAGTAACTTAAACCAGTAAATGAGTGTAAACATCAAGTATTATTGAAAACATCATGGAAATGTGTTAAATCAAGTGTCCTGATGCAAATCCTGTGAAGAAAATCTTTGAAACTATGTTTAATTCCACAAAATAAACTTTTAGCTTCTTCCCAGCCTGAAACTACGAGCATAAGAAGTGAAAATGCATCTTTAGCCAGTAAAGTGCCGTTAGCATCAAGTTTCTGATCAAAACATCATGAAAATGTTAAATCAACTGTCCTAAGTCACTTTTTTGAGGAATATCTTTAAATCTCTGTTTACTTTCGCAAAATCAGCCTAAAACTGCTTTTGAGATCATAAAATGCTGAGAAAGTAACTTAAACCAGTAAATGAGTGTAAACATCAAGTATTATTGAAAACATCATGGAAATGTTAAATTAACTGTCCTGATGCAAATCCTGTGAAGAAAATCTTTGAAACTATGTTTAATTCCACAAAATAAACTTTTAGCTTCTTCCCAGCCTGAAACTACGAGCATAAGAAGTGAAAATGCATCTTTAGCCAGTAAAGTGCCTTTAGCATCAAGTTTCTAAACAAAACATCATGAAAATGTTAAATTAACTGTCCTGATGCAAATCCTGGGAAGAAAATCTTTGAAATTCTGTTTACTTCCACAAAAACAGCTTTTGTTCTCAAATCAGCCTAAAACTGCTTTTGAGAGCATAAAATGCTGCGAAAGTAACGTAAACCAGTAAATGAGTGTAAATATCAAGTATTATTGAAAACATCATGGAAATGTTAAATCAACTGTCTTGAGCCATCTTTATGATAAAAATCATTTCACAAAATCTATTTTTGGAAGAAAATCTTTGAAACTCTGTTTACTTCCACAAAAACAGCGTTTGTTCTCTAATCAACCTGAAACTGCTTTTGAGAGCATAAGATGCTGAGAAAGTAACGTAAACCAGTAAATGAGTGTAAACATCAAGTATTATTGAAAACATCATGGAAATGTGTTAAATCAAGTGTCCTGATGCAAATCCTGTGAAGAAAATCTTTGAAACTATGTTTAATTCCACAAAATAAACTTTTAGCTTCTTCCCAGCCTGAAACTACGAGCATAAGAAGTGAAAATGCATCTTTAGCCAGTAAAGTGCCGTTAGCATCAAGTTTCTGATCAAAACATCATGAAAATGTTAAATCAACTGTCCTAAGTCACTTTTTTGAGGAATATCTTTAAATCTCTGTTTACTTTCGCAAAATCAGCCTAAAACTGCTTTTGAGAGCATAAAATGCTGAGAAAGTAACTTAAACCAGTAAATGAGTGTAAACATCAAGTATTATTGAAAACATTATGGAAATGTTAAATTAACTGTCCTGATGCAAATCCTGTGAAGAAAATCTTTGAAATTCTGTTTACTTCCACAAAAACAGCGTTTGTTCTCTAATCAACCTGAAACTGCTTTTGAGAGCATAAGATGCTGAGAAAGTAACTTAAACCAGTAAATGAGTGTAAACATCAAGTATTATTGAAAACATCATGGAAATGTGTTAAATCAAGTGTCCTGATGCAAATCCTGTGAAGAAAATCTTTGAAACTATGTTTAATTCCACAAAATAAACTTTTAGCTTCTTCCCAGCCTGAAACTACGAGCATAAGAAGTGAAAATGCATCTTTAGCCAGTAAAGTGCCGTTAGCATCAAGTTTCTGAGCAAAACATCATGAAAATGTTAAATCAACTGTCCTAAGTCACTTTTTTGAGGAATATCTTTAAATCTCTGTTTACTTTCGCAAAATCAGCCTAAAACTGCTTTTGAGAGCATGAAATGCTGAGAAAGTAACTTAAACCAGTAAATGAGTGTAAACATCAAGTATTATTGAAAACATCATGGAAATGTTAAATCAACTGTCTTGAGCCATCTTTATGATGAAAATCATTTCACAAAATCTATTTTTGGAAGAAAATCTTTGAAACTCTGTTTACTTCCACAAAAACAGCTTTTGTTCTCTAATCAACCTGAAACTGCTTTTGAGAGCATAAAATGTTCAGAAAGTAACTTAAACCAGTAAATGAGTGTAAACATTAAGTATTATGGAAATGTTAAATCAAGTGTCCTGATGCAAATCCTGTGAAGAAAATCTTTGAAACTATGTTTAATTCCACAAAATAAACTTTTAGCTTCTTCCCAGCCTGAAACTACGAGCATAAGAAGTGAAAATGCATCTTTAGCCAGTAAAGTGCCGTTAGCATCAAGTTTCTGAGCAAAACATCATGAAAATGTTAAATCAACTGTCCTAAGTCACTTTTTTGAGGAATATCTTTAAATCTCTGTTTACTTTCGCAAAATCAGCCTAAAACTGCTTTTGAGAGCATAAAATGTTCAGAAAGTAACTTAAACCAGTAAATGAGTGTAAACATCAAGTATTATTGAAAACATCATGGAAATGTTAAATTAACTGTCCTGATGCAAATCCTGTGAAGAAAATCTTTGAAATTCTGTTTACTTCCACAAAAACAGCTTTTGTTCTCAAATCAGCCTAAAACTGCTTTTGAGAGCATAAAATGCTGCGAAAGTAACGTAAACCAGTAAATGAGTGTAAACATCAAGTATTATTGAAAATATCATGGAAATGTGTTAAATCAAGTGTCCTGATGCAAATCCTGTGAAGAAAATCTTTGAAACTATGTTTAATTCCACAAAATAAACTTTTAGCTTCTTCCCAGCCTGAAACTACGAGCATAAGAAGTGAAAATGCATCTTTAGCCAGTAAAGTGCCGTTAGCATCAAGTTTCTGATCAAAACATCATGAAAATGTTAAATCAACTGTCCTAAGTCACTTTTTTGAGGAATATCTTTAAATCTCTGTTTACTTTCGCAAAATCAGCCTAAAACTGCTTTTGAGAGCAAAAAATGCTGAGAAAGTAAATTAAACCAGTAAATGAGTGTAAACATCAAGTATTATTGAAAACATCATGGAAATGTGTTAAATCAAGTGTCCTGATGCAAATCCTGTGAAGAAAATCTTTGAAACTATGTTTAATTCCACAAAATAAACTTTTAGCTTCTTCCCAGCCTGAAACTACGAGCATAAGAAGTGAAAATGCATCTTTAGCCAGTAAAGTACCGTTAGCAATAAGTTCTGATCAAAACATCATGAAAATGTTGAAAAAAAGTGACTCAGGACAGTTGATTTAACATTTTCATGATGTTTTGATCAGAACGTGATGCTAACGCAACTCTACTGTCTAAAGATGCAGTTTCAGGCTGGGAAGAGGCCAAAAGCTGATTTTGTGGAAGTAAACAGTTTTAAAGATTTTCTTCAAAAAAGTGGCTCAGGACGGTCGATTTAACATTTTCATGATGTTTTGATCAGAACTTGATGCTAACGGCACTTTACTGGCTAAAGATGCATTTTCACTTCAATGCAGTTTCAGGCTGGGAAGAGGCCAAAAGTAGATTTTGTGAAAGTGATTCTTTAAAAAAAAAATGGCTCAGGACATTTAACCATTTAAGATCACATCCCCAGAAATATTGAAGTTACTTAAAAATATTTGCAAAATATGACCAAAAAACAGTAAATGTCTTCATATCTTTCAGTCAACACCCAAGCATCTTCTCTTCTTTAAAGCACGTGTTTAAGGCCAACACACTGGCGAAGTTTGCCAGTGTGTTCTGAGCGGTTAAGTAAGGGAAAATCTGTGCGCTGCGACATGGAGAGAGAAATGTGTTGTTAAAATGATGTAAAGTCACTTCTAGTTTGAATAAAAAGCAAGGGCACCATGAAGAGTAGACTAGAAACAAACGTACGTGTTTGATGTTAACTTTCTCATTAAGTCTGATCCCTGAATCTTAGGTCTATTATATAATCCAAGGAGTGTTCCTGATGGAAAAGCTCTATCAGGGAAACAATTTTGACACCTTACTATCTTGATAATAGAACTACACATTGTACAGGTCAACAAAGATAGTTTGTGACAACAGTGTTTACAATTGTCCTTTACCTGGGCTACAGCATCATCTCTGGTTGATTCCTCATGGTGAACTCAGATCTAAAGGGAACATCTCTGTCTCTACGGCCACAGCAGAAGCCTGATAGTTTGTCACCTGGAATTCAGATTGAAAGAAGAATGAATTACTAATTTATAGAAATGATGTGGAGACACAAGTTACAAAGGTTATCGCATGTGGAGGCCATTTCTGAAACAGCATATATCGTAAAGCTAAGTGCATGGCATGGTCTATTCTAGAGATCTAACATGTCTCACAACAACATTTGTGTTTGTGTGTGAGGTTAAATTCAAAATCAATTAAAGTGAGATAAAGACAGGAGGGCCCCATGAAGAAAACAAACGTGTGTTTGATGTTAACTTTCTCTATGGCTGCAAGACTAGATATCTGTTTCAGATTAAGTCTGATCCCTGAATCTTAGGTCTATTACATAACCCAATGAGTGTTCCTGATGGAAAAACTCTATCAGGGAAACAATTTTGACACCTTACTATCTTCATAATAGAACTACATATTGTACAGGTCAACAAAGATAGTTTGTGACAACTTTGCCTTATATAATGTATCTCTGGTGTCAGGGCTCCACTCTCATTAATCCAAGAATGCATGAAT
>NW_027176872.1:147500-197500 GCF_023349555.1 Cebidichthys violaceus
GGGGCAGGGTGGGTGAGAGGGGGGGGGTGAGACATTATCATAATGTGACTGAAGTGACTGAATACCTCAAAGTCATGTGTGTGCGTGTCTCGGTGTCTCTGTGTTCTTCAACTGCACTAACGAGCTCATGTCACACCTGTGTGCTTGGGTGCATGTGTGTCACTGCTTGCCATGGTGATTGATGGGAGCACCTGTGTGTTAGGGGCTAATTATTAGAGACACACACACACACACACACACACACACACACACACACACACACACACACACACACACAGGTCAACAGACATACACACACATACACACACACACGCAGGTCAACACGCACGCACGCAGGTCAACACACACACACACACACACACACACACACACACGTAGGTCAACACACACACACACACACACACACACAGGTCAAAACACACGCATGCAGGTCAACACACACACACACACACACACACACACACACGCAGGTCAAAACACACGCACGCAGGTCAACACACACACACACACACACACACACACACAACCAGGTCAAAACACACACACACACACACACACACACACACATGCAGTCAACACACACACACACACACACACACACACACACACACACACACACACACACACACACACACACACCGATCAACACACACAGGTCAACACACACGCTCATGTCAAGAAACACACATGCAGGTCAACACACGCAGGTCAATACACAAACACACAAGCAGGTCAACACATGCAGGTCAATACACAAACACACAAGCAGGTCAACACACCCACACAGGTCAGCGAAGTTATCACAAAGTTATCTGGCAGCCATTTTGTGTTGTCGAAGAAAGCACAAGGCAATAAGCAATATTCAAAGTTTCCCACACACCCACACGACTGTATGTTAACACAAATGTCCTAATATAGTAGTACATTTATGATGAAAGCAACCAGCAAATCAACTCACAATGTATTCAAATCTGTGTCACAGAGTAATAGCACATGGAACGATCTGAAATGTCAGCCATTGTTAGGTCTTCCTAGCAGGTAAGCTAGCAGCACATTTGGAAGGTACTCCGACCACACACACACGCACGCAGGTCAACACGCACGCAGGTCAACACGCACGCGTTAATCAAAACACAAACACGCAGGTCAACACCAAAACACAAATACAGGTTAACACACACACACACATACGCAGTTCAACAAACACACACACTTAGGTCAACACACACACACACAGATCGACATACACACACACACACACACACACACACACACACACACACACACACACACACACACACACACGCAGGTTAACACACACACACACACACACAAACACGTAGGTCAACACACACACACACACGCAGGTCAACATACACACACACACACACACACACACACACACACACACACAGGTCAACACACATACGCATTTCAAGACACACAAGCAGGTCAACACACACACACACACACACACGCAGATCGACATACACACACGCAGGTCAACACACAGACACAAAAACAAACACGCAGGTTAACACACACACACACACACACACAAACGTACACACACGCAGGTCAACACACAGACACACAAAAACAAACACGCAGGTTAACACACAAACACGCAGGTCAACACACACACACACACACACACACACACAGGTCAACACACACGCATTTCAAGACACACAAGCAGGTCAACACACACACACACACACACACACACAAACACGCTGGTCAACACACACACACACACACACACACACACACACACACACACACAAGCAGGTCAACACACCCACAGGTCAGCGAAGTTATCACAAAGTTATTATTCAGCCATTTTGTGTTGTCGAAGAAAGCACAAGGCAGTAAGCAATATTCAAAGTTTCTCCAACACACAAACACACAATACTGTATATACAGTAAAGTAGATATTAAACACTCTAAGATCACATCCCCAGAAATAATGAAGTTTTTTAAAAATATATGCAAAATATGAGCCAAAAAAGTAAATGTCTCCATATATTTCAGTCAACAGCCTAGCATCTTTTCTGCTTTAAAAAAAAGACACAAAAATAACAAGCTTTTAAGGGCTGCCTATCTGACAGAGTAAAATGACATGGAACAATGTTAAACGTCAGCCATTTTCCAAGTTTTCCGATCAGTGAAGCCACGCCCCAGACACACACACACACACACACACACACACGCAGGTCAACACACACACACACACACACACACACACACACACACACACACACACACACACACACACACACACACACACACACACACACACACACACACACAGATCAACAGACACGCACGCAGGTCGTGCATACATCCATATATATATCCATCCATCCATCCATCCATCCATCCATCTATATATCTATAAAGCACTGCACAGAGAAACAATTAAATATTTAGAACATTTTCTGTAAGCTAAAAACCAAATGCAATGAAAAAAAAAAGCATTTGGTTGCTCGTCCTGTTTTGCCCCGATGAATGTGCATATATTGAACTGATACCATTCCTGTTCTGTCAGACTATTGAAACAAACAGCCAACAGTCAAGTTCTAATTTGATACATTTTATTGTAAATATTTTTAAATATTCTCATTTCAATGCCGTTTATTTGATTATTATTAACAGCAACAATTTTTTTAACAGTGTTCGTAACGTACAGACATGAAATATTTATATAGAATTTAGAATTCAAAAATTAAACCCACACAATGTTAAAATATTGAAAACGTGATAAAAAAACAACATCAGCACCCTTTTTAAAGCCCTTATCCAGCGGATTACTCAATTATACAACAACTTCTTCTGCATGAAGTCCATTACCGTCTAAAACGGTATCTTCAGATACCAGAACTGGACGGATTAGTAGTGTGAACAATACGTCACACAAAGTGTTTTCTCCCCACTCTGCTGTCTCCTTGTCAGGACAGAGAAGGCAGAAAGGTGAACTCAGAAAGGCATCGGAGACGACAAATTGGTTAAAGCAAACTGCTCCAGTGACACATTAGTGCTACTTTTAGTGGTGTTCACCAGAAACGACTCAACAAGGTCCTAATCCAGCGTCTTCTCACCTCAAGTCAGAAAACATTTTGCAGAAGTGAAGGAGCTGGAAGGAATGAAGGATTTCCACATGGTGTTAAGACTCCTTCTTCTGTGGACAGTGGCAAAATATTTATAAAAGGACCAAGATGCTGGTTTGGTAAAAGTTTTCCCAAAATCTACATTTACTGCCCACATACACCCTGCAAACGGCTGCATTAACACTGGGAGAGAAAGGAGACGTACATGTAATATTTTCACATACATTCATTCTTTGAGATAAAAAATATATATACATTAAAATTCCAGGTGGATTCTCGCTATTTAGAAAGCCCTGATGAAGTCTCAAGTCCACAAATTCCAAAATGTCTTCCTGAGTGCGGGCAGCACTAGTTGAGTGGTATCTCTATGACGTCCTCCTCGATGATCTTACCCTGCGGGATGGGGACATGCTCCGGCGGGCTCCTCTTGCAGCTCAGCCCTGCGAAAGGGCTGCACCACGACAGAGCGAAAGGACCACCGAACGCTGTCTGCATGGCCTCCCAGCAGGGCACCTTCACCCACCTCCCGGTCTCTCCCTTCAGGCGCTCGATTCCCTGGTGAAGACACAACAGTGAGGGTCTGAGGGTGAACGGAGCCGAGTCCCCCCCCCCAAAAAAAGGACTGGTTGTCTTTTTCTACATGCACTATCAACCACAACGATGACACAAGGTTGATGACTGAAACATCAACACCACACTATGATTTTAGCTAACTGGTCCTTTTTCTCAAGAACAAATCAGGCTCAAGATGATTTGTAGGCTTAGAAAAAAAGCATTTAGATTTAAATTAAAAGGAAAGTTTTCGTTTTTTCCCAAGTCTATCTTAACACAATACTCATTTGTTGTATGTATGTTGAAGGAGTTATCTGTCACTGTAATCAGTCCTCCTGTCCTTATTGGCCATAAAGAAATCTCGTCCTAGCGTGACACAAAATACAGCTGAGGCTGACGGGTATAATGGACCGAGGTAAAGGTGAAGGGATCATCCAAGTTGTTGTGACTCATTGTAAAGGAAACATGAATGTGAGAAACAAATCTCATGGCAATTCATTCCAACAGTTAGGTTATTTTGTACAAAACCAAAAATGGTGGCCCGAAAGGAAAAGTCTAGAGATCACCAAAGTTATTAAGGAACATTAATGTATGTGTAAAATGTTGCAATTGAAAAATTGTTTTTTCAATTGTTTTAATCAATGTCGGCATGTCAGAGCCTAAAATATCAGTTTTAGGATAACCATATGACAATATGCAACTTGTGTTACAGTGGAATGTGGATACATCAGAAAGCTATATAGTATTATGTTTGCAAGTGCCTTAGCTACATTACCCTGCTAACACATAGCTAAAATTAGCTAGCTAACAGCTAACCCATCACAGTCCCATCCCATATTCATTTTAGTTATCAACAGCACCCCTGGTAGACATACGGTGCTAAAATAATCCTTTGACATTCTCAAATATAACGACTTTAGGTAGCTACAGGCATTCTGTTAGCGTTTCACCCCTTGGTTGCGTATTGTGGCGTATTTTAACTTGTTCAAATGTTGTAAGGCACACATTCTATATTGTGTTCGGAGTCAGATCATTTAACAGCTGAGCCGTGTACGCCATCTTCCACACAGAAAACTGATTAGGAGTCAGTGAGGGTATCGATAAAGATTCTGACCGATAAGCAGAATCAAATGGCTTTTAATTAATACAATCGAATCATTTCCCATCCAAAATTACTACTCTGATCCATTGTATACCCTGCTGCTCTTAGAAACTAGCTGGTTATGCTAAATGGATAATTATGACACGAAACATCTGAGAAATAATGTGTAAGAGCATTAGCTTAGCATGGCTCGTCATTCAATGAAATGTCCTCATTTGTTCAAACTAGATTTTTTTTAAAAAGTGACTATCTTTTCCCAGTTGCTTTGTCTAACTCAGCTGTCTGAAGCCAAATATTAGCCACACAGTGCAAGGGACTGTGTGTATTTTGTCCTCCATCTTTTACAGTGTAGTCGTGTAAAAGGATCTCTTTGCGGCCAGTATAGACAGGAGCAGTGGTTACTCTTTCAATGTACATATGCGTATTGTAAAACAATCGGAAAAAGTCTATCCTTTAAAAGCTTTTGTATCAGTTCTGATTCATTTGTTTTCTAAGAAACATACCTAAAATTACTAAAACACTGTACAAAATGACTCGCATGCAGAAGAAGCAAATGGTCAAAATGGTGCATGCATCCTGTTACACACACAGCGGACTCATTCATTCATAATGTTGGGTTGAATCTGAAACAGAAAAAAAAAAAAAAAAAAAAAGAGGAAGAAATGAAGCGTAATTTGGCCTTTAAATTGAAATCAGCATGCTTGTGATTGTGTAAGGCTCGATGGGACGGCTAACATGACCTCTGTTGCAAGCTTACCTCTCCTCAAGATTACAAAGAGTTGTCTGCTTCAGAGAGCTTTTGGCAGAATGAGTTATCAACCAAAGCAAATGCATGAGCGTAGAGAGAACATTGAATGGGGAGGCAGTTTACAGAGAGTAAATATGGAATAGAATGAAAGACAGAGTGACAAACTGAGCAATGCAGGGTGTGAGAGGTCTGTATGCAGGAAAAGCAGAAACCTCTTCTGTAACCTTACTGAAACAACAAACAGAGGTGGAAACACACATTTGGGTGTAGAAGGGCCCTCCACAATCAGAGAGAGATAAATACATTCGAAAAAGCAAGCAAACACAGTTTTTGCATTGCAACTGAGAAGTATTTATTCTCCGTGCATGTGCTGGAATATTTCCAGAATATTTAGAAAGAATTAAAATTTTCCATAAAAAAAAAAATCATCTCCACTGCCGTCAATCTCACCAGCAATGACTTTGCGTCATCTCACCGGCAATGTTTCACATACATGACTAAACTAACCTTCACCTGGACCATGCATTCGGATAACAAAAGGATACATAACATATCATGTAAACAAAGAATAGGAGAATAAAATGCACACTTCAGAAACAGTAGTTCACACAGGAGAAAATCTTAAATGATAAATACAAAGTGCGAATTAGCATTTTTAGTACTTGTGTAAATGTGAATGATGAAAGTTAATAATGTTCTGAAGGAGGCTGGACTAGAGCGGTGCAGGGATGACTTATTTTTGGGTTAGGGTTAACCCAAAAATTAAGTTAGCATGCCACTGGTTCCCTCGACAAAAAGTCAATAGGATCTTTCCATTGGATTTTGGATTATTGCAGAAAGTAAACTGTGGCAAAAGATTATGATACTTAAATATTTTGTTAACCAAAAAATTCTTCACAAATGGACACCACTTCTATGATTTGTTGAAGCTCGAATGCTATCGCGAGAAGTAAAAAAACGTTAGGCTATAAATGAACTACACCACTGTCACATGACTTCACGTCACCACCACTAAGCTACAGGCGGACTAGTGTTCCAGTGATGAAATTTGTAGTCTCATTCAGACACTTGTTAGCAACCGCCATTTTTTTAAGACACGTAAATGCTTCTAAATTCACGAGAGGGGTATTTACTGACTTATTTTAAGTCGTAGAACACAACGTTAAAATCTCTTAAACTTGTGTCGCCACAGACGACATCAGGCATCTGACCAATTCATTACAAAAAAAATAATCGACTTCCAAACAAGGAAACCAGAAGTGCAAAGATGCTGACTCATGTCCAAGTTTTAGGACTCATTCCTGCAGTGCTCTATAGTGCAGAAATACAGTCAAGCTTATGTCCAGCTGCTGCACAATCGGATGAATGCAGAGCTATACATTTTTATATGGCGCATCCCTTTGACTCCACATAGGATTTCATACAATTTACATTTTAATACTTTTACCTTTTTTAGAGGAAATACATGTCAAAGCTTTCCCAAATAAACATGTGACTGGGGTGAAATTAATTTGGCAAGCGCTCACAGCGCACGCACGCGCACACACACACACACACACACACACACACACACACACACACACACACCTCAAAAAAGGGAGAAAGAGCATATGTTACGACATGGTTGTTGACAGCGTGTTATCTGTTTTGTTGCTCAAAGTCAAGATGAGGTTGACATCTGTACTAACTGAAAACATTTCATGTCCCCATAAAGCATTACAAGAATGATTCAGCAAAAACTGCCATGACCAAAGCAAGCAGACATTTAGTTTTCCGTTTGGTGGAACGTACGAAAACTTCCTGGCTTGTTTTGGTGTGTGTGTGTGTGTGTGTGTGTGTGTGGTAATACATATCTGCACTCTCACAAAGGCTTTTCATGTCAAGCATGTATCAGAGAGGAATCAAGGAGAATGTTCCACACCTGGAAACTACTGTTTAAAAAGTCAATTTAAACACAATTAAACTACAGTGGGACTTTTATGGCCTTGTGTATAGTTTCTCAAAAGGGACACTTCACTCCGTCATGTGAGGCTCAAATACAACACTTAAAAAGAGACACTTTAATCCTATTCTCTTGTATGGTAAGACACTGTCTACTTGACCAGTGTCTCACAGGTGAGTTGTGGACACTTTGAACACCACTAGGGCTGCCCCCTCTTAGTTGATCAGTCTACTCAGTTTGGTGTCAGTTGACTGCTTTTTTGTTCATGCTGAATGACGTATTTCCAAGAGACTTATGAGCATGTCTCTGGTAAACACAAGATTTTGCGTGAGGCTTTGTGGAAGAGGTCAGTTTTACAGATCATTAGTTAGTCCACTAAGATATTCTTTGATCCAGGGACAACACTAAACACCAATAATGTTATCAAAATAATTTCCAAGTCTAGATTCTCTGGGTTTTTCACAGGGGGAGGGGAGGTGTCACAGCTCTGTATTTATAATACATACAGTGTATTGTACACTGAGCATTGAAATGATCCCATTGAATAGTAAAAACAGAGCACTGGTTTTACATAGGGAATGGATTTGGTAGATGCCCTGAGTTAAGGTATTGGGAGAACCATGGGATCGGCGTGTTGTATGAGTGGGTGAAACAAGCCACTCTTAGCACAACTGTTTTGCACAACTTAGTATAGCTAAGATATTATACCAAATAATTCTGGCAAACTGTTCTCTTAAGTGTTGTATTTGGCATCATTTACAAAGGGTCAGCCTAAAGGCCTTCACCCATCGAGAACTTGAATATTACGGCAGAAAATTATCATTATTATGAGCTTATTATTTCTGAGCTTTCACACCACAAATTAACTCATCAACCAAACAAGTTGTGCGGAACAGACATCTGAGGTTCCATAGTCTGAACCAGGACAGCAAACATAATTACTACTTAAAAGAAACTAAAAAAAATAGCTTCAGCTATAAAACATTTTACCATGGCCAGACTGCCAGACGCTGCTCTGGGTCAGTTGAGGGGTTGGGGTGCGAATATTTTGCATTGTCGTGTTGTCTATTTATCATGCTCCCGGTGTGTAAAGGCCTTACGAATGGATCTATTTTCAGAATGGCTCCCACAAGGATTGTGATTATCCTTTTTTCACCTACTGTAAACAAACCATCCATTCCATTTTAGTGGCCATATCTGGAACACTACTGATTACTATCTGACAACATTTTTCCCCACTTACCACTAGTGGTGTGTAGCCATGCAGATAGTTTGTGTTTTATTCGTCTGGGATTAGAATTTTCTTGTTGATTGAACAAAACAAGCAAATTGAACAGATCAACTTGGGCTCTGGGAACATGGGGGAGGCACCTTTTTACTCTTCTCTGACATTTTTTAGTGGCAGCAATATATTGAATTCCATTGTCTTCCATTGTATTGGGGTGGCGGTTTCAACACCCAAAGCTAAAACTACCAGCATGGCCAGACTTCACTGGGCATAAGTGAGACGATGTGTCTTTTTTGGAATTTAACTGAACTAACTCTATAAAGGAAAAGCAAGAGTAAACATAGTTCAAGAAAAGAAAAGGGCTTCTGATACAGCAACAGAAACATAATGATCACAGTGTTTTCAAACAGGATTCGCAAAATGAAAGTGCTTTCTTTTTCTCTGCAACTCAACGCACAAGGCAACACAAAAATAAATGTAGAGCGCACTTGGATGGCAAAACAAAAAGCAGATGGGAAGCTGTCCATGGCCAATGTGTGGGACATACAATGTAAATCGTGTTCAGCATTAGGAGCTGAGCTCTATGGGGCTGGGCTGAGGTTTCCCACTTTGGTTCTGACCCGTTCGCCTCGTTCAACGCGCTGAGCTCTCACACCACATACTGGTAGGTCTCAGCCTTCCCATGGTCAGGGGTGGAGAACGGACTAAACCACAAAAAGGAGAAAGGGTGTCCAAATACCGCCCTCATGTTCATCCACTTAGTTTTTTTAGCCCATCTTCTCTCTTCCTTTTTCAACTGCTCTATGCCCTGAAAATGAGAGACAACCAAACTTCAGTTGGTGTGCTTTTTGTGATCCAGTCAGCAACACAAACCAAATTCCAAATACCAACTTTTTCTTTTTCAGCCCACTTAATATAAAAAAAAAAAAAAAAAAGAGAAAAGAAAACTTTCTGAAAATCATCCGGGCCACAAAACCCAGTATTTCAGTGGTTTGTGCTACAAGCATAATGTAGCTGCTTGTGTCCTGCAGCGTTTCCCTCTGTGAGTTGTATGTTCCCTACATGTCAAAGCCCTTTCTCCTTGATTAAGACATCAAATGTCTTTTATATATCTGACCTAGAGTTGCAGACAAAAAGAAGTTCAAAGCAGGAAAGGGAGTTTGGCTTGGTGAGCTCCAATACACACAATGGGCTGAATGGTTTTAGGATAGTTACTGATTCCTTCTTCCACTGATACATGGACAAATTCACCTTTCTTTAAAAATCACATTTGCATCTTTTAAGTACATCCCTTAGTGGTTTTACACACTAACCACTACTTCTGTGGCTGTAGCAAAAAGTAAAAAGTTATGAGCTGATTGTTCACGCTAGAGAAGATAAAATGTGGCATACGGGTTAAATGTATGGCCTGCAAAACTGACAAAACAAAATAAGCATTTTGTCACATTTCAAACATAACGGGTATTAAAAAAACTAAAACATGAATAGCATAAGATAACATTCATATTTAAATTTAGTTCTCTCTTTGAAAATTTCTATTTACAGAAAATGTAATTTGCCAAACCTGACAGCAGGTTCAAAAGAGTGAAAAACGTCAGTTTTGGGGCAACTTTTTCTTCTACAGACTATAGAAAACTGTGCTTTTGAGGTAACTGCCAAAATGAGGGAAACAGCCAAGTACCAAAACCATATATGTGGGCAAAGAATGAAGAGCCGTGGAGCGGATAGACTGAATGTCCTTAAAACATCTGCGCTCTATCTAAAATGCTCAACATAAATCAGCCAACCCTCCTTCAGACCGAGGTTGGGGTCTAAGGTAAAGGTATAATTTAATGACACCGACAGGTACACACCACTTAAATCACCAAAGAAAGAGAGAGACATAGACGAAACATGAAAGAGGGACGGTCCTTATATTAACAGATGGGAGGTGAAACTGAAATATAACTGTATTTGGTAATCATTCAACTACGACACACATTGAATGTGCCTTCATTGGAGTCCATAGCTCAGTCTCCTGTATGAAAGGGACATTAGCTACTGTTCCTTATATGCCTGTCAAGCTTTGAATTTTAATGCAGAAAGTATAAAGTTAAAAATCAGTGGCTGATTTGTACAATGGATCGTAGACACCACAGATTTCCCTTTAAAGCACTCAACATCAAAGTTTCTTTCTTTTTGGCAGTTACTCACTTTTCAGACAGTGTTTTCGGTGAAAGTCAAGACTTGCAAGTAATCCACTGCACTTTACTATACATCAGGAGAATTCTTTGAATTAGAAGTAGGAGGTCCACGATGCCGAACGTTAAAAGCGAAGGGGGTGGCAGCGGCAGGGAGGAGAGCAGAAGGAAGTAGGGAGATATGGGAGGAGGACCGCGGGCCGCTGAATGGATCACTTACGGTCTCGTCGGTACAGATGGAGTGGACTTGGGTGCCGAACATCACAGAAGTGAAGATGAGGAAGAGGAGACCCTCAAAGCACAGGAGTATGAGGAGGATGACTGTTGCTGGAGGAGAGAAGGAACTGCACTCTGGGGGGTGGAGGGGAATGGAGGGAGAGAAGTGAAGGGGGCAAAAAGAAGAGGGCCATATGAGGAACTACTACACACTACAATAAAGGAACTACTGCGCTCTACTGTTGACTTGTCTGCAGCGGTATAGTGAGGATGCAAAGGGTTGCAGCATTTTTGTCAACAGGTTTGTCCTCTTGTCACATGCTGATGGTGCTTGCGTAAAGGGGGGAAATGCAGTTAGTGTAGTGAAGAAATAAATCCCCAGTGCTTGCTATATTGACCGAGACAGCAGATCTCTCCTGCTGCGGAGCTGTACAGTCTGTGCCTACATATACCAGGATGCATTGCGCGGGAGTGGCGGTTTTTGCTACGGATTATAAAAAAACCCAAAAAAACTTAACTTACACCTAAACTTTACACCTTCTGAAGTAAAGTTTATCTCTTACGCCAAACTAAGACCTTAATCGCTTCATTAACTCATCATAAAACACACTTTATTCTAGTTGGCCAGAAACAAAATGAAACTCAACAAACACGTCTTTAGTCTTTCCACTGTTCCAATGATCACCAACTGTGGTTTGGTCGAAATAAATCCTTAATTTACAGAGTAAGAAAATGTGCCGTCTCTGCACTCATATTTTGTGATGCCATTTTTCGCCGGTGGAAATATATGAAAGCGACGAGAAAAGGGAACTTTTTGAGCGGCATCGTGCTCCAGAGTTACCAAAGCTGAGAGAAGCACTCTGTAGTTCTTCTTCATCTCGCATGGGATGAGGAAGAACTACAGATTGTGCAGCTGCGCCACAGAGAACATCAGAAACAACTACAGGCCTTTTTCACACTACATATACGTTATTTGAATAGGTAGAGATAACATTAATAATAACAATTGTCCTTTTTAATAATAATAATACAAACTGATTCTGTAAGAATATGTACGTTTCTGTATCAAGTTAAGAGTAATATATTGTTTTATTTTACTGATAAATAATGTGCTTTCTGACACAAACATTTCAAAGAACATTGCCAGCATAGAAAGTACTTGAGGAAAGACTTATTTTGATGAATGAAAGGAATTGACAGCTAAATAGTAAAGCAATTTAAAATAAAACAAAAAACACTCACTTGTCCAATCATCTTCAAAGCAGTAGAGGAAATGGAAGACCACCATGAGCAGAGAGTGGAGAGAGACGAGTGCAATGTACATCTAGATTAAACAAAAAAAAAAAGACATTAAAGTATGACACATCACATCACATACAGTGCAAAACAGTAATCCCTCCCATCTGCATCTGTAATGTTCAGCAGCACTGATTCTCCTCAAGCCAAAGTTATCACACTTCACACGGACCCTCGCGTAATGCGTGTCTGCAAGTATGCGAGGGTTTGTGTGATGTAAATTTTGTCATCAGAGGGTGCACGTGCAGGCTGTCCGCGTACCGGCAATCTGGAACTGTCCAGAATTGTCCACAAGCGGACAGTATAAACAGAACTAATATACGTCTGTGGTATCTGCCCGCTGGCAGTGCATGCGTTTGTTTTGGAGTGCAACCGAGGCTTTAAGAGGAGTTGCACAGTGTTACACGGATACAAAACAAAAACGGTAAAAGTTAGGACCTCCACGTTAACTACAATCTAAAGGCAACGGTTTATTGTGAAAAACAGAAAATTGGCAACCTTCTTCAGTTTATAACATAATGAAACTTACTGTGAAAAGCTCAGTTTATAACATAATGAAACTTACTGTGAAAAGCACAAAGTACTTTTGGTTGTTCTCCCCAACACAGTTATTGACCCAGGGGCAGTGGTGGTCCATCTTGCGTATGCAGCGTTTGCAAACACTGTGAGAGAGACAGCAAGTTGAGTGTGAGGGAAAAATAAATAGATTAAAATAAAATCTATACCGACTTAACTTTCCAAGATAAAAAATAAAACAACTGTGCACAAGTTAAACATTAGTAGAAAGCGACATGCACTATATTCTGAGAGCATTTATTCTTGTATTTATGATGACTTCTTCACTGCACCAAAACACTGCAGCTGTAATCATGGGGTTGGGATTGTGAATGCAGCAATGAGTATTCCATGTCTGATTGTTTGCCCCACCTGCAGTGGTGTGCTCGGTCAGGCTTGATGCTGCAGCACTTGGGACATTTGTAGACCACCTGCCCTGGTTTCAACTGAAGGCTTTCTATGTATTCCTTGGTGGCGTTCCCTTTTGGCACCGCCCCCTAGCAAAAAAACATGAGCACACAGTAGATGTCATCAGAGTTATTTACGGCTCATTAATGACAATGAATTAAGTGGGGAGAGGCTAAACATACCGTTGTCATTTTATGAAAGTTCAGCCCCATTAATCAAGACATTAAGAACCTAAAGATTCTTAACTTGTCTGCATGACAATGAGAAACCCCAGGGGGAACAGGGTAAACAATGTGTTGGGATCTGACAATGTGCTCAGCCTACTTTGAGACAAAGAAATCAGGCCTTCCTTTTTGCAGAGCAACCTGGAGCCTGATTTGGGGTTGATAAGGGCCAAACCCCCCCAATGAAACAATTTCACACCTAACTGCGAAACTCTGAGGTAGTTTGGTGGACCGCTGCTCTCATTGGACAAGCCCAGGGATGCCGAGGCGGGACTTCCTTCAATACAACTGGATACCCCCAAAACTATTAAACCCCTGAGACCCCAAAGCTCTGAGCCACTCGATGTGATTCAATATGCATGTAAGGAGGAACGCAACGTTGCTGTGTTTAAACAGAAAATCCTAGGTTTAAACAGTTTAGATTCGCTGGACGTATCTATTGGATACTGGATTTGTTAGGGCCCGAGCACCGACGTAGTCGAAGCGGAGGACATATTGTTATTCTAATGTTTATTATTAGGCCGGAGCACTGACATAGTCGGTAAGAGTAGGACCTATTGTTCTTCAAATGTTTATTATTATTATTATTATTATTATTATGGCCCGAGCACCGACGTAGTCGGAGCGGAGGACCTATTGTTATTCTAATGTTTATTAATAGGCCCGAGCACTGACGTAGTCGGTAGAGTAGGACCTATTGTTCTTCAAATGTTTATTCAATGTGGCTTTGTGGCACAAGGCAGTAATACTGCCTGTGCCAAAGCACACTGACTGTAATCCTGCGGGCTTATTCAGTATGGCTTTGGGGCATGAGGCAGTAATACTGCTTGTGCCAAAGCACACTGACTGTAATCCTGCGGGCTTATTGTTGGAATGCTGATTCAGCATTCCAAGTATTATTATCATAATCTTTATTGTTGGAATGCTGATTCAGCATTCAAAGTATTGTTCTTCGAATCTTTATTGTTGGAATGCTGATTCAGCATTCCAAGTATTGTTCTTCGAATATTTATTGTTGGAATGCTGATTCAGCATTCCAAGTATTGTTATCCTAATCTTTATTGTTGGAATGCTGATTCAGCATTCCAAGTATTGTTCTTCGAATCTTTATTGTTGGAATGCTGATTCAGCATTCCAAGTATTGTTATCCTAATCTTTATTCTTCAACTATTTCTTCCGTACGTATTTTGGCACTTAATAACTTCCACATTTCTTAAGCTACAGAAACCGTTCAAATATGAAAATGTTCAGCTTTTTCAAGAGAGGGGTGCTATGTCTTTTTATGTTTCTAATCTTTCAACTTTTTTAATTATTAAGCTTTTTGCAATTTTTTTTTGAATGGGATGTCTATGGAGAAACTTTTCAAATCCTCTTAAACTTCTTCAACTTTCAGATCATTCTACTTCCTCATACTTTCAGCTACAGACACCATTTAAACTTTCAAATGTTGAGAAAACCCTGACCAATGATTGTATGTTATAATCATTTTGATATCTTTTACACTTTTTGAATAGTAGCATTTTTGCTTTCATGTGTTTTTCAGTCCTTTTCTGCTTTTATAATGGGTGTGTATTGCGAAGCTTAGAGTGCGTGATGTCACCGCTAGAGTGAAGAGAAGCCTGAGATTCCTGTGAAAAAAATATTTGTCTTTTGCGACTGACTCCTCAATTTTCACTCTGCATGCATAATTTTTGGATGGAAACGTAGCTAATCTTGTCCTTGTCGTAGACATATGACTTTGGAATCCCACAGGTTTACACATTTGGCTCAAAAGCCTTTACTTGAGAGGAAAACCAACTTTCTCCTCCATAGACCCCAATGTTAAAACGTACTTCAAAAAAGGCTTACACAGACAACCGTACCCCATTTCTAAATCGCCATTGATGCCACTTTTTTTTACACTACAGATCCAATATTCGCATGAGCTGTTCTTCAAGTCATCCTTGCACTTCAGTCTTAATATCGGAGCAATAGGGGCTATGGTTATGGGAGTTTTGTGGTTTTGTTTGACAGGTGTTTTCCAGTTTTTTTTCCATGAAAAGGCGGCAGGCTCACAGGTGTTCGTGCTTGAGCTAATTACTAATGTTTAAAAACACAGACTCACAGACTCTCCAACTGCTGCGTCGTCACCATGGGAACCAATGACACACACACACACACACACACACTCTCTCTTTCTCTGTCTCTCTCTACACACTCAGTACATATAACTGTCTGTCTGCCTCACTCACTCACTCAGTACATATAACTGTCTGTCTGCCTGTCTCTCTCCAAATCACTCAGTCAATGTAACTGTCGGTCTGCCTGTCTCTCTCTCCCACTCACTCAGTACATATAACTGTCTGTCTGCTCTTCTCACTCAATCAGATGACTGTCTGTCCACCTGTCTCACTCACTCACTCAGTACATATAACTGTCTGTCCACCTGTCTCACTCACTCACTCAGTTCATATAACTGTCTGTTTACCTGTCTCACTCACTAACATAGTACATATAACTGTCTGTTTGCCTGTCTCACTCACTCACTCAGTTCATATAACTCTGTCTGCCTGTCTCTCTCTCTCCCATACACTCAGTCCATCTGACTGTCTGCCTGTCTCTCTCTCCAAATCACTCAGTTCATCTAACTGTCTGTCTGCCTGTCTCTCTCTCCCACACACTCAGTCCATCTAACCGTCTGTCTGCCTGTCTCTCTCTCCCACATACTCAGTCCATCTAACTGTCGGTCTGCCTGTCTCTCTCTCCCACTCACTCAGTACATATAACTGTCTGTCTGCTCTTCTCACTCAATCCAGATGACTGTCCTCCTGTCTCCCTCACTCACTCAGTACATATAACTGTTTGTCTGCCTTTCTCACTCTCTCACACGCCTTCATTCAGTCTCTCTATCTCTGTCTTCCTGTCATTCTGTGTTTCTCTCTCTGTCTTTCTTTCGGTCTCTCCCTCTGGCTCTCTCTGCTACCACTACTGCTGCTATTCATGCTATTACCAGTACCAATACTACTACAGCTATTAGTACGATTGCTACTAGTACTAATACTACACTATCACTTCAAATACTGCCATTACTATTACTACTTCTACTACGACAACTGTTATTTTAAATACTACGACCACTACTACAGCTATTTCTACGACTACTGATACTACTACTTATACTGCTTCTAATTACTAATACTTCTACCACTAATAATACTTCTACTACAACTACAACTTCTACTACTACAAATATCACTACTGCTGACATTTTTTAAGCCACAGAAGCTGTTCGAATATCAAAATATTCAGCTTTTTCAGGAGAGGGATGATATTTTTCACATTTGTAATCTTTAAACTTTTTGAATTATTAAGCTTTTTGCAATTTGTTTTGAATGGGATATCTATGGAGAAAATCTTCAAATCCTGTTAAACTTCTTCAACTTACAAAGCCTTCTTTCTCATACTTTCAGCTACAGACACCATAGTTAGACGTTTCAACTAGCAGGGTTTTCAGCAGTGCAGTTTAAATGCTTTCGAGCTTCAACATTTTTCAGACTGGTAGTCTCTCATTTCTGTATTTTCAGCAATGTTTTTGCAATTCATTTCAGCTTTCAGCATTCCAACGCATTTTCAGCAGGAAATGCATTTTCTAGTTATTCTTATTCTCCATCTTCCACATCAGAGTTTGCCGCAAAACTAGTCCCACAGCGTTGCCAACACCTGCTCAAAAAGTAATTCAACACGTGCGGCTTGATCGGGAATCGTGAGCTATGACTTTTATAAGAAATTCGTCCAGCGGTTTCCCCGAAAATCGCGATCTACGATGAAAAAACGGCCCATTGACTTGAATGGGATTTCGGCGTGAAGAAAGCAAAAAAAACACTTAACTTTGGACCCATATTGACTAGCCATACTTTAACGTAGAAACATGATTCAAAGTTTAAAACGTAGACAAATTGATGGACGTTATTGAGCCAAATGGACATTTTGCTAGCTAGCATAGTTTTCATGAAGTCACCGATTTAGTTTCAGCAAAACTTTGGGTCTGTTTCAGATTTTATAATGGGTGTGTATTGCGCAGCTCGTTAAGTGCTAGAGTGATGACATCACGGTCAGAGTGAAGCAGAGCAGGAAAATGTTCTGTGATTTTTCCAAACAAATTGCTCCCATTCCCACAATTTGTACTCTTTATACACCATTTTGGCCAAAAAGCTTGGAAATGTTGTGCTGGTCGCAACAAAGTGTCTATGGAATCCAACGGACTTACACATTTTGCTCAAACAGCCGTGGAGCGACATGAATTCCAACCGACTGCTCCATTAGACCCCATGTTAAATCAGAAAAGAAATTTGTCAAAGAAAGCAGACGGTACCAGTTTTGTAACTTGCGCTGGCGCTCACATTTATAACACTACGAACATAAAAAACATACCAGGGCGTTCGGCAGAGTCTTATCTCTCTCACGGTGCACTTATTTTATTGATTGGACCCATGGTTTTGGTATAAAGTGCATTTGTTTGACAGGTGTTTTCCAGTGTTTTCTCATGAAAAGTTTGCCAGGCTCACAGGTGTTCTTAATTCAGCTAATTACTGATGTTTATAAACAAAGACTCACAGACTCTCCAGGCCGTGCGTCGTCACCATGGCAACCAGTGACACGCACGCATGCGCTCTCTCTCTCTGTCTGTCTGTCTGTCTGTCTGTCTGTCTGTCTCTACACAGAAGGATTTACAAATAAATGTGACTCACAAATGCACGCAGAACAAATATATTTCTGCATTTGTATGTATTTGTGTGTGAATGTTTTCTATTTGTTTGTGGATTTGTGTGTATTTGTTTGTGGATCTCTTCACATTTGTTGGTGGGTTTTTTGAGACTCCCCTGCCTGGCTGGATTCACAAATACGTTTTTTTTAACATGGACCTATCTGTAGCCAATCAGATGTCAGCCTCATTTTCAAGCAATCACATGAGCGCAGCTCCCCCCTCCCCTCCCCACGAGGCTGCCAGCTGTGTTCACACCGAACGCAGGGCGAATTATTCGCGTGATGAGATTACATACAAAGTCTTTGCACAGACGCGATGAGACTGCAGTGACGCGAATTTTGCGCGTTTCAATTATGTGAAAAACACATTTTTGAGAACTACTCCTACACGCTTAGTCCAATTGCTACCAAATTTGCTGTGGATCATTATTGGATCTAGATCACAGAACGTTATCAAAAGCTTGTTGATATCTTACAGCGTTTAGAAGATACGGACCAATGAACTTTTTGGGGCGTGGCTTGTTTATCAATACACATAACTTCTTAACCGTGTATCATAAAATCACCAAATTTGCAGTATATGTGCATATTGCATGGCGGAACATACCCTGCAATTTTCAGTCCATTCAACTAATAGGGGGCGCTACAGTAATTCACTCAATTTAAATTTTTTGGTGATTTTTCACGTTTTCAGTCTTTGTATTTGAACGAACTCCTTCTAGAGAAATCATGCGATCGACTTCAAATTTGGTCAGGATGCTCTTAAGACCTTTGTGATGAAAAGTTATCAAAAGCTAGAGTTTTCATCGAAGAACCTTGACGTGGCGGGGTGGCCATTTTGCCTCATTGGCCGGGAAGAAAGAAGTTGTTATAACTCCAAGGTACATTATTCAATCTTCACGAACTTTCTTATGCATGATGCTACTTCAACCCTTAGTACATATCAATTGAAAAATGTTCAATAACTCATAGCGCCACCTACTGGCAAAAGGAAATGTCATATTTTATACTTTTATTTACTCCTCCTAGCCAGTTCACCAGATCAGTCTGAAATTTGGTAAAAATAGCCTTAAGACATTGATGATGCACCATCATGAATATTGGGAGTTTTCGTTGAACGCTGTTGCCGTGACAACCCATCATTCGCCATGAAAAAGGAAGTTGATGGTTCCCTGCCTTGGGATGCTCAAAAACTCATGAAACTTTGTACATGTGTCATAGGTAATGGGAAGACATATTTTATATGGGTGTTTGGCTTGGCCATTTTAAATTGCCTCCATAGCGCCCCCTACAATATTTCAAAAGAGCAGCCCCAGCGCTACGTTTGAGGTACCTGTATGAAACTTGGTAGGATTATGTATCTCAGAGAGACTTAAAAATAAGTCTCTTAGGACCATGCTCTAAAACAGCGGTCGGGAACCTATGGCTCGCGAGCCATATATGGCTCTTCCGGTGACGGCATATGGCTCCCAGACAATTTTGAGTTGAAAAAAAAAAAATCAGTTTGGAACTGATTTTAAAATACTTGTGATATTTCTTAATAATACTGTGTCATTTTAAAGTAAACAGAAATTAGTTTTGAAGATAAATTTCACGGGTCACGGGTCACCTGTGGGTCGGGTAGGGAACCAATGGCTCGCGAGCATGTCCGGGTCATTGTAAAGGTGAAGAAATCTATTTTATCAGATAGCCAACTAGTTTATCCGCTTCAACCCTTGCAACGGAAAAGATGACGAAAAGAAAAAAAGACGATGATTACCGTGCATTCCAGGCTGCGTGGACAGAGGAATTTGCATATGTGGACAGAGCAGGATCTGCGGTATGTCTAATATGCAATGATAAAATTGCATTGATGAAACGGTCAAATATAAAGCGGCACTTCGATACGCACCATGCTTCATTTGCATCGAAATATCCAGTGGGGGACAGCAGGAAAAGGGCATGCGAGCAGCTACAGCGGAGAGTGCAGATGAGTCAGCAGCAACTACGTGTGTGGACCAGGCAAGGTGACGGGAATTCCGCTAGCTTTGCGGGTGCTTTGGCAATAGTAAGGAATGGAAAACCTCATCACGTATGAACCAGACTACAAGGCCATCAGCAAAACCATGCAGCACCAGAAGTCGCATTAAAAGTAAGACATATTTAATTTATTATACGTTAAAAATACTATATGGCTCTCAATGAAATATATTTCGAAATATTTGGCCTTTATGGCTCTCCCAGTCAAAAAGGTTCCCGACCCCTGCTCTAAAATGTACCAGAAGTCGGCCATATTGATTTTTGTGTCATTTTTCAATAGATTTAGGCTTACTTTTAGTCGCTATACTTTAACGAACTCCTCCTAGGGACTTTGTCGGATCCACTTCAAATTTGGTCGGTACAGTCTCAAGACCTTTGTGATTAAAAGTTATCAAAAGCTTTACGTTTGACGGAATGGCTTAGCCGTAGCGGGCGGCTACTTTGCGTGATTCCCCACCAAAGAAGCTGATGTAACTCAGCCGGACTTGTTCCAAACAGTCCCAAACTTCACATGGTTGATAACACTCATGGCCTGAGGATGTTTACAAGCTAATTTTCAGTAATACTCACAGCGCCACCTGTTGGCAAAGGGAAATCTGTGTTTTCTGACAAATAGCATCCGAAATACATGACATTTACACAATGTGCTTTTCAGTTCATATAAAGCAACATAATGCATGTTTGCAGGTCTTCTGTAGCGCCGCACAGCAGATAAAGGAAGTGGTGGATTATTTGCATAGCATCATTTCTAGCATCACGCGGTCAAAGCAGAAAAAAAGCATCGGTTTCATAGGCGCGTTGTCCAACGGTCGCAGACGTTCTTGGCCGCGGAAGTTGGAGTCCCACCGGCACCCCCGACGTGCGGGAGGAGGCGAGGGCCCGTTCATCGCTGCTTGCAGCTTTAATTATTCTTCTTCTTTTTCTGTCAAATGAATCGCCTTTTTGGGGGCTTTATCATATCCCAAAACTCCCCATATTTGGCAAGCATACCAGGACTGCGAGAAAATTTGTTAATTTATGGGTCCCATGCTTAAGTATGAAAAAATTGCTCGCTAGCGCCCCCTAGAAGTCTGACCGGCAATGCCTTGAGGCAACTCTTACCCATTGTGTCCGATTTACTTGAAATTCGACACACATGTCCACCTCCACCTACTCTACAAAAAAGCCAACCAGACCCCTAAGCTCCGCCTACCAATATTTTCCGCCATTTTGAATTTTGTGAAAAACACATTTTTAAAAACTCCTCCTACAAGCTGGGTCTGATTGGTACCAAATTTGCTGTGGATCATTATTGGATCTATATCATCAAAAGTTACTAAAAGCTTGTTGATAACCCATTGCAATAGGAATATATGGACCAATGAATTCCATAGGGGCGTGTCCTTCACCAGCAATATATATAACTTCAAAACCATTTGGCCTATCGTCACAAAATTTGTAGTGTATGTCCACATTGTGTTCTGTAACATACACTCCAATTTTTATTCCATTCAACCACTAGGGGGCGATACAGTAATACTCCCATTTTTTTGCATTTTTAGGCATTTTTCATCGTTTTCAGGCGTTGTGCTTTAACAAACTTCTCCCACAGAATTTATGCGATCAACTTCAAATTTGGTCAGGGTGATCTTAAGACTTTAATGATGAACAATTGTAAAAATGGTCTACTGACAATGAACGACCTTTGTTTTATGTGACGCCCATGTCACGCACATTTCGTGCCGTTCGCCATGAAAGAGAAAGTTGTTGTAACTCCAAGGTACTTTATTCAATCTGCCCCAAACTTGTTATGCATGATGCTGATCCAGTCTTGAGCACATTCCCATGCCAACATTTTCATAAAGTCATAGCGCCACCTACTGGCAAAAGGAAATGACAAGTTTTATACTTTGATGTACTCTGACTAGGAAGTTACCCAGATCAGTCTTTAATTTGGTAAGGTATGCCATAAGACATTGATGATGATAAATATTTCATTCGGCTTTTTGACTTGACTGTTTCAAATTGCCTCGATAGCGCCCCCTACAAATATTCAAAAACGCAGCCCCAGTGCTACGTTTGACCTATATGTATGAAACATGCCTACATTAGAATAAATGATCTGTCCAGAGCTTCGACATGAGAATCAGGTTAAATGTTATAATGAATGCTTCACACTACAATCTAAAGTTACAGAAGAGCTTAAAGTGTTAAATTGAAGTGTTCAAGTAAAAGCAAATGACACTACTGTTCTGTTAACTTTCATGTAAGTCCAAATACAATCAGCAGGGCACTGCAGGGAGTTGAACCCCATCCCAGTAAACTGGGATGGGTTGAAGCACATTCACACACATTAATTTTCTTAAAGATCTTAACAGGCTTACATCTATGATTGTATCGGAGGTACACTCAAAACATTTGAGGCTTAAGACCTGGCAACATGATCTTGCTATGCTGCTGGTCGACGTGAAAGGCCGTTGTGAAAGGCCATTGCGACGCATTCTTCGCTATGAAAAACGAAGGTGTTTTTGAGGGGCTAAAAATACTCAAAACATAATCAAACTTGTCACACACATTTAATATCCTGAATGTAGTTATCTGATGTGATTTTAATGCTTCAGAGTGGCAAATCGGCTCGATAGCGCCCCCTACAATATTTCGACGATGCAGGGAGGTGAACCCCATTCCAGTAAACTGACGGTCTGTTATGTTACAAACACTGAAGCGCATTCACGCACATTCATTTTCTTAATGATCTTAACAGGCTTACATTTATGATTGTATCGGAGGTACACTCAAAACATTTGAGGCTAAAGACCTGGCAACATGATTTTGCTATAGGAAATATCATCTAACTCCCGCACAGTGTATGATGGTCACAGAAATGCATGGCCGCGTCAACCAGAGTCCTGCCAGTACCCTCGACGTGCGTGAAGTTGCGAGGGCCTGATCAATGCTGCTTGCAGCTTTAATTGTGTTTATTATCTTGTTTGTGTTGCTTAAGTTACTGTGTCATTTTTATAACGTGGTGTGTATGCTCAATAATCACCGAGATTAACGATTAAAGATGTTTTGTAGAAGTACTGACATTTTGAAGACACTACAGGTGAATAGGGTAAAATAAATTAACTTAGATATCGCCATGAAACTTCCAGTTGATTAAGACAATCATTTTTGTATTACAAGTTTTCTGAAATGTTATGTTTAAATATGCAAATTAGTCATTGTCTAATGGTATCTTTTGGTAAATTTAGGAGAAATATACAGACACAAATAGACCACGTGGTAAAATAAACATCTAAATGTGTATTTTGGATGTTTTCTTTTCAGTAGTCTGAAAGAAGACATGTTATGGAAGTTAAATGATCCAAAATCTCAAAATTGACCGGTGCATAAAACATTTTTTCACCTGGGATGTTACCTAATTATTTATTTGCGTGTATAAATTAACGCCAAACAAGTGCCACTTACCGGGTCAGTGCACATGGCCCTGAGGTGTGAGGCAAGGGCGAGGAAGGCCAGGATGTTGAACAGGGTCCCATTCACAATGCTGTAGGTCAGATTCTTGGAGGGCAGCAGCATCACGAACAGGACCACAAAGTCTGCATACAACACCAGGAGCCAGGTGATGACGGCACACACGATGCCACAGAGGTCCCTGATGAACCACATGGCGGAGGCCGCAGAGGAAGTGATGACGTCTTTGGAGATAGGGATGCGCTGCTCGGCCTGTAGGCAGCTGGTCCCGGCCCCGGTCCTGCCCTGCCCGCGCTCCACATCCCTGCATCTGTGCACTGGGCTCTTCATCCTTCATCTAAGCTAGACACCCGCTGCTGCCACCGGATCCACTGTGCCTTCAGGTCTCAGTCACTGCATGCTGGAGGAGAGGAGCAGGAGGGTTGCAGTTTAGAGGCAAGGTTAAGGCTTCCTTAGAAGGAAAAAGGGTTTTATCAACAGTTGAGACTAAGCATTCGCTACGCCAGCCAAAGAGTGCAGTGTTCAACAACCCCACCTGAAACAGGGCTTAACCATTTAGAAAACATTTTAGTCAATATCTTGACTGATATTGCAATCCAATATGATTTTCGATATTAGAGGGAATTATCATTTTTACATAATTATTCACATTTTCATTGAAAAACTTTTAAATGATTATGGTGTGAGTTTTTGTATGAATCTGTAGCAAACAAAGATTATAACTTTAGTCTGTAAAATAAAATATGATGTGTAGGCCAGGATATCTCTGCAGCTTTTTTTATTTATTTAATAAAAACATTTTTTTTAATGGTATTTTGACACACTTCGCCGTAATAAATATTGCACCTCCAGCAATTTATGAATCGCAGAAGGTCATAATCCAATTTCTTGTGCAGCCCCAACTTAAAATAAAAACAACCTCAATACCCATAAAAATGTTGATAAAACAAACAACTTTGAAGAAGTGAGCGCAGAGAAGCCATTTCATACAGGAAACATATTTCATGAGTGTGACTGCTGTTTAATGGGGCTATAATGTTTATTATTATTATTATACTATTTTCATTATCGATTAATCGGGTGATTATTTTTAATTAATAGATTTGTCTACAACATGTCAGAAAATAACACAAGAAAAAACAAGTTAAAGTTTAAATAAAAAAGCTGTGTAAAATGTGACACCTGAAATGAAGTATATATGCACAGTAGACTAGTGTATGAAGCCAGAAACCACTTGATGAACAAAACATAATTGTTGCCAATTATTTTTTTGTCAATCAACTAATTGCTGAGGCTCACTCTAAAAAAAGAAAAGTTGAGAAAACTTTAAAAAGTTAAGCAACCAGCTGCAATGCTTTTTTGAGTATACTCAACTAAGGGCTTATATGTGTTGTGTCAACTTAGGATAAGAAGCTCAATCAAAGTGCTAGCTTAAGTTTGTCAAACTTAACATTACTATTCAGACCTACTGATGTACTTAAGTTAACATAACTTAAAATATTGAATTTGATCCTCACGTCTACTCATGTACTTAAGTTAAGAACACTTGAAATTTCAAATTGGAGAAACTTGAAATTGTGTGTTCTTATAGATTGAAAACATACTTCAACAGCACTGCATATTTTAAGTTGAGTGAACCTTACTTTAACCTTATATACACGAGGCCTATTTGCAGGCCTCAGCTAGAATAAAGATAAGAAATACCTAATTAAGTGTATAATTAAATAAAAAAAAAATTATATATTTTTGAGATGAGAAAAATGATGGAACTATCAGAATACATGTTACAGGTTCACATAAGATAAGGATGGAACACAGCACAACTTGGAAAACTCAAAAGCTCGCCCTGGAAAAACAGCACTTTTAGGATATTGTTTTTTGGAAAGTATGGAAATCCAAGACTTTAAATATGCTGAGCTCTTAGAACAACTGATATAGGCTCTATATACACAGCTATACATAGATACAGTGAAACATTTATAAAATATAGAGCATATAAAATTAGAAAACTGATTAAATATTCCAATATTTGAATAAAAAAATATTTTTTAAATTCAAAAACACTCTATATCACTTCTATGTATCACTCCTGATGTTCAATGAATCAAAAGACAGAAGATTGGACCTTTTTTGAGTGTTTTAAGCTCTTTCTAAGCCCTTTTTAGTTGTTTAGTTTAAGGTCAAATACTGCTTCAGATTCAGCCCACTCTCTCTGTTCAGGGCTGTATCTCAGCCCCCCCTTCTCAGATTTTCACCATTGAGACATCCTTCGAACCGTAGGAGCCAATAGAATTGCCTGGAATTGAAAGCTAGATGATTGACAGCACTATCAGCCAATAAAGCTCAAAAACGTCCCATCTGATGGCAGATCTGAAATCTAATTTGCTGAGCTTCCAACCCTCCCCAAGAAGCCGAGGAGTGTCGGAGAGACACGAATCGAACGGATTCACACGGAGCACATGCAGCTGGACATAACAAACAGTGGAAGTACGGAGATATTTCATTTTTTCGCTGAGATTCGACCAAAAGTGAGTACAATATTTGATGAAAGCTGTGTGACTTTTTGTGTTCGAAGCTGAATATCTCTGCGATGGTTTACCGGAGAGAGAAATGGAAACTATGTCCGTAATCTCCGTCAAGCGGACGTGCTTTTTCATGCTGCATGTTCGTAGGTAGCACGTTGCTAACGGAGTGTAGCAGCTGTTTTCTCCGGTCTGTCCCAGTCATATCGAGTATGATTTATGATATTTTGTTATTTGTTTGCTTGGCTGATGGGAGATGTGTTTGTCTCATGTAGAAGTGACCTAGTTCATGTTGTTCCCAGGACGCTGAGGTTTCTGCAGAACTATAACATCAATTATTATCATCATTCGTTCTTCGTGGGTTCTCTGCCAGTTACTTTTAACACAAAACTCTCTAAGTTTTTATGTACTCTGCATCCAAATGGGGGACCCTCGGGTGCATCTGGTTTTAAACTTAAAATGTTTTGTTACTAAATTTCACTCTCCATTAGTTGAGTATACTCAAAAAAGCTTTGCAGCTGGTTGCTTAACTTTTTTACATTTTCTCACTTTTTTTACAGCCTTAATTTTTAATTAAATAAAAATGTACACCGTTAAAGAAAACAAAAACATCTTAAAACACAAAATGTTTAATAACAATAAGTAAACATTTGCTTGTAAAACAATATTATTGTCTTTCAATTTCAACACTTGAATAGTAGACAGCAGAGGGTCAACATCCTTAAAATCTTCATTTCCTGCCATTTTAAACCCAAAGACACAACAAAAATAAACTTGTTTGACATCTAATACTCAAGGATGTTGACCAATTTGGTCAACTCATACCATTGGCATTTGGTCAAGTTGGCGACATTTCAGTCCCTCATGAAAATCCAGCCAAGACCATAGGCGTGGTTTAGATATGGCAGGCTACTTCAGTAAACTGTTCTTTAAGGCCTGAACCCAGGCAGAGCACTGGGTACCAAGGTTCCTGAACACCTTTTGAATTACTTCAAAAATGTGTACCTTAAGTCCTTCGGATAGTCCAGGTTAAGAGCCTAGATGAGCCCAAACAAAGGGGCAAATGCAGTTGGGAAGTTGCATACATCATCCAGGACAATCCGTTCCTCAATAACCAGGGCGATGCTTATTGTTGTTGGACTGAGTATTCCAAGTTCAACTCCCTTGACACAAAATTCCTCCGGGTCTGTATTCTACTGAAAAACAAGCATATAGAGACTATAATAAATATTCACCCCTCTTTAAAGTTTTCTTTTTTTCCCCTTCCCATTCTGTAACAATACAAGTAAAAAGTCAAAATACATTTTTGGTTGGTAAATTTTGTGCAGATTTTAAAAACTAAAATGTACCACTTTCACACTGTATTCACCCCCTACACATAGCAGTGGTTGTTGTATTTAATATAACAGTAGTAGTAGTAGAAGAAGTAGTAGTATTAGTAATAGTAATGGCAGTATTTGAAGTAGCAGTAATAGCAGTAGTAGAAATACTAGTAGCATTCATACCAATAGCTGTAGTAGTATTAGTACTGGTAGTAGTATGAATAGCAGCAGTAGTAGTAGTAGTAGCAGTTGTAGTATAAGTAATAGTAGTACTGGTCGTATTAGCAGTAGTGGTAGTAATAATAGCAGTAGTAGTAGTGGTAATAGTTGCAACAGCAAAAGTTGTAGTAGAAGTAGTAGTAGTAGTATTAGTAGCAGTAGTAGTAATACTAGAAATATTAGCAGCAGTAGTAGTAGTTGTCGTAGTATTAGTAAGAGCATTCATTATTTCAACAAAAAAGCCTCATTTTGAGCTTAATGTTTAAATACAGTTAATCCATGGGGCTTTTATTTTGAAAGGGTGGGGCTGGGTGGGTGAGACAGGAGGAGAGGAGACTGAATCATAATGTTAGATAAACACAAACAGGTTATTAAATGACAGGCTTCATCAAAAGCATTTCAGATGGAATTCATTCGGTGGGGCTTGTACTTTAAAATGGTGTGTGCGTGTGTGTGTGTGTGGGGGGGGTCCTCTAAAAGTCTCTAATACCTGAATGACTGTATAAGAGATACACACGCAGAGAGAGAGAGAGAGAGAGAGACACACAGAGAGATAGAGAGACACACAGAGAGAAAGATCCACACGCAGAGAGAGAGAGAGACACACAGAGAGATAGAGTGAGGCTTGTGTCTGTGAGTCTGTGTGTTTATAAACATCAGTAATTAGCTCAAGCACGAACACCTGTGAGCCTGGCTGCCTTTTCATGAGAAAAGACTGGGAAACATCTGTCAAACAAAACCCCAAAAACACCATAACCATAGCCCCTATTGCTCCAATATTAATACTGGAGAGGGAGGATGACTTGAAGAACAGATCATGCGAAAATTGTGTCTGTAGTGTAAAAAAAAGTGGCTTCAATGGCGATTTAGAAATGGGGTACGGTTGTCTGTGCAAGACTTTTTTGAAGTACGTTTTAACATTGGGGTCTATGGAGGAGTAAGTTGGTTTTCCTCTCAAGTAAAGACTTTTGTGCCAAATATGTAAATCTGTGAGATTCCACAGTCATATGTCTATGACAAGGACAAGATTAGCTACGTTTCCATCCAAAAATTATGCATGTAGAGTGAAAATTGACGAGTCAGTCGCAAAAGACAAATATTTTTTTCACAGGAATCTCAAGCTTCTCTTCACTCTAGCGGTGACATCACGCACTCTAAGCTGCGCAATACACACCCATTATAAAAGCAGAAAAGGACTGAAAAACACATAAAAGCAAAATTGCTACAGCTCAAAAAGTATAAAAGATATCAAAATGATTATAACATACAATCATTGATCAGTGTTTTCTCAACATTTGAAAGTTTAAATGGTGTCTGTAGCTGAAAGTATGAGGAAGTAGAATGATCTGAAAGTTGAACAAGTTTAAGAGGATTTGAAAAGTTTCTCCATAGACATCCCATTCAAAAAAAAATTGCTAAAAGCTTAATAATTAAAAAAGTTGAAATATTAGAAACAAAAAGACATAGCACCCCTCTCCTGAAAAAGCTGAACATTTTCATATTTGAACGGTTTCTGTAGCTTAAGAAATGTGGAAGTTATTAAGTGCCAAAATATGTACGGAAGAAATAGTTGAAGAATAAAGATTAGGATAACAATACTTGGAATGCTGAATCAGCATTCCAACAATAAAGATTCGAAGAACAATATTTGGAATGCTGAATCAGCATTCCAACAATAAAGATTTGAAGAACAATACTTGGAATGCTGAATCAGCATTCCAACAACAAAGATTCGAAGAACAATACTTGGAATGCTGAATCAGCATTCCAACAATAAAGATTAGGATCACAATACTTGGAATGCTGAATCAGCATTCCAACAATTATTTGTCTTTTATCATCAGGGAAGGAAAAGCATAGGTCAAGGAGTCTTACTAGTAACAACAGGAAATGGGATGCACAAAAGAACGGCGTGTTGCTTTATGTCTACTTCATTAGCTGGACGGTATCTAGTGCACTGTAATGGTACACGCGCGCGGGTAACTTAAGAGTAAACTAGCAGGCTAAAGCACTCGAGTTTTAACGCCACCAACACTAACGAACGGCGAAGCAACATGTTAACTAGCTAACAAAAAACAACCAATGCAGCTTACCGCGATATAAAGTGGTGCACGTGCATACAACGTAGCAACGTTAGCTTTAGATCAGACGTTAGCTTTAATATGTGCAAATTCATTCGACCATGCAAAACCGCAAGCCGCGGGTCGTTATCGTTAAATTACACATGACGTTATAAACACGTGAAAAGTAGGCTGGGGTCCGTCACGTTGTAAACTTCTTGATGTTAACTTTTGCATTAAAACAATAACAGGTGCTGACTAGCCAGTCAGCTAATGCACTCCAACACAGCCTTATCTGGTTAATTTGTAACCAGTTAACGTAAGCTAATGCACTCAAGAAAACCAGTCTTACCTTGTTAATTTGTGCTCGAGGTAGACGGCATTCTGCAGCAACACTCGAGCTGGCGTGGACCGGCGCGGAATTGCTATCTCTAACCGAAGGCACTGGTGTTGCACAGTGGTAGATGTATTTTTCCCCTATTCTCCTTCTTCTTCTTCTTCTTCTTTTTCTGGTTTTACGGCGGTTGGCGGGTTTTTTTTCTCTCTCTCTCTCGTTATTGAACATTATCAACAGACAGACATTCAGTAGGTCATGAACATTAGGCTCGTTCGAGATAAACTGTGCCTCGTCTGGAAAGCAAACGAGAGCAGGCGGATGCAGAGGGGGGCGGTGACAAAAAACTGCGTTCAAGTCGGACCGTTTCCAGCCGCCTGCTTCTTCTTCTTTTGTTTTTATGGCGGTTGGCAAACAGCTTTCGTGTGCATTACCTCCACCCACTAATCTGGAGTGTGGACTAAGGACTCTAATACGACAACCAAACGAAAATAAACATATACATACACACATACATATACCGATATGTGTGTAAATAAATAAAGATATGTATATACAAATATATATATATAAATATATATATACACAAATAGAAAAAATAAATAATTAATTTTTTTCTCAAATTGTATTCATTAGTCTGGTTAACTCTGAATATTCCAGAAAAAGTTTCCAACATTTGTCACTAAAGCTTTTCTTTAATACATTAATGGTATTCTCCTCTCCAGTCTCTCTTAGACCTTTTTTCAAAACTTCTCTCACTGACTCTTTCCTCTGACAGGACAATAAAACATGGTCCACAGTTTCTTCTTCACAAAATTCACATTTTCCATTATTATGCTTTCCAATAACATAGAGGGAACTGACCAGTATGGCCATTCCTTAGTCTTGTCATAATCGTCTCCTCTTTTCTAGTTCGTCCACTAGATCCTGCACTCCCAACCAATGGTTTATTTTTAAACAGATATCTTCCTTTACTCCCTTTATTCCATTCGTTCTGACGTATCATTTTGATTTGTCCCTTAATCACCACTTTAGCTTCTGACTTACTTATATTTACATTAACATTATGTCTTCCACTCTTCAAAGCCCTTTTTGCTGCTTTATCCGCCTTCTCCTTCTAACATGGACCCACACAAAATTGACAGCCACCCTCATTTGATGGATTCTGGAAAGTGATTGTAATATTTCAAACAGTAAATCCTCTCTGCTTCTGGAGTGGCAAAATTTCAAACTTGTTAGCACTGCACATGAGTCTGATGCAATTACTACTCTCTCTAGCCTGACGTCCTCTACCCACTGTAATGCAATAACTATGTCCATCATCTCACATGTAAACACAGATAAAACATCGCTGAGTCTTTTCCTACACTCCAAATGGAATTCTGGGATTACTGCTGCTGTTGCTGCAGTTCTACCAGTTTTAGAGTATTTAGATCCATCTGTATAAATCTGTATTTAATTGTGGTAACTGATATATGACTTGAAGATCTTACAGTTTCCCCCACGTTCATCTCTCATCAGTTCAAGGAGGCCAAGATCAATTTCAGGCTGTGGCAGTAACCAAGGAGGAATAGCTGGCAGAACCACAGTTGGAGAATAACTCCTATCCAGTAAACCTAATTCACTAGCCTTCTTCTTAACAACCCAACCAAAGCTCTTTGTTTGCTTTTTTTGATGTTCCCAGCATGGCGCAATTGCACTTATTGTTGGATGGTTGTTATGTCCTTGTAAACTGATCCAATATGTCATCATTATCTGTATTCTTCTCAACTCCAATGGCATTTCCCCCAATTCTACTTGCAATGCCGGCACATATGTTGTTTTAAAGACCCCACTACATATTCTTGATGCTTGTATTACATCCTACATAATTCAAAGTTTAAAACGTAGACAAATTGATGGACGTTATTGAGCCAAATGGACATTTTGCTAGCTAGCATAGTTTTCATGAAGTCACCGATTTAGTTTCAGCAAAACTTTGGGTCTGTTTCAGATTTAATAATGGGTGCGTATTGCGCAGCTCGTTAAGTGCTAGAGTGATGACATCACGGTCAGAGTGAAGCAGAGCAGGAAAATGTTCTGTGATTTTTCCAAACAAATTGCTCCCATTCCCACAATTTTTACTCTTTATACACCATTTTTGGCCAAAAAGCTTGGAAATCTTGTGCTGGTCGCAACAAAGTGTCTATGGAATCCAACGGACTTACACATTTGGCTCAAACAGCCGTGGAGCGACATGAATTCCAACCAACTACTCCATTAGACCCCATGTTAAATCAGAAAAGAAATTTGTCAAAGAAAGCAGACGGTACCAGTTTTGTAACTTGCGCTGGCGCTCACATTTATAACACTATGAACATAAAAAAACATACCAGGGCGTTCGGCAGAGTCTTATCTCTCTCACGGTGCACTTATTTTATTGATTGGACTCATGGTTTTGGTATAAAGTGCATTTGTTTGACAGGTGTTTTCCAGTGTTTTCTCATGAAAAGTCTGCCAAGCTCACAGGTGTTCTTAATTCAGCTAATTACTGATGTTTATAAACAAACAGACTCACAGACTGTCCAGGCCCTGCGTCGTCACCATGGCAACCAGTGACACGCACGCACGTGCTCTCTCTCTCTCTCTGTCTGTCTGTCTGTCTCTACACAGAAGGATTTACAAATAAATGTGACTCACAAATGCACACAGAACAAATATATTTCTGCATTTGTATGTATTTGTGTGTGGATGTTTTCTATTTGTTTGTGGATCTCTTCACATTTGTTGGTGGGTTTTTTGAGACTCCCCTGCCTGGCCGGATTCACAAATACGTTTTTTTTAACATGGACCTATCTGTAGCCAATCAGATGTCAGCCTCATTTTCAAGCAATCACATGAGCGCAGCTCCCCCCTCCCCTCCCCACGAGGCTGCCAGCTGTGTTCACACCGAACGCAGGGCGAATTATTCGCGTGATGAGATTACATACAAAGTCTTGGCACAGACGCGATGAGACTGCAGTAATGCGAATTTTGCGCGGCGCGTTTTGAGCGACGCGTTAGGGGCGTTTGGAGCGACGCGTTTGGGGCGTTTGAAGCGTTTGGAGCGACGCGTTTGTGGCGCTTGGGGCGACGCGTTTGGGGCGACGCGTTTGAAGCGACGCGTTTGAAGCGACGCGTTTGAAGCGACGCGTTTGGGGCGTTTGGGGCGACGCGGTTGGCGCGATGTTCCTCCTGTCATCACTGACGTCCTGTTGTTGTTGAATCAGGAAGTACAAACTGTAGCTGTCTGTGTTCACCCAGAGCTCTACGCAGGGACGTACGGTCAGGGTGTGATGATGAAATGTAAAAAACAAATAATGCTAAAATAAAATAAATATTAATATTTCTCTACTGATCTGCGCTATAAATGTAATTTCTGTATTATTCCAAACATTTTTATAATCAAAATCTCTGAATTAGCGCATGTCCTGTTCAAACAGAGAGGAGACAGTGAGGTGAGGCAGTGACCAGCTGTTCCTCACCTCAGACTGTGAATCCCTCACTAACTGGGTTGAGCGCGTGCCTTTTGCTGTCTCATTCCTGCACACACTGTAATATTTGTAGACACTTTTATTATATGTCCTTTCTTTCCATATAATAGGTACTGTATTTCACGTCTGTGTAGAACATATTTAGTGTTGCTGATCTGACATTAAGGGGAGGCAAACACTACTCTGCCTCAATGAAGGGTGCGCGAGAGCCCAAGGCTCGGGTTTATTGCGTCAATTAACACAGAGCAGATCGACCCAGGCAGGAAGTCAGACACCGATAAGGGATAGAGCATCCGGTAAGTTTTCAAAATAAAAGCGTCAGCTTTAACTTGGTTTAACTTTTTCAAGAGTATGAATCTAAAATGCAGAAAAGAGAGAAGCATTATCTCAATCGAACCTCAACGATACTGCCGGTAACATCAGCGTTTATGTATACATTGTGACGTCTTCGGGCAGTAGAAGCCACACTGTCAAAATTTCTTGCGAAATTTTCTAGTTATTGTTGGAATGCTGATTCAGCAATCTTTATTCTTCAACTATTTCTTCCGTACGTATTTTGGCACTTAATAACGTCCACATTTCTTAAGCTACAGAAACCATTCAAATATGAAAATGTTCAGCTTTTTCAGGAGAGGGGTGCTATTTCTCATCATTTTTCTAATCTTTCAACTTTTTGAATTATTAAGCATTTTGCAACTTATTTTTTGAATGGGATGTCTATGGAGAATATTTTTAAATCCTCTTAAACTTGTTCAACTTGCAGATCCTTCTACTTCCTCATACTTTCAGCTACAGACACCATTTAAACTTTCAAATGTTGAGAAAACCCTGACCAATGATTGTATGTCATAATCATTTTGATATCTTTTACACTTTTTGAATAGTAGCATTTTTGCTTTCATATGTTTGTCAGTCCTTTTCTGCTTTTATAATGGGTGTGTATTGCGCAGCTTAGAGTGCGTGATGTCACCGCTAGAGTGAAGAGAAGCCTGAGATTCCTGTGAAAAAAATATTTGTCTTTTGCGACTGACTCCTCAATTTTCACTCTACATGCATAATTTTTGGATGGAAACGTAGCTAATCTTGTCCTTGTCGTAGACATATGACTTTGGAATCCCACAGGTTTACACATTTGGCTCAAAAGCCTTTACTTGAGAGGAAAACCAACTTTCTCCTCCATAGACCCCAATGTTAAAACGTACTTCAAAAAAGTCTTGCACAGACAACCGTACCCCATTTCTAAATCGCCATTGATGCCACTTTCTTTTACACTACAGATCCAATATTCGCATGATCTATTCTTCAAGTCATCCTTGCGCGTCAGTCTTAATATCGGAGCAATAGGGGCTATGGTTATGGGAGTTTTGTGGTTTTGTTTGACAGGTGTTTTCCAGTTTTTTTCTCATGAAAAGGCGGCAGGCTCACAGGTGTTCGTGCTTGAGCTAATTACTAATGTTTATAAACACACAGACTCACAGACTCTCCAACTGCTGCGTCGTCACCATGGGAACCAATGACACACACACACACACACATACATACACACACACACACACACACTCTCTCTCTTTCTCTGTCTGTCTGCCTCACTCACTCACTCAGTACATATAACTGTCTGTCTGCCTGTCTCTCTCTCCAAATCACTCAGTCAATGTAACTGTCTGTCTCCCTGTCTCTCTCTCCCACACAGTCAGTCCATCTGACTGTCTGTCTGCCTGTCTCTCTCTCCCACTCACTCAGTACATATAACTGTCTGTCTGCTCTTCTCACTCAATCCAGATGACTGTCTGTCCACCTGTCTCACTTACTCACTCACTCAATCCATCTGACTGTCTGCCTGTCTCTCTCCCACTCATTCAGTACATATAACTGTCTGTCTGCTCTTCTCACTCAATCCAGATGACTGTCTGTCCACCTGTCTCACTCACTCACTCAGTACATATAACTGTCTGTCTGCCTGTCTCACTCACTCACTCAGTTCATATAACTGTCTGTTTACCTTTCTCACTCACTCACTCAGTTCATATAACTGTCTGTCTGCCTGCCTGTCTCTTTCTCCCAAACACTCAGTCCATCTGACTGTCTGTCTGCCTGTCTCTCTCTCCAAATCACACAGTCAATGTAACTATCTGTCTGCCTGTCTCTCTCTCCAAATCACTCAGTCAATGTAACTGTCTGTCTGCCTGTCTCTCTCTCCCACTCACTCAGTAAATATAACTGTCTGTCTGCTCTTCTCACTCAATCCAGATGACTGTCTGTCCACCTGTCTCACTCACTCAGTACATATAACTGTCTGCCTGTCTCACTCACTCAGTTCATAAAACTGTCTGTTTGCCTGTCTCACTCACTCACTCACTCAGTTCATATAACTGTCTGTCTGCCTGTCTCTCTCTCCCACTCACTCAGTACATATAACTGTCTGTCTGCTCTTCTCACTCAGTACATATAACTGTCTGTCCACCTGTCTCACTCACTCACTCACTCAGTACATATAACTGTCTGCCTGTCTCACTCACTCAGTTGATATAACTGTCTGTTTGCCTGTCTCACTCACTCACTCTGTTCATATAACTGTTTGTCTGCCTGTCTCTCTCTCCCACACACTCAATCCATCTAACTGTCTGTCTGCCTGTCTCTCTCTCCCACTCACTCAGTACATATAACTGTCTGTCTGCTTTTCTCACTCAACCCAGATGACTGTCTGTCCTCCTGTCTCCCTTACTCACTCAGTACAAATAACTGTCTGTCTGCCTTTCTCACTCTCTCACACTCATTCATTCAGTCTCTCTATCTCCGTCTTCCTGTCATTATGTGTTTCTCTCTCTGTCTTTCTTTCTGTCTCTCCCTCTCTCCCTCTGGCTCTCTCTCTGCTACCACTACTGCTGCTATTCATGCTACTACCAGTACCAATACTACTACAGCTATTAGTACGATTGCTACTAGTACAACTTCTACTACTACAAATATCACTACTGCTGACATTTTTTAAGCCACAGAAGCTGTTCGAATATCAAAATATTCAGCTTTTTCAGGAGAGGGGTGATATTTTTCATATTTGTAATCTTTAAACTTTTTGAATTATTAAGCTTTTTGCAATTTGTTTTGAATGGGATATCTATGGAGAAAATCTTCAAATCCTGTTAAACTTCTTCAACTTTCAAAGCCTTCTTTCTCATACTTTCAGCTACAGACACCATAGTTAGACGTTTCAACTAGAAGGGCTTTCAGCAGTGCAGTTTAAATGCTTTCGGGCTTCAACATTTTTCAGATTGGTAGTCTCTCATTTCTGTATTTTCAGCAATGTTTTTGCAATTAATTTCAGCTTTCAGCATTCCAACGCATTTTCAGCAGGAAATGCATTTTCTAGTTCTTATTCTCCATCTTCACATCAGAGTTTGCCGCGAAACTAGTCCCACAGCGTTGCCAACACCTGCTCAAAAAGTAATTCAACACGTGCGGCTTGATCAGGAATCGTGAGCTATGACTTTTATAAGAAATTCGTCCAGCGGTTTTCCCGAAAATCACGATCTACGATGAAAAATCGGCCCATTGACTTGAATGGGATTTCGGCGTGAAGAAAGCAAAAAAAACACTTAACTTTGGACCCATATTGACTAGCCATACTTTAACGTAGAAACATGATTCAAAGTTTAAAACGTAGACAAATTGATGGACGTTATTGAGCCAAATGGACATTTTGCTAGCTAGCATAGTTTTCATGAAGTCACCGATTTAGTTTCAGCAAAACTTTGGGTCTGTTTCAGATTTTATAATGGGTGTGCATTGCGCAGCTCGTTAAGTGCTAGAGTGATGACATCACGGTCAGAGTGAAGCAGAGCAGGAAAATGTTCTGTGATTTTTCCAAACAAATTGCTCCCATTCCCACAATTTTTACTCTTTATACACCAAGCTTGGAAATGTTGTGCTGGTCGCAACAAAGTGTCTATGGAATCCAACGGACTTTGGAATATGTATAATAAGCATTTCATTTAGTTATCCTACTGAGAATTTAACAAACATAAAAAAAACATGACGTAGATAGGTTTGCAGTTTTCAAGGTGTATAATTCAAATTACATCTATTACACACATGAAGATAAAGTTTGTTTACACCGGCTGAATATCTATTATCGGAATCATTATAATTGTATTTTAACTGCTAGTGTGTAAAAGAATACTGCTGTTAAAAAGAACCTGATTTGTTTAAAGTGTGCAAACCAAATGTTATTGCACTTTTGTTCATATAGCAGTACTTTTAAAATAAAAGTGCACAATACACTACTTTTGAATTAATTATTGAACATTGCACATAACAATGCGATTAATCGCAGAAAATCATGCGATTAATTGCGATTAAAAATGTTAATCGTTGCCCAGCACTAATTTTAAACAAAAAAATGAAGACGAAAGTGGTGTCAAACCCCCCGAAAAGTCTAAATTTACAATCCTGACTTCATTAAGTACGGCTTTGTGAACGGAGGTAACGAGGCAGAGCCGAGAGCCCAGTGTGTGGACTGTTGTGACTGTTGTTATTGTTCATTTGTCACAGATATGAAGAACAACGTCTGGTTCTGCCATGCAAAAATTAAGACTGCTGAAGCATATAATTCGCAGATTATAAGGCTATATTTTCATTTGCACTTTATTTAAATTCTATTTACAGTTTATTTAATTTTAAACTTATCATTTTGAATGTATATATTTTATTACCACATATTTCTTTATCAAATTTCCATTTTTTTCTCAGTTTTTTTGAAAGTCCCTCCTTTTTTTCTGTAGTAAAATCTAATTATTAGTTATTTTTGTGTTAATAAGCCTGACTTGAGCCTTAAAATTTGTTCTTGTATTACCTTGATTTGTTCCATGAATTGTTAGCCTGTTGGGCATCTTGTTGTATGCAGGTTTACATACACATGATAAATAAATGTGATGATCACATTGTATCATGTCATTTACTGTATTTGACAAGGTTTTTGCTTGTTAAACTGTAAGTGAATTTGATTTAGTTATTGAATACATATCAAACCAAGAGTGCGATGAATTAGTTAAATCAATACAGTGTTAATATTTGAATGGGCCCCGGGCCATTTAGTACTTGAAAAGTTGAGCCCCGAGGTGAAAAAAGTTAAGTACCCCTGACATAAGGTACATCCCAAGTCTCTTAATTGCATCCCCGTTTCCCTCACTTGGCTCCTTTCCTTGCGTCTTAGTCCCTCCCACCAGGAATGCATGGAGGAAACCACGAGAGGAGAGAGGAACGAGGAAATATGTTTTAGGAGACGTGAGACGTCCTTTCCTCAGTTGCGTCACTTCACGTCTGTTTCTGATGATGGCGGCCGCTGATCACAGCTGGATCAGCTGTCAATCGGCTTTAACAGCTGGAAAGACTTTTGAGAAGTTTGTGTCTGTTCACATGATCACTGTACTACATAGTAACTAATAATACTAAAAACTCTGTAGAGGCGTTTTCTCTGTCACCTCTTTAACAAACTGTGTCCTGTTTATGAGCGCAGGATCGATTTCTACGGCAGAATGCGTATTTCCGTCTGTACGTTTTGAAATTATGATTGTGACGTGATTATTAAATAACCCAGAATATGATTATGGTTTCTCTTAAATGATATAATTAAGCCCGACGCCCCCGATTTCGGGTCCGCTGTAGCATTTACCGTCCAAAAATGACCATTTGCATGTAATTATGAATATGAAAAAAATATTTTTTTTTTCAAAAAAAAATTCAAAATCTGCTTAAAACAAACAATCCAAGACATTCTTACACACTCCAAACACCATTCTACACAAATAGTGTACGCAAATAAAAGATTTATCACAAAATCACGTATTTCTAGCCATAAGTCGCTCTTCTCCGAGTTAGCATAACAAAGCTAACGGTTAGCATAGGCAACCGAAATATCAAACAGCACGAGCATTCGACACAGATTCCAGAACTACTATCAGATCGCCTCTCCGGTAAACCCTCACAAGGCTGTGAGCAAACAAACACCAGAAACACAATGCGTAATATCCTTCAAAATCATCCAAAGCTCCTTACCTTTTCGTTGTTCTGCTGTATATCTCCGCTTATTTCCGTCAACAATATTTCTACGTATTTCCGGTGCGTCTCTGAAATGTCCCCGCGGAAAAACAAGGGCCCGATAACAAAGGGACCGTGTGGGGGATGGGTGTGAATTCCGGCGAGGTTATGCGCACGGTTCAGGTGACGCGCCACTGTTTTACTCCCTACTGGCTAACGCTTCTGTCTATGACAAACGATGCGTTTGTTAGCCAGGACTCAGACGCTTCTAAGGCGGGTCCATTGACTGAAATCGACCAACCACAGGCTGAGCTAGGAGACCTGGAGTGGAAGCCAGATGAGAAAATCCCATGGATGACAGACATAAACAGGCTCAGAGAGGATCCAGGCTCTCTAAATGATGCCAAACTTCTGCATATGATAGATTGAACACTATTAGTCATAAAAGAAGTGAAATATATAATTATATACTATATAAAATTACAATGGAACAGCTGGAACCAAATGACATTTTGGTTGACCTCGGCTGAAATCTCTGCACTCTAACCTCTCTAGCTCTTGAATGCTTCAATTTATCAAAGAAAACATTGTGCAGAGAGACTTCCAAGCCATTGGGCTATGATCTGGAGAGGATAAAAGCTTTCAACTACAACATTAAAAAAAAATATCTTATCAAAATTGCCTGTCTCTCTCTCACCCAATCACTCAGTCCATCTGACTGTCTGTCTGCCTGTCTGTCTCTCTCCCAATCACTCAGTCCGTCTAACTGTCTGTCTGCCTGCCTGTCTCTCTCTCCCACACCCTCAGTCCATCTAACTGTCTGTCTGTCTCTCTCTCCCACACACTCAGTGCATCTGACTATCTGTCTGCTTGTCGCTCTCTCCCACACACTTAGTCCATCTGCCTGCCTCTCTCTCACTCAGTCCATCTAACCGTCTGTCTGTCTGTCTCACTCACTCAGTCCATCTAACCGTCTGTCTGCCTCCCTTTCTCACTCTCTCACACTCAGTCTCTATCTGTGTTTTCCTGTCATTCTGTGTTTCTCTCTCTGTCTTTCTTTCTGTCTCTCCCTCTTTTCCTCTGGCTCTCTCTCTGCTACTACTACTTCTGCTATTCATGCTACTACCAGTACTAATACTACTACAGCTATTAGTACAATTGCTACTAGTACTACTACTACTGCTATTACTTCAAATACTGCCATTACTATTACTATTACTACTACTACTACTACTACTACTGTTATATTAAATACTACAACCAGTACTACAGCTATTACTACTTATACTACTTCTTCTAATTACTAATACTTCTACTACTAATAATACTTCTACTACTACTACAACAAATGTCACTACTGCTACTACTAGTACTTATTCTATTGCTACTAGTACTTCAACTACTAATAATACTTCTACTACAACTACAACTTCTGCTACTATTACTACAAATATCACTACTGCTGAAATACTACAGCTATTACTACGACTACTTCTACTACTTCTTCGAATTACTAATACTTCTACTACTAATAATACTTCTACTACAACTTCTACTACTACTTTAAATATCTCTATTGCTACTAATACTTCTACTTTAAACAATACTTCTACTACAACTACAACTTCTACTACAAATATCACTACTACTACACATTGTTTAAGCCACAGAAACCGTTCCAATATCAAAATGTTCAGCTCTTTCAGGAGAGACTGATATGACTTTTCATATTTGTAATCTTTAAACCTTTTGAATTATTAAGCTTTTTGCTAATTTTTTTCAATGGGATATCTATGGAGAAAATCTTCAAATCCTATTAAACTTCTTCAACTTTCACAGCCTTCTTCTTTCTCATACTGTCAGCTACAGAAACCATAGTCAGACGTTTCAACTAGAAGGGTTTTCAGCAGTGTAGTTTAAATGCTTTCGGGCTTCAACATGTTTCAGACATGTAGTCTCCCATTTCTGTATTTTCAGCAATGTTTTTGCAATTCATTTCAGCTTTCAGCATTCCAACGCATTTTCAGCAGGAAATGCATTTTCTAGTTCGAATACATTATCGTGTATGTCAGATTAAAGAACTGGGGATGATTTACTTTTTCTTTTTTTTTTTGCAAAAATGCGGGTCACTGGATCCCAGCTCACCCTGTCCCCGTGGGTGAAACAGTTTCTTCCTTGCTAACAAGCAGCGTTAGGTTTGGCCAGAGAAGGAAGTAATACAGCTGGTATTAAAGTCAACTTCAGTAAAACCCGCTTAAGGCTTGATTTATATTAGGTTAGACAGTTTATAGGCCTATATTTTACTGAAACCTGACTGCATTTGAAAGCAGCTGACACACATTAGCTAACGTGAGACGCTAGCTGGTTAGCTAATGTTTCAGAGTGACCATTTAGTGAACCCGTTTGCCTATTTGCGTCACTATCCAGTAGCGGTAGGTGCTCAGTCTGCAATAACTTCGGATTAGTCATCATTATGTCCCGCTAAATCTCACCTGAAAAGACGAGCATCCTTCGGGGGCTTTCTCGGATGTTGCTGCTCGGTAGCTCCCCCTCGATGACACGCACGGGTTCCGCCTCTTCACTAACAACAAACGTCATGACGTAGAGGAAGCGAGCCAATGGCGTCATCGGAAAGGTTTCAAGCCTTTTCTCACGTCACAGGACACGTCCAGACACACGTCCAGACACACCCATTTCCAGATTTATTTATTTATCATCCATCATAGTTTTCAAGACAACTCCAGTGGGGCATCTTGTATCACAACAGTATATTCAACGTTTTCTATGAGGATTCCTATAAGGTGGCATATATTGCTTGATTCAATTCATTTTTGATGTACAGAGAAGGCTTTGGCAAAGTGTAATATGACTTTAGAATACAAATGACAAAATAACATATAAAAATGCGGCACCAGGCATAATATTACAATTATAGTATCAGAAAATGCATATACAACATAAAAACATAGAATTGATTTGGTCAGACTACCATTAAGAAAGTAGTAGTAACCCCTGTTATCAGTGTGTGAGTGGGTAAATGATGAAATCGTCTTGAGTGGTCGGAAGACTAAAAAAACGTTATACAAGTACAGTCCATTTCCTGTTTACTTTCATTTTTCATTCTGCAGGTGTCGCCTTCACCTGCAGATTCTGGCAGACAGTTTAGGTCAAACCTCAAGCCATCAACCTCAGCCTCCACCTGAAGATGCTGCCAGATGACTCTAGGGCCACCTGAAGCTTCCTTCTGCACCGCTGCCTCCTCTCTTATCACTATGCGAAGACCACAGCAGGGACCAGAGACACACTCGTAAATATCACCTCTCAGATAAGAAAAAACATAGCTGTGTCATAATAACATGTCTGGGCTGATGAAGTAAAGCTGCCTTTCTGTTTACATTCTGTTTACACAATCTCTTTCTCCTCACAGCTATTTCCACACATTGACTGACTGTGATGCTGAACTTCATGGACCAGAGAGAGCTCTTCTTCCTCCCACCAACTTAAGGTAGAGTTGATAAGCCGGATGTTCAGCAGAGTGAGATATTTGGTAGTGTCTCAGTGTGTAGCCCTGCTTCTTCATTTAATTCGATTTTTTTAGTGGAGGGTTGGTGATGCATGTTATTTCAATACAACACGTGTTGTTTGTGGTTTCCTCCAGACCCTGTTGGACTTCACATCCAGATCTACCAGGAGCTGATCGAGAGCCAACGAGGACAATCCCTTCTACCAGAGCTGTGTACCAGAGATGCTCCTTCCTCCTCCACATCCTGCATATTCGCCACCGACTCCTGCTGCTCCTCTCCTGATTAGTGAAAATCTGAAGGATGCAGAGATGCTCCACCTGAGACTTTAGAGCCTCACGTTTCCAGCCGGGCTCGCTAAAAATAGACGGCCAGTTAAACTCGTTCTGTTACTATGTACGTGTCAGCCTTTTCACTGTTGCTCAATAAATGTCCATCATTCTCTTCAGTCACCAGATCAGTCGTTTGTGTCCACTAATTTATTTCAATTTGCCAGCAGATATCTTGACTTACTTGTTATTTTCAGATAAATCTGAACTGGTAGTCATTAATAAACATAATTGAGTTTCTCAATATTTAATCAGTCAGTCCACTGTAGTTATAAATGTTAATAAATCCTTAATAATGAATAGTGTTAATGCTGTATATGGGGCCATGTCTATAATGCAATACAAGCAGAATACATAATGTATTTTGAAAGGCTTCATAAAACGATTTTCAAGGTTTATAAAGTACTATAAGTGATGCACAAACAGTGTTTTAAAGAAGAATATGAGTCCTGGGGTACACAGCACATTATAACTTCCATAACTAACAATCATTCATAATACAGGCACTCATGTTATATGGCTTAGAGTTTTCACAAGACAGGAAAGACAAATAAACAGAAAATAAAGAGAAAAGTTCTCAAAACATTAAGACCTTCATAGTTAAAAGTATATTTCGACGGTTCCTCCTTCAGTTCCTACATTTGCCACTTGGTAGCACTGTCGAATTCTTTGTGAATTACCCAAGCAGACCCAACCAATGGATCTAAAACAAGTGGTGCTGTCGTTGTCACACTAGAAGCAGGCGAAGAACCCCTGAACAAAAGAGAAGTGGCTTGTTATAACGCCCACATGTGTTCAGTGAGAATGTCCAAATAGCTGTTCTCCCCTAAATTTAATTTTACACGGGTCGGTAACTATACCGGTATCAGACCAAAAAGTCCGAACACCGATATCATCCATCACCAATGTGGCGCACGCAGCACAGCCAGTGTGTTAGCTTGAACGTAGCGGTGATGATTTGTCTAACTTCCAGATAACCTGCAGCCACGCCAAAATGACAGACTACGCCGAAGAGCAAAGGAATGAACTCGAAGCTATAGAGTCCATCTACCCAGACTCATTCACAGGTGTGGATTTCACCAATGTCATTTAAGACAGAGAAGCGAAAGACAAGAGTTAGCTAGCTGGCTAGCGTGTCAGCTAGCTGTCTGGCAACGTTATTTACTCAAAGATAAATCCAACAATAGCTAACTATTTCCTTTGTAACCCAGTGGCATATATTCAGTGTCGTTGTAACTGTACTCCAGGTAAACGTCAGACATGCAGCACTGATTTGACAAGCTGTTACAATGGGCCTTGACTGTATATATCGAATGGTAGGATAACTAGGTTAGGCCAAATTCCATCCAAATTCTGTGTAACTCTTCTCGTGTGCATTTATATTCTGCATATATCACTGTATTATACTGTATTTATCCATTTTATTGTTGTATCATGACAATCCTTACAACATTCTGTGATGATGCCTTTTGTAACCTAGGAAGATTGTTCATTGATATGAAATATCAAGATGACAAGAATCCATGTGTGTTTGTAGTGCTTTCAGACGACCCCACCAGCTTCACCATCACTGTAACATCAGATGCAGGGGAAAATGGTGAAAGTGAGTATACTGAGTGATGTGTGTGGTTGTAAAAATTTCATCCATTGTACGCACGACAATTGTTATAGAAATCTCACCTTTGGGTTTGTTGAAAGGTAAAGGACATAATCAAAATATGGTGAATGTGATGGAAATGGCATGCTAGAGTTGATTTGACTTGTGTAAGCTGTATAATAAACATTTGAAAGCTTGTAAAGTGAAAATAAAGCTAACTGTAATCACACAAGCTGTCTGCTTTCTTCTTGCAGTCGTGGAAGCAACGTTTAAGTTCACGTACGTAGAGAAATACCCGGATGAGCCTCCGCTGTGGGAGATCCACTCCCAGGAGAACCTGGAGGACAACGACATGGAGGACATCCTCACCTTACTGCAGCAGCAGGTCTGTCTGTCTGAACCTAATATGATCTCCTCAATAGATATTGGTTCCTGGTCCAAATTCTATATCCACTGCTTGTTTGTCAACCTGTCATCTGTCTATCTGGAGTTGTTCAGTGTGTTGTTTTTGGATGCTCTTGCAGATATCTTTGGATCTTAACTGCCAATAGAGGGAACATTAAACCAGCACTTTGTGCCAAAGCTTTCATTCTTTTTTCTTCCAAAGCATACATTCACAGGGGATAAGTGCACTGCTAATATCACTTTGGCTCGATAGCTAATTAGCTATTCAGCTGCAACTCGTTAAACAGAAAAATGTCACTTCGGTCTGTTTCGATCAGGTGTGTCCTGCATACCGGCTCCGCAGGCCAGAATCAACCCGTCAAAGAGATCCAGTCGAGCACACGAGATGACTTTGCAAAGTTTTTTTTTTTGGACTTGACTATTGACTTGACTATTGCAACTTGCAACTCTTTTTATTCTGGCAGTGTTGTCAGTGGCAATTTTCACAGCTACAACTGGTTCAGAATTCTGCTGCCAGGCTTTTAACAGACATTATCACAGCTGTCCTAGCATCATAGCACTGGCTTCCTCTACATATTAGAATATATATATACAGTATATATATATATATATATATATATATAAACTGCTTTAATAGCTCTACTTTTGTTTGTGCTTCTATTGCCCTATAAAGCACTTTGTTACATTTGTTTGGAAAAGTGATATAAAAAGAAAGTATTATTATTATTATTATTTTCACTATTTCTATTATTTTATTTATATATATATATATATATATATATATATATATTTTTTTTTTTTTTTATTTCACAGAAGGGTAATAATTCATGAGGCAAATTAAGAAATAAAAATGTGATTATCGCTAATAGTGCTTTCTTTGGAACTAATCTAAATATATCTCTAGAACTAATTCACTTGTTATTCTTCCCATAGACAACCAGTATATTTATCCAATCAGAAGCTGAGGACACGTAACTAGCTGCCTGCTGTCTGATGATCGTTTTCATAAATAGTTGATAACGGCTCCATAATTACAGACTATCTGCCGATCTGTCTGTTACCAGTGTAACCTGTATCAACAATGTGTTTTATGGGGTTCCTCTGCAGGCAGAGGAAAACATGGGCATGGTGATGATCTTCACCCTGGTGACAGCTGTTCAGGAGAAACTCAACGAAATAGTGGATATGATGAAAAACAGACGAGAAGAGGAGAAACAGCGGAAAGAGGCTGAGTTAGAGGAAGCAGAGAAGGTGGGAACAGGAAAAATGTACATGTGGCATTCATTTAACGTATTTCTTCCACATTGCGATGAATCAATATCAAATCATTGATTTCAGTCCTATTTCTCACTTCTAGTTTCTAGTTGTTTGGGGACAAAAGGGGACAACAGTGTTTGAAATTGGTCCAGTCTGCTCTCCGTCAATGTACATCCACTAAAAGTGCCTGTTATTGCCACTGACAGGCTCAGATTGATATAAGTGTCAGACAGCATTATGGAAAGAACCCTACAGAGAATTAAAACCTTTTTCTTTGTCTTTCGCATGATCCGTCTGTTTGGTTTTGTGTGTCTCAGTCGCAGAAGTCTCGTTCTCGTCCACGTTGTCGAAATCATCTAAATAATCAGCCACGACTTTGAAAATCGTTCAGATACACTAAGCTACGTTTTCTGTACTCCAACACAACAAACTTTGACAACACCGGCACTCTTGAATAAAATGAAAGGTAAAAAAAAAATGTTTTATATGGCAGACATGTCTAATATCAATCTGAGCCATTGGCTCGTTGGTCAGTGCCAAAAACAAGCACTTATAGTGGGCGTACATTGACGCCCCGAGCAATTACATTGCAGCCTGTTCAGTAGCTGCCGTCTGCAGCGTTCTTCCTCAATAATGGACCAATTTAAAAAAAAAAAAAAGTTGTCCCCTTTAGTCACTTGGAGAGAAAAAAAATAGGATCCAGATTGAAAAAATACCCAAGTTACCGTCAATGATAGCGTAGTGTTTAATGATGCGTGTGTTTTATTAGGTGGCGTTCCAGGGCACGGTGGTAACCATTGAAAACTTCCTGACGTGGAAAGCCAAGTTTGAGCTGGAGATGTCCGAGCTGAGGAGTAAAAGACAGAAAGAGGAGGAGCAGGGAGGGAAGCTCAAACTCACGGGTAAACTCTTGACGCTTTTACTTCAAGGCTCTCAACTTGCAAAGTTGATTCCAAATTTGTTTTAAATATATGAACTAAAGAGAACGTAATCTCTACCTCACCAGGTAAACAGCTGTTTGAGACGGACCACAACCTGGACACGTCTGACATTCAGTTCCTTGAAGAAGGTGAGTGTTTGAACTGATGCTATTTCTAAGGTATCACGTAATGTTGTTATTGGGGCTTTTTTTTAGTATAAAGAAAACAAGTGGTTTACTTCACTTTACAAAAAACTTTATTTTATTGCACAGCAACATTAACTATAATTCCATAACTGAAATGTCAACGTTGTGTCTGGGTTGTTTTTTCGTCAGTCCCAGATGATATCTTTTGTCATAATGCACTGATTTTAAAGACATGTTTTAGAGTTGAATCAGAGGTTATCTTTTATAGTACAAACATTTATTGTTCAAATATATATATATATTTTTGTTGATTTTCACATATATTATTCAATCACATTAGTACTTACAACTATGTAATTGTTTCAGTCCAAAAGTCAAAACTTATTTAAAAAATAGATGTAATCAAAAAAAAAATCAAAATTTGGAACCTGTTTTTAATCCAACTAAACTTGTTGGCGTTAAGCCTTTCAAAAGCGATCATTACATTTTCGTCCGCTTGCAGCAGCGAGGCACGCTCCTGTATTAAAGGGCTGATCTAGCAGCAATCTAACGTCACCATAAATTCCATTTAGAAAACCACAATAGCACAAATCATATTTTTTAGGGCGATAACATCATAAAATATGATGACAGACATTCAAAAACCTCTCAAACAAAGCTGCGAATCTAAAAAGAAAATTACATTCTATACAGCCCTAACCAGAACATTAGCTACTCTTATGGAGCGTAGAGCAACTATTTTAGTGAGCAGGCATATGGAGAACGGAGACGTGGGTTGTCTAAAAGTACAGTAGGGCACAGATTATTGAGATTATTTTCATAACATCATCAACATATGATATTTAAATAAATTCAAATTGCCCTAATATCTGCACAAGCCTAGCATGCAGAACCTAAAACTGCACAATGTCTCATGCATTTTGATGATTGATGAGAAAACCAATGTAATTGCGACCTGCCAATTCATATCCAATTTAGTAATTCCCAACTCTTCCTTTTCACTGCCTCGTTAAGTGATTAAGTGTTAGGGAAGGGAGCCTTTCAATATTCATAATAATATCGTACAAACATGTTTGAGACTGCAGTGAACTGGGAGTAGAGTTGGGGGGCTATTGAACATTACAAAACACGTCTAGAAAAGCTGTAGTCTTTAGTTCAGAGTTGATCTATTGGAGATTGGTTTGTTTTTAGCACTAGTTTTATGCTCACGTGCACCCGCAATGGCCAAAAACCAAGATGGCGACAGCCAAAATGACGTTCTCGAGGCTTCAAAATGGCAGTCCACAAACCAATGGCTGACGTCACAGTGACTGCATCCACTTCTTATACACAGTCTGTTTCTTCCTCCGCAGCTGGGAACAATGTCGAAGTGGATGAGTCACTCTTCCAGGACATTGAGGACTTGGACTTGGATGAGGACGACCCGGACTTTGACCCTTTAAAGATGGGGAGTGATGAGGACTAAAGCTGGAGTCGGACAGAGGACTGACAGGAACCACACCTGCTCCTATCTGGGATACAATCATCTGACCAGACAAATTTATTTTTGAAAGACTCTTAACAACAGTTGGAGAGAGAATCCTCGTGAATGCAACACACACAAACACACACCAACGAGTGTTAATTTCTATGCCTGAACAATTAAATTGACCGAATAAACGTGTGACTTGGCTCTGGTGCTGTTTGACATGCAGGACATCCCGGTGACAGGCCTGCCACTTGGCTAGAAGGGGGCAGTATAATATCACGTATGGCCAGGGAGTGGAAGAAGTATTCAGATGTTTTCCTGGCATGAAAGTAGCATAATACTCCATTACAAGTAAGATTACTGCATTCACACTCTTATTTAAAGGTGCAATCAGCAATTGTTGTGTTGAGTTCTAATATCAACATTCTGTTTCCAGATTGAACTGCATTTTTATGTTGTAGCTTCTACTGTAGTTGAATTATATTTTCAAATGTACATCACATGTTCGAAATGTAGTACATCACATGTTCGAAATGTAGTACATCATATTTTATATTTTGACCATGTGGCTCTGCA